>NC_080672.1:301302910-301667910 GCF_030247195.1 Topomyia yanbarensis
ATAGCTAGTTAAAAGCCGACTGAGCGGCAGCGAAGTCGGACAGTGCACTAGAAAGCGATGTGGCGTAGCCACATTAGTCAGTGTTCGTGTATAAAGTGTCCGTTTTCACTTCAGATAGTTTTTTTTTTTTTTTCCAATTCGTTTATTTGATAAGGCAGGTTTGCGTTAGCTTAAAGGTGCCAATTTTGTTTTGTTTTACATTTTAAATTACTTAAAACTAGGGGATTACATATTGATTAGCTATACATATACACAAGGGGGTAATATAATTTTCGTAAGATTAGGGGGTCATTTAGTTTTTATGGCAATATGGTTTGACATTTTTAGCAATGAGATTATTGGAGCAAATAATGTTTAACTAAGGGGGAAAATTTATACGACTATCTTAAAAGTAGAAATAATTAGAGGGCGTGATTAAATTTTGTAAAGATTCGGAGACATTAATTAGAGTTATTTTATGTGGTAGTAGAGTTGGGCATTTTCAACGAGATCATATAATATAATAGTTAAAACTAGAAAAGGCAAGAAGAGCTAAATGCATCATGAAGATATTTGGAGGGGGGGGGGGGGGGGAAGGGGTGTTACTTCTGTGTATAAGAGTCAGGGGAAGTAGGGTGGACAAACATGGCAGGGGGAGAACATTATTTCAGTTTCAGACTTCGGGAGATCAACGGATGGATTACAGAATCAGGGTGGCCTTCATCAGGAAGAATCATGTACTGGGACGCCGGGTGGTCGTTCTTAAGATGGCAGGGGTTTCTCCAGACGATTTCGTAGTGCGGCTCAGATGTTGATCGGCTACATTTCGAGTTGTGCGTGTGATGTTCGTGCTTTAGGTCCCGTGTTTGTTGGCTCATTTGACAGGGATGTTTTGTGTCGCCTTGGAGTCGCATCAAACCATCGTGGGTGTATGGTACAGGTGGAAGAGAGCGTTTCTGAGAATGATAAGGAAAAAGGGGCAGTTAAAGTTGGATATTGATGGTTTTTATGAAGGTGTATATAAGGGACATATAGAGGACATCGCGGCTTGCCAACACATCTCGAACCGGGACGTTGGGTGGTCTTCCTCGGGCCCGGAGGGTGTCCATAAGCCGAGACCTGGCGAAACTGTTCTCGGTGCACGCCCAGACTATGTGCTCTATATCGTGATAACCGTCGCCACAAGCGCAGATACCACTCTCCACGAGCCCAATACGTCGGAGATGTGCATCCAGCGTGTAATGGTTCGCCATGAGTCGAGACATCACACGAATGAAGTCACGACCCACATCCATCCCCTTGAACCAAGGTTTCGTCGATACCTTAGGGACTATCGAATGTAGCCACCTTCCTAGCTCCCCATTGCTCCACGAGGTTTGCCAACTTTCGAGGGTTCTCTGATGAGTAATAGTGAAAAATTCGTGGAAGCAAATTGGTCTTTCAAAAACGTCACCTTCAATGGCACCCACCTTAGCTAAGGAGTCCGCCTTCTCATTGCCCGGAATGGAGCAATGAGAAGGGACCCACACTAAGGTAATCTGGAAAGATTTGTCAGATAAAGCACTCAGTAGCTCCCGTATTTTCCCCAAAAAATACGAGGAATGCTTTCCATGTTTCATCGAGCGAATAGCGTCAATAGAACTCAGACTATCCGAGACGATGAAGTAATGGTCTGCGGGTAATGTGTCAATGACTCCAAGGGTATACTGAATAGCAGCTAGTTCTGCGGCGTAAACTGAAGCAGGGTCACTGAGTTTGTAGGAGGCGGTGAACTTTTGATTGAAAATACCGAAGCCAGTGGACCCTTCGAGGTTTGATCCGTCAGTATAAAACATCTTAGAACAGTCGACTTCTCGGAATTTATTATAAAAAATATTTGGAACCACTTGTGGGCGTATGTGGTCCGGAATTCCACTAATCTCGTCTTTCATGGATGTGTCGAAGAAAACAGTAGATTCAGAAGTATTTATGAAATGCACACGGTTGGGATTGTAAGAAGAAGGATTAATATTTTGCGCCATGTAGTCAAAGTACAGGGACATAAAACGGGTCTGAGAATTGAGCTCAACAAGCCTTTCGAAATTTTCAATCACCAACGGGTTCAAGATATCGCATCGAATGAGCAATCGATATGAGAGTTCCCAAAATCGATTTTTCAGCGGGAGAACGCCCGACAGCACTTCGAGACTCATCGTATGGGTCGACTGCATGCACCCTAAGGCGATACGCAAACAACGATACTGAATTCTTTCGAGTTTGATGAAATGTATGTTCGCGGCGGATCGAAAGCAGAAGCATCCGTATTCCAGTACCGACAGTATCGTTGTTTGATACAACCTAATTAGGTCTCCTGGGTGGGCACCCCACCATGTTCCGGTTATTGTACGAAGAAAGTTGATCCTTTGTTGGCATTTCTGTTTCAAATACCGAATATGGCATCCCCAAGTACCTTTCGAGTCGAACCAGACCCCTAGATATTTTACTGTGAAGACCTGAGCTATAGTTTGACCCATTAATAGAAGCTGTAGTTGTGCTGGTTCACGCTTCCTAGAAAATACAACTAGCTCAGTTTTCTCCGTGGAGAATTCGATACCCAGCTTAATAGCCCAAGCAGACAAATTGTCCAAGGTATTCTGTAATGGTCCTTGTAGATCGACAGCTTTGGGTCCCGTAACAGACACCACGCCATCGTCTGCAAGTTGTCTTAACGTGCAGGAATTGTCAAGACATTCATCAATGTCGTTGACGTAGAAATTGTATAACAGGGGGCTTAGACATGAGCCCTGGGGAAGGCCCATGTAGCTAAATCGTGATGTCGATAAGTCACCATGCGAAAAATGCATGTGCTTTTCCGACAACAAGTTTAGTAAAAAGTTGTTTAAAGTCGCTGAAAGACCATGCTGGTGCAGCTTCTCTGAAAGAATGTTGATAGAAACTGAATCAAAAGCCCCCTTTATATCTAGGAACACTGATGCCATCTGCTCTTTACTAGCATAGGCCATTTGAATTTCGGTTGAGAGCAACGCAAGACAATCGTTCGTCCCTTTGCCTTTGCGAAAGCCAAACTGTGTATCTGACAGTAAGCCATTTGCTTCGACCCAATTGTCGAGGCGGGATAGGATCATTTTCTCGAACAACTTCCGGATACAAGATAGCATTGCGATCGGTCGATACGAATTGTGGTCGGAGGCTGGTTTTCCTGGTTTTTGGATGGCGATGACCTTCACTTGCCTCCAATCGTGTGGGACAATGTTAGCCTCAAGAAACTTATTAAATAAGTTCAACAAGCGTCTCTTGGCAGAGTCTGGCAGATTCTTCAACAAGTTGAATTTGATTCTATCTGGCCCTGGAGCTTTATTGTTACACGACAAGAGAGCAAGTGAGAACTCCACCATCGAAAAAGGTGTTTCGTTCGCGTTATCGTGACGGGACGCGGCGCGGTAGATTTTCTGTGCCGGGGCGGAATCCGGACAAACCTTCTTGGCGAAATCGAATATCCAACGGTTTGAATATTCCACGCTCTCATTAGTACTGTTTCGATTTCGCATACGTCGGGCTGTTCCCCAAAGAGTGCTCATCGATGTTTCTCTCGTTAATCCGTCGACGAACCGGCGCCAATAACCGCGTTTTTTTGCTTTCATCAAACTCTTCATTCGCTTGTCTAACGTCGCGTACTGTCGAAAACTAGCGGGTAACCCGTCGTCCCGGAAGGTCTTAAACGCGGCGGCCTTCTCTGCGTACACGTCTGAGCACTCTTTGTCCCACCAGGGATTGGGAGAACGTTTTTGTATGTTCGCGCCGGGTACTGGCTTAGTCTGAGCTTGATTCGCGCTGTCGAGAATCAAGCCAGCCAAAAAGCTGTACTCTTCCTCCGGAGGAAGTTCTTGAGTAGATTCGATGTTGTCGGATATCGCGGCAGCATAGCTCTTCCAATCGATATTTCGTGTGAGGTCATACGAAATATTGATTGTTTCCAATGGCCTTGAGCCGTTATTGATTGAGACTACGATCGGCAGATGGTCGCTACCGTGGGGATCAGGGATTACCTTCCACGCGCATTCTAACTTTAGCGAGGTCGAGCAAAGGGATAAATCTAATGCGCTTGAGCGCGCAGGTGGGGGAGGAATCCGTGTCATTTCACCCGTGTTTAGAATTGTCATGTTGAAGTTGTCGCAAATATTGTGAATTAAAGAGGAACGGTTATCATCAAAAAGGCAACCCCATTCCGTACCGTGAGAGTTAAAGTCGCCTAAAACTAGTCGCGGTGCAGGCAGGGATTCTATGATGTCATGTAGCCGGCGATGCCCAATCGCGGTGTTGGGGGGAATATATATGGAAGCTATGCAAAGATCTTTGCCTTTGGTTGTTACTTGACAAGCGACAACTTCAATACCTGTTATCGAGGGAAGGCTAATTCTGTAGAAGGAATAGCGCTTTTTGATCCCCAAAAGCACTCCTCCATAGGGGGTGTCTCGATCCAGGCGAATAATATTAAAGTCGTGGAAGTTGAGATCTATGTCGGAAGTTAACCAAGTTTCACATAATGCAAATGCATCGCAACTCAAATTATTTATTAAAATTTTGAAGGAATCGATTTTCGGGATGATACTTCTGCAATTCCACTGTAGAACAGTGATCAAATCCGTGACCTCGTTCGATGAGTTAGCCATCGAAGGATACAATCGCTGAAAGGAGGGGCCATTTAGCAGTCAACTGCTTCAAAAATGTTCTTACTGTAGGGAGAAAAGCTAACATAAGACTTTTAATTGGATCAGTTATATTGAAAGTTTTTATTATCCAGTCCACAATGTCCGAGAGTTTGATAATTCCAGTGCCGCGATTATTCTCGAACTGAAACAGAGGAACACTTGGGATTTTTGATGTTCCGGGAAGTGCTGGGAACTCCTTCTCTGAGTTTAATCCTCCGAGACCAGGAGCTAATTGCTTCGGTTTGGTTGCAACACTTCCAATAGATGTGACTTTCGGAGTCCCGTCAAGGGATACCTTCTGGCCTTTACAACGAACTTTAGGAGAGGAAATGTTCCTCCTCTTCCTATAACTTCTAGGCGCCCTAGTAGATGTTCCCTCTTGTGGGTCATCAGCCTCGCCCTCGTTAGGAGGCAAGTGAGCATAGATGTTTGTTGAGGTTGGTGGTGTAGCTTTCTTTAGCATTTCTGCGAAAGAACGTTCGGATCGTCCCGCAAGGGAACGTTTTAGTTTATCCCCGCGTAGTTTGTACGCGGGACATGCCGAGATATCATGCAGATTCTCTGCACAGTAAGGACACTTCTCAGCATTCTTACTGCACGAATCATCTAGATGATTCTCCCCGCATTTTCCACAGCGGGCCTTATTGCTACAATGGGTGGCTGTGTGCCCCAATTGTTTACACTTTGTGCAATTCATGACCCGTGGCACAAACAGACGCACAGGCAGACGAACCTTGTGCAAGAGGACGTAATTTGGCAAAGCGGTACCAGCGAAGGTCAACCGATAAGAGTTTGATTGGGGGTACGTTTTTGAACCATCCCCCGCAACTACTACTGAGTGCAAACGCTTGCACTCGAGTATTTTCACTGGCTGAAGTATGCGGTCTCTAAAACGGCCAACCCCGTACTGCAGCAGATCCTCGCATGTCAAACTGTCATCGGTGACAACGCCTTCAGACTGTACTTTTACAGCTGGAATATACACGTGATAGTCCTTCGTAAAGTGCTCGCAGCAAGCAATATCGTTTGCCTGCTTTGAGTTAGTCAGCACGACCCTCAGCCTGTCTGAGCGGACCTTTTTTATTTCGGTCACAGCCGAGAACCGTTCCGTCAGGTCTTTTGAAATCTGTAATAGATTCAGCGATTTTGTTTTGGGCCGAAAGAAGACCACAAAGGGACCGGTCGAGAGCTCTGGATATTGTTTGGGTCGGGGGAGAGCCTTAGGAGTCGACTCGATCTCCATTTGGCCATCCGGGGAGGAAGCCATCGACACCGTCAATGCACGGGGTCAGCACCCGCGCAGACGGGAAAAAGCCGTAAATGTATCAAAAAGGTAGATTTCACTTATCTGTATACTCGTTTCCCACGACGCACCAGTCCAGCTTAAATAGCTGGTTATTGTTCAATCCTCGCTTTACGAACAAAAGGTTGAGGAATGTGGCCTAACGGTTAACACACGCACAAAAGAATAAAAGTCCAAACCTCGAAGAGGCAGAGAATGGAAAAATAACCTTGAACGCGGATTACTGCACTGTTCTTTTTCCAACAGACCGAAAACAAAACACTTCTATCTCGATCGAGCGATGCGTAGAGACTGACTTCAGATAGTTATTCAGATAGTTATTCAGATAGTATTTGCGACTCATGCCAGCCTGTATCAGTGGTCTAATAACTCCCAGCGCTCTTATATCATAAATACCCTGACGTTTAAAGAGTTGCCATAATGATTTCAGGTTAGCTAAGGTCAGTTAGCTGACTAGTGGGATACGGAAGCTGAAGTTTAACTATAATGTATGCATTGTTTGTTGTAGTTTGACATTACAACCAAATGTAATAAACTTTATTATTAGTTCGAATAGCAACAATTTCACATGAATTCATTAAATTTAATTTTTGTAAATATCCATGAACCATAATTTAACGTTCGATATATGAATCATTTCTAATGTTCATTTTTTCATCTTCTATGGACCAAGAAAAATTATTTAGCAAACATTTTCATCAAATTTATGGAACTTTTTCTGACATTTTATTGCTCCATTTTGTAATACCGTGGAACATTTTTGTCGATATTATGGAACATATCGACGTATTTTAATATACATTGTTAATATTCTATGGATCAATGTCAGTTAATTTATGGCGCAAAATGTATCATTTTATGGAACATTTCCAATATTTTTATGGGGCATTGGTTGATTTTAATTGCTCTTTTATTACTATTTTAGTGCTCTTTTGCGACCATTTTATGGTTCAATTTTACATAATCTTTGGATCAAATCACTCCTTTTTATGGATCATTCACACTGTTTTATGGATTTTCAGTTTTGTTTTATGGAACATGGACAACTTTTTTATGGATCGTTTTTCAATTTTTTATGGATTATTTTTGTTGTTTTAGCGGCGCAAACTTAGGGCTGCCATTATTAATGTAGCTGAGGATCCGTTTGTGACAGGTATGCCATATCTCGTGAGGCGTCATAAGATGCCTTCCGAAGTATCGCTCCCTTCGAAGAAATAGTACTGCACAATGGCAGAGAATATGTTCCGAGCTCTCGGGCTCGTAGTTACAGAATCGACAAATGTCATCTTGACTTTTGCCAATTTTTTTCAGATGATACTTAGCAGGATAATGTCCCGTAAATAAGTCAAATATAATAAATATAATAGTCAAACAAATCTTTGACACAGGTACTTTTATTTCGATTAGATCGGTCCAGCGCAAAACACAGATAATCGAGTTTTAGAACCAAAAAAGAGAACTCTGAAAATTCAATGATAGTTCAACTGAACCACGGATGAAAACAAAAGAATAGCTGCACTCAAAAAGGGGCTACGCCTATATTTTCCCCGAAACTGAAATAAAGTAGCTTTGTAGTGTGAAGCTTACATCTGCTAAGCTATAGGGGCACCTCAATTCAATGGTGCCCAGGGGCCCCAAGTGGTCTAAAGACGACACTGGCTAGAACTCCTGCTGGTTTGAAAGGGCACTAATACAATCATCGACATCGATCGAATTAGCCCACATACGATTGGAGCCGAAATTGACACGTACTAATTGGTAATGTGGTGCACATACATGTAAGTATTTTAAAGAGGGTCATTCCACCGTTTATTACCTTTACATTGATGTTATTGAAATGTCTATGTAATGGGCAATTATTAAAACGCTTATAAAATCTTTTCGTAAAATAATAGAAACTTATCGGCCGCATCGTGTGTGAATTGAAGGTTTACAGGAACATGTAAAAAATTGTGCTGAATTCCAAAATGTCACAGCACAACATCCGTTGCGTAATCTAATGTCAAACGAAATTGTCTACACTGTACGTGGATGAAGATTGAGATTAATGGCAGACCACGTACTTCATCAACAGGCGGGCTTCCGAATCTAATAAAATTTTGTGCTTCTGATACATGTACAGATTTCGCAGTTTGCAATTCCACTGCTTAATGCTTTTTTTTTTGCGGAATCAAGTTTATTGTCACCATTGCTCACTGCTCATATTTACCCTACCACTAGAGTCAATCTAGCCACTTGAAGCCGTTAGAGCAATGCCTACCACACTTAGGAAACGAGGTACCCGATCGGAATTTTTCATTCATTCAATTACGGATATTTTACAATTTCAACGCCATTTTGTATACTATTTCTTAGCAATGAAGTAAATCAGTCAATACCAATACCCATTCTTGTAATTAACAAGTCTGTACGACATTGTACTGAATAGTGTCGAAATAGGCATACCACACTACCAATCCAACATATTTAGAAAACATTTTCCCTACCAATTCGAGCAGAGAAGCAACGCAGTATTCAGTTTCGTGCCTCGGTTTTTTCCTCTGTGTGTGGTTTGGTTCCCAAGCTCTTCTGGTGGTTCCGTTGCTTCCACTCAGCTTAAATGAGAAAAAAAAAGAATTATTTGCACCTCGCGCCACTACACATGGTCACTAGTTTGTATCGCTCCGTAGACCAACAAAAAATAGTAGGAGAGGAAAACAATTAAAATTAAAATCAAATAACTCAACCGTTCCGCACCAGCGGACAAAAAGTGCACAATAAAATAGTCAACTGCTAGCGGAGCGCGCGCGCCTGCTGGCAGCAAATTTGGGTTAATCTGTTTTCCAATTTTTCGTTTTTCACTTATTGTTACCCCCTTCATTATATTTCCGGTTTTCTCGTTCTCGTGTATATTTACAGGGCAGCACGACTGCAGCGCCTCGTAGCGCCTACCCTGGAGCACCACCGCCGCCTGCCCCGAACACACTAAAAGGTGCCCAGCGACCCGCTATGACTAGTCCAGCCGGCGGAATCCCCGGTGGTCCATACAGAGGAACAGGCTACGGTTACGCACCGACCCAGCAGGCTTACCGGTACACGGCCCCGCTGACGGCGCAACCGGCCTATGCTCCCTACACACCACACACCACTACCACGGTAAGTGTTCGATGGATTTGCTATAGATAATACTGTCTGCCTACTGTTGTTGTGTTGGCAGCGTGGATTCGCAATGTTGCATTGTGATTTCACTGTTCTGCACGTCTCTGATTGTATAGGTTGAATATTGAACAACGAAGATGTTAACGGTACCTGGTTTGGATTTAAGTAAATGGCAGATCTGGTCAAAGCTCAAATGAAAAAATAGTTAATGGTGTAATGCGACGTTTCCTGCAACCAGTTTGTATAAACGCGATTCTATTTGAACGAATCTTTCGCGGAAAGACCCCCGCCCAAGTTTTACGCTGGAAGTTTCTAGCCGATTATCTAATACAGCGGTTCTTAACTTCGGTTTTATAAAAGAATTGACATGTAAAATGGAAATGGAATTTGCCCATTTTCAGCCTATGTAGTTAGATTTCGCGTTATAAAAAGCCATTATATTAACAAGAACTACGTTTTTGTTTTCGATATGGTGGTGCGCTTTGCAAAATTAACAAAAATGATGTGTAACTAAAAGTGATTAAGGTTTGAATGCTTATATGTTTTATGTTTTGTTTTTTTAAGGCAATTTTCTGTTATTTTCAGACCTACTTTTAAGAGCAGATTCCAATAGATAAATTATTGATATTATGGTATTGAAAATTAAAGTAATGTAAAACAGTCAATTATTTTCCTGCATTTCCACAGAGCAGGTTGCGGGTCGAAAAGAACATTTTTTTACACTCCACTGCACGCAATACACCCATAGTCGTATTGCCCTTCATTTTAGACACTAGTAAACACTAGAGCCGGCTGTTCTCAAATGTGGAGGGCATCTCAGTCAAGTGTTTTCAGCTTTAGAGAACACCTTGAAAGATCCGCTCAACAGGCATAAGGGGTTACACCATTGTAGAATATGAAAAATAGATAAATTTCAGGAAGTTTCTCAATGAATCAAAACCCTGTAAAATGGGATTTATAATGCTAACTATGAAACAAACCAAATTTTTTTTTCAAGTTATTTTGTCACAAGATGGCGGTTGTGTAGTTTTTTCCCGCTGGCGCGTTTTTGGAATATCCCCGAAATTTTTTACCTAGAGTTTAAACTAAAGTTGTTTTATTTATTTTATTTTCATTTTTCATCTGACCCATGTTGGTCTACATGAAATTTAATGTTGTTGTATGGGAAAAGCCCATTTCAAGGTTCACTTGAGAAGCAGACCTCGAATGCGCGTAAAAACCCATAATCTTTTCGCACGTTTTTTCTACAATTACAATGATCTGACATTACAAATTAACAAAATTACATACAAGGTATACAGCATTGCAATAACATTACAGAAATATTTTCACATAATCTTATAAGCTAAGTCAATCTCCTAAGTCTATTCTTGAAAACATCACTAGAAACATAAAAATCGAAATGGTCATACACACTATTGAAAACATTATACACCGCCCTTCGTTCTGACCGTACTCGGTGCGCTGAAAAAAAAAGTCTAGTCTTAAAAAGTTACGTGATCTAAGGTTTCTGGGGGGTACGTCAATGTTGATTTGTGAGAGAATATCTAGGGCATCCATTTGACCAGTCAATATTTTCCCAACAAATACCGCTCTGAATGTATTTCGCCTTTTTGCCAGAGTTTCCAAATCGAGCAGACGACAGCGATCATTGTATGATGGTAGCTCTGTTGGGTTACGCCACGGCAAAGTTCTAAGAGCAAAGCGGAGGAATCTTGCTTGTACTGCTTCAATTCTGTTAGTCCAAATGCTCGTATAAGGACACCAAATGGCTGCGGAAGCTTCCAGGACAGACCGAACAAGTGAAAAATACAATGCCCGCAGACAATATGGATCAGCAAACTTGTTGGCGATTCTTATTATGAAGCCAAGGTTTCTATTTCCCTGTGCTATAACGTGAGAGTAATGGTTTCTGAATGTCAGTTGCGAGTCCAGGAGTACACCAAGGTCTCTGATAACTGACACTCTCTCTAGCAATTGGCCGGCGATGTTGTAGCTCTATAGAATTGGATTTTTTCTGCGCGTGAAAGATATTGTAGAACATTTGGACACATTGAGAGCCAACAAGTTGCGATTACACCAGTTACAGAAACCATCTAGATGTCGCTGAAGTTCGATGCAGTCCTCTATTGACCGCACAATGAGAAAGAGTTTGAGATCATCAGCATATATGAGTTTGCACCCTGGGGGTATAACATAGCAGACGTTGAAGAATAAGGAAAAAAGCAACGGTCCGAGATTGCTCCCTTGAGGTACACCCGACAAGTTGATGAAGCTATATGACACGTTACTTCCTAATTTCACAGACAGAGAACGATCTACGAGATATGATTTAAGCCATCCTGTAAAATTTGATTTGATTCCTTGAAACAATAGCAAGCGACGTACTTAGGATTTCTTCCATATTTTGTGGATTCGTGAAATGGCGTCCTTTTTGGTTAAAAAACACTGGAAATGTTATAAAAATCGACACAAAATTGATTATTATAAAAAAATGAATCATTCAAAAAATGAAATGCCATGTACGTCGTTTGAGAATTCAATTCGTAATATACTGTTAAAATTTTAAAATGTCCAGAGTTATTCGAGTTACATTTACGACCAGCTCAAAGGAAGTGGTTTCGTGAAAAAGGAGTTTGATGTTTTAAGTACGCTCGAGGTATACATAAAAGGCTTTGCGACATAATTGAAAATTTGAACATTTATCTATTATTGTCGCCGTCAAAAATTGGTCTGATTTTTAAGACTCTAAGCAAATTTTAGACCAAAAAAATATAAGAGCTTACAGCTGAGTTGAAATTCCAACAGAACATCCCAAGTAACAATTGAAGTTTTATATCACGCTACAAGTGTAATCTAAGTTTTATGAGTGGCTATAATAATATCATAAAACCTCAATTGTTACTAGGGATAGCATCTCTTTGCTTTTTAGTTTGTACATCGTCGCTGTTGTGCTATCTTATGACAAGCGCTATTTAGCACATTTCAAGAAAAACAATTTTAAAAGTTTGAGATTGAACATCTTGAAACTTATAATTGGCATAAACAATTCAGAGAAGACAATTGATACTTCTATCTATTCTGTCAAATATTACGAAGATCGGTTGACTATATTGTTTTTACTAAAAATGTAAACAAAAGTCGCACTCACACGTGTCGTGGGTGTGTATTGATGACAAAATGTGCATGGCGTGTCATAATCGTGCATGAAAAGTTTTCGATACAAATAAAGCGTCAATTATAAGCTTTTAATCAAATTGTTGGCTTAATTTGGGCTATAAACAATCGGTTAAATGCATTTTGAAGGAAATGAGTCAGGGAATCGATAAAAATAGTGATTTTGGTTACAGTATTGCCAAATTTGCTATTTTCCAGTTTAAAACAATCAGTAATTTAAAGTAAAAATCAGAGAATTTCTTAACACCTTTCAGTAACCAAGCAGAATTCAAAATTCGGAAAACGTCACTTTGTAGAGATTTTTTACACAACTAATGTGGCATATCTAACTCAGTTTACCCCAAAATGGCGTTTGTCATAAGATAGCACAATAGCGACAACATGTCGAAATGGTTGAACCCGAGTTTGTTCTATTATCGTTATCAATTTGAAGCCGTTGTTTAAAGCGGTGTGTACTATTGAGGTTCAACGTATTCAGTCAAACAGTATCGGATTGTATAGACTACTTCTGTGGAGTTGCAAAATAATCGTTCAAATACGAGAGATACGTGAATTGTATATACGGTCGCGCTCTGTTTGGGTAAATAATTCTTTCTTATTTTCATATATTTCTAACGAAAAAGCAGGAATAGAAATGTTTGAAGTATTTACATTATGTTTTATTCATTTCATATACACCAATCAATGTGTGTTTGTGTGAGTGAGTCGATTGGGGTTGAATTATAGGGTCTTTTTTATATTGGAAAAAAATGCTAAATTTAAGGTTTTCGTGTACCGTAAACCGGGGTGACATTGATCACTTTTCGAAGTAATCATTGCATATTTTTAGACGCAACACATTTTTTTCAAGTTTAATATTTTTAAACCATGTACTGATGTAAGGAGAACAAGATTGGATGGTTTTACCTAAAATTGTCCGCTTACAGCTATTTTTCCAAAAATGATTTCAAGTTGATGTCCGTTTTCGTATTCCGGGGTGATTTTGATAACCTGCATGTTCACCCACATTAAGTTATTGATGTCAATGTTTTTCATTCAAATGTTTGTTTAAACTAATTCTGGAAAGATGCTCATTGTTAAATAGATGTTAAATGGTATTATGCAAAGTATTCAATGTACTGTAAAATTCGAGTAACCAAAATTCGTACAATTTGTGTCCAACTAGAATAAAAGATTCTGAAAACCTTTAAAACTGCTAAAATTGTTTTATTTCAGTGCTTTATCAATTTACAAAATGTTTCATCCATTTTAACACGTTGGAATATTGAACAATAAAAAAAAGTTGCGAGTTTTAGCTTAAAAAAAATTGAAATAATTGCCAACTAGTTTCACAAAAAATTGTATTTAAGAAAAATAAACTCTTAAAAGTAATTTTGGTACATCCCACTCTAAAGGAAAATAAAATCTCGCTTGTAATTTATTACTCTTGCTCAAATCTGAGATTTATTTGTTTCATAAAAAATAGACACTTTATGAAGCTTCGTAAAAATAAAGTAAAGTCAAATTTCGGTTTTTTGTAGTTTTTGTACCCAAAAACCGAACAAAATACTCAAAAAGTATAACAAACCAGTATTTCATAAGTTTAGAGTAAAAATCATTTCAAACTAAAATGATTCGGTAGACTATTCTGGTTTAATAAGCGATCTAAGAAAAAAGTTTCGAGTGATCAAAGTCACCCCGATGATCAAAGTCACCCCGGTTTACGGTGCATACTACTCCACAACCTCCATACTATAATGATCTGATAATATATAGCTTGAGTTAAAGCGATCATACCTAGTGTGAAGTACGGATTCGATTGAAACCAAAATTTCTCAAACGGGTCACCCAAATTAGGTGAAATTACAAGTTCGATTGAAGAACTAATTTTTGATAGTATTTGACATTGCAAAATAAATACCGAAAAAAATGACCATAGCATTGAAATTAGAAGATTTTAGCTCGTTTATCTAAAATAGTGACTACGGACGACCTAAATGATTAATTTTAACATATTAACCTGCAATGAAATTGTCGTATGACACAGATTGTTCGTGTTTTTTCCAATCGGAAAAGTTACTATTTTGTATCTTTTTTAAACAACCATTATTTTTATATTTTTAGCCAACCAAAGCAGATGACGCTCTATGGAGGCCAGTTTAGGTTAAATGTTTTGTGTTTTCAAGCTTACATGAACAATAAGAAGTCTGTTCAGAGTAGCTTTGCTTGAAAAACCTAGTCAATATTCAAATGCGATGAATAGATTGACAATTTGAGAAGTGACTATAGAAATGCACTATTTTTTCAAACATGTATTGTTGTATACAAATAATTCAGTTTTTGGTTTGTAAGTGCCAATACCTTAATTAAGACTTTTTGGTAGTGTCCAACGGGGAAAACAAATCGAAATGTCGAATTAAGCGAAAGCAATCATGTGAAAAAAAGAAAGCCCCCCAAAGGCAGAATTCGAACCTGCAACCCTTGGGACTCCGGTTCAATGCACAAAGACTTATGCTGTCCCTGGAATATTACGACGTCCCAGAAAGAACACATGATTATCGCATTGGCGACAGTGATCGTAGCCTGTCTCTAAAGCGAAGTCACACACAACCGCAGCTGCCACTCAACATATTGTGCATTGGGCCGAAGTTTCAAGGGTTGCAGGTTCGAATCCTGCCTCTGGGGGGATTTTTTTCACATGATTTCTTTCGTTTAACTTACCGTTTCGATCTGTTTTCCCCGCAGGATACAAAAAAAAATTTCAGCAAAATTTCATTGATGTACATGTTATTTTAAACAACTAGTTTCGAGCTACGATTTATTTAAATCAATAAAACACAGCTGACCTTTTAAAAAGAAAGTTTTGTGCCGAAAGTGTCTCTACAGTTAGAGAAAATCCACGGAGATCCGTCCGAAAATCTTCAAACTCGTGACCGACCATCTGTGATTTCGATGAAACTTTACACGTTCGGGATGGAAAACTAAACATTTTTCACAGTCAATGAGATAATATAGGCTTGAGTGCATTTTTAAGGGGGCTTGGAAGATTTTACATCCGGCATTTTCGAAAAAAAATTGTTCGATGACCGTATTTTATACAGTAAAACTATCTGTAAACGAGTCACAGGGAATGAAAACTTCTGCACGAAAAAAAATTTGTATTAACCCTAGAACGTTGCACTTGCGTTTTCCACCCTAGAACGTTGCACTGGGATACAAATGTACCCACGCGTTTGATCGTAATTTTCGCAGGTAAAAATGCAAATAAAAGAAAAGTACAATACATCATCTTCTTCGTTTTTTAATTGCGAAAACAGCTGTGTAAGTGAAAGTATAGAATTCATTGAATCAATGATACATAAATTTGCTTGAACAAAAAAAAAGTTTGCTGTTTTGACTTTTTTCACAAAAATTACTATAACATAGCGAATTTACAACCGATTTGAAAAAAAAAATCAAATGAGTCTAAAAGTTCAAAAAATGGTCTAGAAACGGTATCAATTGGAATTGCGATATTTTTGAAAAACTGCTATTATTTGGAAGAGTGAAAGTTTAAAAATCGGGCTTTGGAAAATACCACGAAATGGGGTGGAATTTCAAATTTAAAAAAATATTTCTGACCAGTAATACATTGGTAACACGCAACCTTACTGTTACAGCAGTTACTATGCACAAATTATACCATTGTTTTGAAAAACTATAAAACATAAACAATAAAACAATTAAAATTAGCAAAAATGAGAACGATTTTATTTTCTGTTTCAAAATTAAATTAAATTAATTGAATAAATGATTAAAAACGATTTTATAATACTAATTGTCACTTACGTAGTAAACAACCTATATTTAAACTGGTATTGTCACGAGTCACATTTCCATTGACAGCACGAAACCTGACGAAACACTAACGGCAACCGTGCACTGGGATACAAATGTATCCCACGCCAACTTTGACACCTGCTTCCACGTAGTCTATGAACAAACTGGCTAAACCACCTTTTCCTACTCTTACTAGGAACTCTAAATTGAATTATGATTAGGGTCCCAGGTCGATAAATTTCGAATTCTCGTTTTTACACGGTTCCAAAGAAGGTTGGGATACATTTGTACCCCAATGCAACGTTCTAGGGTTAATTTAAAAAAATTATGTTAGAAATCTAAATTGTAAAAAACCCATTTTTTATTTTTTCTATTTTGTTTACCAAAACCTGAAGAGAAAAGAAACATTTTGAATGAACATGATGGACAACTTATCAGTACAAATATATTTCTAATGATAACATTATACTTGTTATTGAATTTCCTACTCATTTACAGTCAAAACTGTAATCTCATTACAGAATATGGAATTTTGCTCCAGCAAAAACTATTATTTCATCCTTTTTTGAAGTTATTCGACTTTCTCCATCATAATCGTGTAATTTGTTCTTAGATAGTTTTACTGTATAAAATACGGTAATCGAACTTTTTTTTTAAAGTGATGCATGCAAAATCGTCTACGCTCTTTTGAACAATTGTTCTTGTATCAAAATGTTGCAATTGCCAGAAAATTTATGGAGATTCATAAACTGAACTTTTCATTTGGTTTTTCATGGAATCTCTCATAAGTGCAAAATACATTATTTTTCATGCTGAAAATATGTACAAATCGAGTCGTATAAAATTTTATCTATTTCTGTTTGTTAATTATTCCAAAGTCATGTTGTTTCTGTATCGATAAGTGCACTACGCTATATTTCTCCTTAGAAGAGAACAATTTAGGTAAAAAATTATCCATTTAGGAAAAAATTGCTTAGAAACAGTCTTTGCGCGTGAAGAGCACAAAACCTCTAACTAAATTAATTATGGAATTTGCGTTTCGACTTCGTCTCATATGAATCCGACACTAACTTAGTGATAGGACGGGTTGACGCTAGCTCAAAAAAACGGACGCACAATTTGTGTTCTTGAGCGAACCCCTAGTCAAGCGTCATGTCCCGCATGAAAAGGTCCTGTGACGAGACGAAGTCGAAACGCAAATTCCATAACTACTTTAATCCATAAGTGTTTGTTAGTTCAAAATAAATATGCAAATATTAACAACGGTCTTAGATTTTAGATTTGCGAATAACACTCGGTCCCACGATAGGGGAGTTAGCATTTTTAATACCAAAAACGAAATCCCGTTCCAGTCTACCAAACACTCAAAGGTTAAAACCTGTTTCGGAACTCCCTCCGGCAGTAGTAACCCCAGCAGCAAGCAGTAGCAAACTTCAGCGTTGTGCACCTGCCCGTCCACTTCCTGTCTGTTTAGCATGAACATGGACTTCTCAGAAGACACGAGGATTAAATCCTATTATATTCTACCTTGCGGTAATCGATATCTAAACAGCATGGCATAACCAAATGTGGAACGGATTTTCGAAGCGGTAAATGCGGTTCTGTAAATCTAGGTACATTGTATTTTACACGAGCTTCTTGGAAGCCATGTTACCCGGGGGAGGTGAACAGAATAGGAATAAAAACTCCACAAAAGTTGAAACGATTAGTCGTAAAAATTTGCACCCATGGAAAATCATTCGGAACGTACAGCACACGATTGTTGTTTTACGATTATGCCGGGTAATTTTAGCGATAACACTATGGAAGGTAGCTAGTTTAACTTTACATCACGAAAAATGAAAGGGTGGGCGATTATGCGGTAAATATCGGATGGTGGTATGACCCAACCAGGGCAATGATTGAAACATGTTCCAACGGGGTTGCGGTAATCAGAACCACTACCTAACCCTCTGGTGGTGACTGCGATAATTTTTGCGGTTAATTAACAGTATTTGTTTTTTGTCCAACAACATTAATAAGGATAATGGTTTTAATCTATGCAGTAGATCCGTGTGCAAGTAAATATATTTTATGTGCCACAGTGTACCAAGAGTTTATTATTAATTTAATAGCAACCTGTCAAATGAACAGAAATAACTTCACACAAGAAAACTACGTCGTTTGAGCTTCACACGTGTGCATTTCAACCGTTGTTATGCAGCTTTTCGGAATGTAAAACCTCACTGAATGAAAGTTACCTTAGTAACAAACATCCAGAGCAAAGCATGATTCTGAATACATACAAAGTTAGCAGAGCAAAAAAACAGTTTTATCTGGCGTAAAAGTAATAAATTTTCCAAATCGAGATAAAATAACTGCTGAAGGGTTGATGATCTTCCCAGCATTAGCAAACTGACAGCCACCAATATCACACAAAGCTTGCGAAAGTGGTGACACATTTGCTCGTCTCTCCCCATTTGCCTTCCATTCCCGGTGAATCAATAAATTCGCCATTCGCGTTGCTGGATTTCGCTCGCTGTCACCGAAGTTATCGTTTTTTTTTTCTTCTCCTGAGCACTTTCGTTTAACGAGCATTCGCGTGTTACTTATTTTTCTTCTTCTTTTTTATCGATCAAATATTTTATCAAATTTACTTTGTTTGATTTCCACAGTTCGGTCTCTCCGTTCTTAGTACAGTAGTCCCCGAGCGGATGCCAATCTTCTTGTTCCCGCTCCAGATTACCACTATCGATTTTGCTTCGTCTCAGCGCGGATAATTTATTCGGGTGAAAAATGAAGAATTTTCTTCGCTCGATGATTGAATCGAGCGGGCAGTCTGGATGAATGGAAACTCAGGGTTTGTGGGGATTGGGAGCTTAACACACCGAACAGTTTGTATTCATCATAGGACCCAATTTTGCCAAGTAGGGATTGAATTTTGCTCGTTTCGACAAATTTGTGCTTGTTGTAAAATACTGACATCAACCGAGACACCCCCACCATCCGCCACCATTATGATCCACGGTTTGGAATAAATCGCTTTTCGGGAAGAACTTTTAGCGCTGAAGTGGAACCGAATTGTTGCAGTTGATTAAACTTTGTTACCTTTCGTTTTTTATTACCTTTCGGTTTTTTTCTTTGTTATATAGGATATTTATTTCGAAAATCGCGCTGAAAAATGATTTGATTGGTTCAGTAGTCCGTTGGAAGATAGGTGAATATAACGCACCATAGGACATTGTTTGTCTTAATGTGTATCTGAGTCTTGTGCAGTGGCTATGGAGATAAAAGTATTTTAATCAGGTATCTGCTACGCCGCCATGATTTCTATGCCAACATCTAAAACGTCGCGTTAGGGTCGATCCACAATAAATAGAATCAATTTCATTCGACACAATTTTGTGATATTCGAGTTCGTTTAATTTGTTGGTGAACTATGATGAAAAGTTTTTGTTATTCACCGACATGTTCAAAACAACACTTTTCATCAATTGGCGGTGCGATATTTAAACTTTTTAACAAACATCTAATGATTGAAGCATGCCGTGCCGTGTCTGAATAGTTAAGGTCGAGCTTCGAGCAAAACGAGCAGAACAATTTGAACTGTCAGTGGGGCCCATAATTTATGTGCCCGCTGAGATGTTGACTTATGTCAGTTCAATACAAATGGGATAGGGGTGCCATATACGTGATTTTAATGGAATCGATTTAGGAATCGAAAAAAAAAAAAATCGTTCGCTTTCCTAGTACTCAGGCTTAGTATGATGTAAAAGAGCGCAAGTTCGATCATGGTTCGGATCATTATCGAAAATGGACCGCTCCGCAATACTCCCCGATATTTCGTCCTACATTGACGAAAACAATCCCCTATCGATGGGTTACGATAGTTCCCGATGGTCCTACCAGCCGCCGAAAGCTGTAAATGCAGGGCCGTCGAGAGGGGATGGATTGTTTCCCACCGGGCCCGAAGTTGTGGAGAGGGCCAGGACTTCGAACAGAAAGAATGATTCTGTCAAATATTACAGTGAAAACCCGTTTTTATCAGCCCTTAATTTTGTTGAATATTTTAACAGCTTCGGTTTTAAAAAAAATAAATAAATATGTTTTGTTATTGCCCTCATTTTGTCAATCAAAAATGCACCAAAGGGGCTGATAAAAACGGGTCTTCGGTGTGTTTCAATAACAATTTATTTGAAAATCCAATCAAAGTTTTTATATTGGTTAAATTTACTCCAATTTCTATCATAAAGTTAATCGTAAATTATATCATAAAGTTTATACTGCACGAAAGACCAATATAAAGAAAACTTTGAAATTTAGAACTCAAAAGCACGCGCAGTGGGCAACAAGACATAGGATATTTTTGAAAAGAGTGTATTAAGAGACTGAAATTTATGATCTATTTCATATTTTACTGTAATCATCTCATGGGTTTTGACCTACTATTTACTTTTTTTGAATGTTTGTGTGTTCCGGGTTCTCGAAATTGATTTTACTAAATAATTCGAAACTTTTCAAGCTGTGGATTGGTTTCGAAAAACAGTGGTTTAATTTTTTTTTGCTAGTCCAATTGCGATTTCTTATCATTTCAGGACGTTATGTGGCTTCTATTCATACTTATTTCAATCCTAATTATTTCAAACTACTAAATGAGTCACAAAAGAATCTATTCGAAAGAAGAAGAAAACTCAGTAACCTTCTTTTAGAGTGCTCAATCGGTCTAATCGAGCTTAAGAATCGAGTTCTGCATAACTCCACAAATTAAGCAACAACACAAAATCCACGAATAAAACAATTCATAGAAATTTTTCGTATTCGCTTGGAAAATATTATTTAAATACGAGAATCCAAAAGTTTTTTCATCTTTAACTTACTTACTTTAAATAAATGTTTTCATTTTTTGGCATTTCGTCAGAGAAATTCTTTATTCTTCATATAATTTAGAATTTCTATTGTTTCCAATTTTTTCTCTTCCCATATTTGCTTCTTTTTAAAAAATAGTGTTTTACTCATTTTCTCAATTTGTTTAATCGTTTCATGTTTTTTTCATATCTTTTATTTTATCTATCATTTTATTTGTTTGCTTTCAATCCGTTGGTTCAATTGATTTCGTTTGGATTTATTTAGTTTATTTCACTAAACTTTTGTTTCCAATTATTTTTTTGCATGTTTTTTTAAATTTTTCGATAAATTTATTTTAATGTTTCTCTATCCGCCCTTTTTCCATATTTTTCATTTTAGGTTTCTCTCATTTGCTTCAAAAAATATTTTTTCTGTTCGTTTCGTGTTACTTTTTTTCGTGTGGAAAATTATTTCGTTCTTCATTTATAAGTTTTGAAATTTATACTTTTCTTTTGTGTGTATTTTTTCAATATTCTCCCATTTTTCTTTGTTGTTATGTTCCATTACCTGTTGTTTTCCCATTATTTCATTTTGATCTTTTTGCGTTTTGTGAATGTTTTCTGTTTTCCATTCCATCAGTTTTTTACTATTTCTTTATACAGATTTATTTATTATTTACCTGATTTATTTTTAAAATTTTCCCTTATTTTTCTGCATGATGATTTTACATGTTCTCTATAGGTTCACTTTTGTCTGTTTTTGGGTTATTACTACTTGCTCCTGATTTTTTATTTTTTCTTTAATCTATTCCGTCCAATTGTTCTAATTCCCATCGCATTGCACTCATTCAGTCCTAAATGAGGTCCTTTATAAAAAAATCCGCTTTTTGATTTTAATTTTGTTTTTATCTATTTATTTTATTCTTTTTCTTTATCATTTATTCTATTTTAAAACATATTTTGCATTTTCCCGCTTTTATGCTTTTTATTTCTTATTACGTTGAAAATTTTTATGTTTCAAATATGTAGAATTATTGATATTTCTACGTCATTTTGTTCATTTCTATATTTGTTTACTTTTTGCCGTTTTTCCTGTTTTCAATGCTCATGATTTTTTTTTCATTCTGATGTTTACCCATTTTCACTACTTTAACCATTTGTCAATATTTTTTTATTTCTTCAGTTATTGTTTAATTTCCTTTTTATTTTTTTTTTTCATTTAATTTGATTGTTTCAAATGTTCAGCCTTTTCATTTTACTATTTCTTCAAAACGTTTACATGCTTTCAAAATTTATCTTTTGAGCTGTCTTAATTTTGGCCATTTCCTGTCATTTCTCCGCTTTGGATTTTTTTCTAGTTTTTGATGTTGGTAGTTTTTTGACTATTTACATATTATTAATCTTTTTCTTTTATTTTACACGTCATTTTTTTAGCTTTTTCGTTTTTTTTTATTTTGTCTATCTGTTAGTTTCTTCTCGTTTATTCCTTTTTAATTGTTTTTCACTCTATAAATTCTACCTTCATTGAATGTTTCTTTTGCTTTTTAAAATCAACCAAAAACATAGGCGGTTTTTGAAAACAGCAAAAATGAACTTTTTCGTAAAATGCTTTTATCCGAAAATTTACCCAAGATACGAATGAAATGCTATATATAGAAAGTTGCCCAGAATGTAAAATGAGCATTTTTCATCCAAAACCATTTACTAGGTCGGATTTGCCCCACCTTACCCTACTATTTTCGTAATTTGTACATGGTTTTAATTAAGAGTTTTTTTTTTTCAATAATATTGTACCAAATATATAAATGAACGACTTGTAAAACTCACTTGAATCAGTTTTGCACGAAACTTAAAAAAGTTTTTTTTTATAAAATTCTAGATGAAACCAGATAAAGATTCGAAAAAATCCATGTAATACCGACACCTGGATAAATATGAAAGTATTGATAAATTTGTACATTCAAAGACACTAAAAGTGTCGTCCAAGTAAGAGCAGCAACACAGGGATATTTTGCTCGCGTATAGCCTCAATCCGTACTAATTGCACGCCAAGTTAAGGAAATCGTTAAAAGTGGCCAAATCAACTGTCACAAGCGTAATGGCAACCGGAAGGATCAGTGGCGGATATTTTCAAGCATATAAAACTTCACGCAGAAATATCTAGTTTGGAAGCCTTTCTGTACCTGTGGCTTGAAAAGTGACATTTTCATTGCGACCAAGCCCGTCAACAAGGATAATTACGAGAAAGATTGCCTGAAAGAATGTATGATATCTTTCATGAAGCAACACTATTGTTCCACGCTATTTTGGCCAAATTTTGAATTCTGCCAAAACTGAGGACTGGAAGCCTGCTAACACACTAGAGCTCGGCCCAACCGAGGAATATTGGAATAGAGGTTCCGTAGACGGATTCACAACGATCAGAAGACAATGACTAAGTGTGCTGAATAATAACCATGTGATAATTGAGTTTGCAGTGGTCGGTTAAAGCCTTGTTGTTTCGAAAAATATAAGAGATTTTTTGAAATTACTGGGCGGGTTTTTGTTTGACGACAAATTTGGAAATTGCACCAATAGTTGCAGTGCACGTTTGAAGTCAACTTGTTGAAATTGGCAAAGCATGCACTGGACCAACAATGTTAACCTCTGCGTCTGTTTTGGCTAATTCCTCAGTCCATTGATTACTAGTAATATCGGATTGTCCGGACTCTTTCTTTTGTACATCTATTAGTTTGCTTTTCCATACACTTCTAATGGAGCTCTTTGTATATTTTTTTCTTTATTCGGCATGTTATGATTCCTTTTATTAGTATATACCTACTATACGCTATCTATCATATAGGAACAAACGCTCGTGGTCTTCGCGATAACACAAACCTGGTCACAAACGCAACCGTGCAATTGCAATAAGCCACACATAATTACACCCACGAATTCACCAACATGAAAACACCCCGGTTGTTAGGTAAACGTAGCACCTTTGAACTTCGAAAGGCGGTCTCAAATATTAACCCACCACTCGCGCGATCATGAAACGGTCACGTCCGGAAGTCTTACCTCGGTCCTGGCAGTCTGGACTACAGTTGAACCAATAAAAACGTGACGCTCATATTCACTAAACAACACATTCCATGGTGACATGACCAGGAACTCCTGGGGAAACGGGCTCTCTTCTACCATCTGGACACTAAAAATTAAGCATCAGATTCATGGTCTGCGCGCGATCATTCAAGAATACATCATTGTAAAATCCAAATTATACTCGCGAAGTCATACTCACGCGACAAACACGTTAATGTGCAAATGCTTGAGCCCTTCGCGACCATCCACGGCACCTACACCCGCGATGTCGTAAATAAGATCACATCCCGGTGATAAAGTGAATGTCTCAGCTCCTATAAATTTTCAAACGCGGTCTCAAGCGTGAACCTAAAAACTCCCGCGCTCGCACGATCATGAATTGATCACTTCCGGATGTTTCTATCCTTGATATCAGCAGACTAGATCCATGCCTTCAATAGGACCAATTGAAAAAAGAAAGCTCTCATATCCACTGGACACCACGTTACATGGCGACATGACCGGGGATTCTAGTGATATGGGGTAACTTATTCCCTGTCAGAATGTGAATTGTACACCGAAAACTAACTATTAGACTGAAGGTCCGCATGACCATCCAAGAACGCACCCGTACATAGGAATGGCCAAACGGTTACAAAATCAAGTTTTGTACACGCGAAGTCACATGCACCCGTGACAAACACGTTAACATACGAACGCTTAAGGCCTTCGCGATTAACATCGCACACCTACGCCCGCGATCACGCAAACTTGATAACATCCCGGTAATAAGATGAACGTTTTAGCACTTACGAAGTTTCAAACACGAACCTACAAACGTCCGTCGCGATCACGTCCGGAAATCATTACCCTTTGTCCTAATAACTTTGGTACATACATTCAGTAAGACCAATCAAAAAATAAAGATCTTATCCACTAGACAACACGTTCCATGGCGACCTATCCGGGAACTGTAGTGATGTGGAAGATCTCACTTTCTTCTAGCATCTGAGCCGTACACCAAAAATAAAGTATTAGATTCACGGTCCGCGCGCGATCATCCAAGTACACACGCGAATATGCAAAAGGCACACGGTTATAAAATAGAATTTATACACGCAAAGTTACAGACACGTTAGCATACGCGACACACAGACGCACACGCAATCGAACACGTTAACGTACAAATGCTCGAGCCCTTCGCGATGATACACGCAATTGGCAAGTCTCTTCCCCCGCACATATCTGAACCGTACAATGAATATCACATTCAGAATCACGTCCCGCTGCAATTGGCCCTAAGCAGTGGGCGCCATTGCCTGCGTCTCGTCTGCAATTTTAATATGTGATTCTGACGGAGAGCCCTTCCGAAAACCTAGCTCTACAGCTTCAGTAGGACAGCTCTCGAAATAACAAACTTTTAACTGGTCCATTTTCTTCGCTTTAATCATTTTGTGCATTTTATTTGTTTTGTTTTATCCTTTCTGTCATTTATTTTAATTACTTAATAGTGTTTTAGTTTTGCTAATAATTATTATTAATTTGTTCATATCAAGTTGATGTTATTCTTTTTATACATCTCTAAAATATTATTCATTGATGAATTTCATTTTTTTATAATTTTAGTAATTTTCTCCAACTAATTGCTGTATTATTTTATTAGCATTATATTATATTAATTCAATTTTTTTAAATTTCATTTTATTTATTTACTTTTTTCAAGAATTGTGTTTATTTAATTATTATTTTTCATTTTATATTTTTTGTCCTTTTTTGCTAATAATTTTGTTTTCCTTCTATTACTATTACAAAGGTTCAATTCATGCATTTTTTTTAATGTTTCAATACTTTTACGACTTCCATTATTTTTAAACATAATTTTACTAATTTAATGCGTTTTATCGATTTCGCTATTTTGCGCTCTTTTTTAGGCACTTTATTTAATTTATTGATTTGAATTTTTTATTATTTTAAGAATTTATATATTTTGTTTCATTTTTTGCATTTTTGTCTTTATATTTAAGGTGTCTGCTCCACCGGGCGCAGCTCCGGACAGTTTAGCGGATTCATGTCCTTTGGAACAAAATGGACAGAATTGGCCTCATACCACTCAGAATAGTGGCATGATGCCAAATCTGGCCAAAATAGCGGAGCTTCGTCGTGCTGCTGCTAGAACGGCAAAAGGCGCTTCTCGAGGCACTCAGATTTGTAGATCTCGTCATTTACTGTGCCCTTTGTCACGAAAGGATCACTCCTCAGTCCGCAAGAGCAGATGGCCTGCCAACTGAGATATTTGGAGGCGAACTTCGACATTTTCTTCTTCCTAAATTTGTCGTCCACATAGAACTTGCTCTTGCCGGTGAAAAACTCCAACCCCGGAATTTGCTTAAAATCGGCTTTTATATACGCTTCGTCGTCCATCACACAGCAGCCATATTTGTCAGCATCTTCTCGTAGAGCTTCCGTGCCCGAGTTTTAGCCATCGATTGTTGCCGCTCATCGCGGTTTGGGAAGTTCTGTACCTTGTATGTATGTAGTCCAGCTCTCTTCTTTGCATTCTGGACGTAGCTCTGCGACATGCCGATCTTTTTAGTCAAATCACGGCTTGAGACGTTGGGATTTGCTTTAATCATCCGCTTCACCCTTCCCTCCGTCTTTTTGTTCTCCGGTCCCGGTTTTCTTCCAGCTCCTTTGCCGTGGTCCAACGTCAACCGCTCCTGGAACCGCTTCAACACTCTGGAGACGGTTGAATGGTGAATGTTCAACATTTTTCCCAACTGCTGGTGCGACAGGTCAGTAAATTCCAGATGTTTGGAAATAATTTGTTCGCTCGACTCGCCTCGTTGGTTCACCTCCATTTTCGTTGAATCGAAAAACACGACTTCGAGTTTGACAGCATGTAAACAATACACATCAACAGTGGTGCAAATTTTCATTTTCAAATGCCAACTTTCAGCTCAATCAAACCCAACCATGATTCAAATTCAAAGCCTCCCTTAATCATTCACTTTCAAGTTGGCGGGTTTTTCATAACCAAACCATACGATTTCATTTCAAAATAATGCTTTTTCATTCACCAACCAAAGTTGTCATCTGCTCTGTAGAGGCCAGCTTAGGTTAAATGTTGACATATCTTGTGTTTTAAAGCTTACATGAACAGTAAGAAGTATATTCAGAATAGTTTTGCTTGAAAAATCTAGTCAATATCCCAGTGCAGAGATATTTACAGGGTCAATGAAATCGAAAATGAATGGAAAATGATTGAACAGCCCGGCTATTTGAATGAATGATGCAAACGAAAAACTGCGAATTGAACATAGCAGGGCATAATTTAAGATTTATTCATCCTTCAATTTCAAAACAACCTGGCGAAAATTTGCATCATCACATCAATGAAAAAGTGTGCAAAATTTGGTTGATTTTTACCCAATGGTAAACAAGTTATGCCCTGTTGAATGTGTCGCAATAATTTCGTGTTCGCCCTTTAGTCACTAGTCTTAGGGGAATTATGGGTAAAACCGACACTGTGGGTAAAACCGACACCCCACAATTTTCCCTGGAAATCAAATTTTTGTTGATTTCATAATAATACTTTATTATTAGCACGATTATGTAGAGCATTTGAACACAAATTGGATTTACGTTAGTACGTCAAATGTCATAAAAATAAACAAAACATGCGACGGTAGCGTTTATACTCCACTGGATGTAAAATTTTGTTGATAGATTGTAAGGTTTTAACCGAACAAAAGCTTTTCAAATCACCACTTTTTTCAGTATCTATTATTATCGGCCTTTCTTATAATTAACTGGGTGTATTGAAGACGAGTTTGAGGTATTCAAATTTTTTTTATTGCTTTTAAGAAAAAATGTTCGCTGTTGGGGTAAAACCGACACCCTTTTGTTAGGGTAAAACCGACACGCTGTTAACATGGTTGTAATTATTTGCGATTCATTACAAAAGGCTGTGATCTTTAGTGACACTTCAATTACACTATTAGCATGCTATAGTTATGGTAAAGATACACACAGATACTTTTATTGTGTTTATTTCTTATGAGTCTCATTAAAAAATAAAAATCTTGAATTTTTTCTTATCATATTCTATTGAAGCTTTTGCTATTTCTGCAAAAAGCTCATTAAACCGAATTTCTAGTGTTCTCATGGTTTCTCATAGATGAACTTTATCACAGTGATGATAATGATCTTTTGTATACCCCGGTAGATCGTGGATTATCAGAATCCCGTAAAATGAAAGTCTGAACCAGGTAATTTTACTAAGAAGTGTGTGTCACTCACAAATGAATGAATCCTATTAGGAAAATGTAGAACACTTGCAAATCTTCTCTTACGAAATAAAATGACACTGACGGTTGCAATGATGTGCATAAGGATTACTTGGAAATATCAATACCAAGAAATAATCCTTTAGCATAAAATACTCTTGTTTATAATACTACGCTTTCGAACTCTCTTCTCCTCACTACATGATGAAGCTACAAAAAGCACATTTTTGCATCACACATACTCTCACTTTATTAATGACGCGTATAACACATTTTTAGTAAAGATAAAGATCTTAATAAAGTGGAGAGAAAATAAATTAAATGGGGTGTCGATTTTACCCCTATGGGGTGCCGGTTTTACCCGCAATGCCTAAAAGAAGCCACTTTGTTTTCCAAGTTTTGCAATCAATCATTTTTAATGAAATTCATTTTTTGAAGCGCTGACAAAATTAAGCCTTGTTAAGAATTTTCCGAAGAAGAATTCTGTGTATAAATTATAATTTTATTGATTTTGTGGTAACCTAAAAAACGAGTTAAGCTTAAGGTGTCGGTTTTAACCATAATTCCCCTACCAGTTTGCTGTATCTTCTGCTTGATAATTGCCCAGCACTTTTCGATTGAATGAAATTGCGGAATGTTGGTTGCATCAATATCCTTACTACCAAAATCTATCTTTTTGCCGCGGTACCATTGCAGTACCACTTTTTTGTTTCGCTTATAGAGGTTTTAACCTTAGAGTCATTCGCTCTGTTTTCGGGTGAGAAAAATCTCTTAGAAAAATTTAACTCCACCATGCGCGGGGTTGGCAGTCGAACCCAGGTGGCCAGCGAACGAGACAATCGATTTACCGACTACGCTATAACCGCCCTTTTTGTAGCACCTCTCGGCTATAGCGGAGACTTGTCAAATGTGGCTTCACTGGATTATGCAACATTAATTCCCGAAAGAAAAATATTAAATTAAACCAATTTGCGCAACAAGGGAACCAGACCTAACTTAATTTTCGTGCTTCGAATTCATCTCGTCAGTAACTGGCACCTACTTGGGGTCGAGTTAGACGATGTATGTAAACTAGTGACCAAATTAGCACTACTTAGACACAATTATCCAAACTGTCACACGACACATGTGAACACCTAGTGATGTCTTTTTTTACTCGATTAACGCAAATAATCGATTAATTTCTAAAATAATCGAAAAATCAATAATCGATTACAAGCAGAATAATAACAGCAAATCGAGCAAATCGAGTAGCTGCTATCAATTAATCGAGAGCATATTTAATGAAGGGTATGCGTTGAAAATGAAAGTCGCAGAAAAAAAATATGACAAGACTCCTCCAAATTTTTCAAAATATTTCTAGCGACCTTTTTTTTTGGTTCGCAAACTAAGATTTACTAAGTAATCGATTATTGATTTTATTCGATTATGTTGGTCGATTAATCGAATGAATTAATCAAGCTCTCAAAAATTATTCGATTAACGAATAATCGATTATTTGTGAAAATCAGACATCACTATGAACACCTAAAGCAACTGGCTTTTCCCGAGTGATGTCCCGGAGGGCAAAGACAGAAGCTCTGATTTGCTGACAAGAAAGCGAAAACGAACTCTTGTCTTTTGGTTATGGAACCAAATGCCTGGCCTCTTATAAGTTCGTGGTCTAAAAAAAGTATATGTGCACATTTAGTTGAGCTCGGCAATTTCCCGCACAGTCGAGTAATCAGTAAATATTTATACAGGTATCTCGGCAAGGTTCTACTTATTTGCTAATTTTCAGCGAAATATTTCAGCAAACAATTGTAGTTTTTATTGAGATTTCAGTGAAAAATGAATTTGCCGAGTGCTTGGCTGTTCAAATCTCGGCAAAAATTGCAAAAAAATGCTGAGATTCGGCAGAAAAAATTAAGTGTGTGCGCCTATTTTACCTCATATAGTGGGCTTCCTTCCCGTTGCTTGGCACTTAGATCAGAAATCAGTGAATATTGTTTGAAACGTAATTATTGTGTATATAACTTTTTATAAACTTCGAATCGTTCAAAATATTTATGAAATTTTGAATAAAATGCCGGTTTAACATTCATCAACTAATATGTGGGTCGTGTGAGAAAATGTTTTTCGTAACGAAAAAAGGAAACTGTTTCAACGCGAGTTGTCAACAAATTCCGAGACTTTTTTCGAAATGAAGGTCCCATTACAGTCTATACCGGGGAACAGAAAAGCAAAGAAACCCGATCAAGATTGAACCTTATATTGACTTTACCCCAAACAAACCATCATGCAGGATTGTTATATATCCCATCCGTAGCGATGTTTGCAGTTCTGGATAGTCACAGAATCACAAATTACAATGCACCGCAAACAACGAAAGGGCACACAACCAGTGCCACTGGGTTGCGGTTTGTTACCGTCATTGCCATAGCCATCATCGTCACCATCATCATCATCCTCGCCGCCGGCGTCATTGTCACCACTATCATCCAACCATTCTTCCTGCACTGCATTGAACTCGGGACTAGTACAATAGGCACAAACTTCCTTCTACCAACCCATCGTCGCTGGCTACTTCCTTCCTTCCTATATGTATGTACAACACAACTGCCGAACTTCTTCGTTCCGATTTGATAAAGTGCCAGAGGCAATCGATTTCTTCCATTGTTCAGCTATATTCTTTTTCTTTTGCACCACCACCGCAGCACAGCAACCGATTTTCCATCCTCCCACACGCTGCACTGTTTCTGTGTGTGTGGGTGGCTGAACGGAGGACTCGACCCATTCGCACATTCGATTAACGCTCCGGTTGTCCCAGATATCTATATATATATATAGTCCCGAATTCCGAGAGGAGCCGACACGGGAAGGAAAACCGCATTATCATCTTCGCCGTCATCTTTCATGGCTTCTTTTTTCCACCCTTGCTTTCCTATGGGGAAGACATACACTCCAGGATTCGACTAACGATGGTCTCGGAGATGAAAAATGTGGCTCTCTACACAATAGGGCTATGCGATAAGCAACGGCAAACTAACGGCGTTGACTTGGGTTCGGCTGCCTGGAAGGTGGGTGGTGAGAAGAGATGAGACCAATCGGCGATGTAATTAAGTTTGGGGAAATAACTCTGCGTGACGCAGAAAGCTGATGGACATCAACAGTGACTAAGTTAGTGTGAATGCGTACAATAAAAGTTGTTTGTTTCCTTTTTTGTCGGATAATTGGAATTCCCCTTCCGCGGCAGCCGTCTTTTTCACGGTACTCTGCGTCAACCCTTGGAAGTAAGTAACTTTTATGTCTTCATCTGAACAGTTTGACGAAAAAATACCTTTAAAACTATTATTGACAATTAATCTAGGGGTAAATCTTTTTCAATTTTGTTGCTTCAAATCCACTAATTAATACTTCAATAATTTTATACTCGTTCAACATCCATGTTTTTCCTGTGTTCACTAATATTTCTTCGGTCCGAAACATTACTCTCATAGATTGTCCAATTTGGCGCAATTTATTTCGGGCGAGACAGACAAAATGAACGACTTGAAATTGATGCCTCGGGAAATACATAAAGCTACCCAGCACTTGTCAAATTGAGCCTTATCTTCCTGGGTTCGGCCGATGGATGAGTTTACGGAGCAAAATAAACAACATCGACGACAAGCAAGCACTCGGAAACGAAATTTTTCTTTTAACTTTTCCTGTTTATAACGACGAAACAAGCTCCTTCTATTTATTAGGAAGTTACCGTCAGACTACAATCATTCTGTCACGTACACATGTATCGGAAAAAGCAAAGTTTTCAGCGACTCGCCCAATTTGCTACCGAACGTGATTGAGAGTGCTGCTTTGAGTGTGATGAGAAGGACTAATGGAGTTCCGTAACTCGGAAAGAATTTTTTTTGGCGTGTAACTTTTCGGAGCAAAATGGAGCTTTTCCGATGGCTTTTGTATGTGATTGGGTTATCGGTGGGATAAATTTTCATTATTCACTCAATTACTTTCGGTGTGCGTCGTTTTTGTTTGCCGCGGAGGTTCTGTTGGAAGGTTTGGCGTCTCCATTATCTTCTTAATGTGAGATATACAGTGTCTTCTCATTTTTTGTACCACAGACTTTTGGCAACAATTTCCTTATTTTGGTAATAAGTTCCAGAAAAAAAATTATCTCTCGTTTTGAACTAAAAAAAGGATGGCGTAATCGTGAAATTGACGTAGATCTATTAATTGACGTTTTGTGTAATGAAAATTTTGCATTTAATTTTTTCAAACAGTAAAATCTACATATAGATGCGCACCGCATTTATAAATCAACACAATCATAAAGCTTGCTATAGCGCATTCAATAGTGCCTTGGGCCTCCGAGTGATCTTACGACAGCTCAGTAGCCCAAAAACATCAAGAGGCTGATACAATCGAGCCATCACTGTATAATAAGGCTGATACAATCGAGCCACCACTGTATAATCGAGTGACTCACTTTTGATAGACAAAAATGCGTTAGCTTGGCGGTGCCAAATTCTTTTGTTTTTACATTTTGGATATTTTAAAACTAGGAGTTTACAATGATGAAATATTTTTTTTATAAAAGAGGAAATCTTTTACAGCTATCTTAAAACTAGAAATACAATGCTATAAACAACAGTGGCTTACAATAGTTTGTTCGAAAGTTTTTTGCAACTATCTTAAAACTAGGAATACAGTTTAATATACAAAAGAGGGAAAATAAATTTTATACGAAAAGTTTTACTGCTATCTAAAAACAAAAAATTAAGTTTGATATATGAGAAGAGGATCAAGTTTTTATGAGAAAGTTAACAACAATCTTAAAACTAGCAATACAATTCGATATAAAAGGTGGGAAAGAAGAGTTGTTTATGACAAAAATAAAGATCTCTTAAAACTAGGAATACATAATGAAAATTTGATTTATTTCCAACATCGGTGTTGCAGGAGTTATATCAGCGACAGAAGAGAGTAGGCGGACATGGGGACAGGTAAAGAAGACCAAACTTGCCACATTCAGACAAACGGGAGATCAGCGACATAACGTATAGACTCAAGATAGCCAGACGTCAAGACCCTGGTTGATGGAAGCGGTTTCATCGGACCTGCGGAGAATCGGTCGCTCTCGCTTCGAATTTCATGGTAAGCGCGACGGCAGTCACATAGTGGCACTTTGGTGCTGATCGGCTCCACAACCCGATCAGAAACACATAACAGAAATATTTCAAGACTATAACTCGCATTGTTACTTGTTATAAATTCCTGTTATTTTAACCACTAACGAGACCTAATTTATAACACAATATGTTACAAAAAATGTGTTCTGTTATAATCTTGTTATTTCATTCTGATCGGGAATGCAGGACAGGGAACTTCTAAAAACGATAAATAAAAAAAATAGAGGGGTTAAATTAGGATATTTGTAGTTTTTATGAAAATATAAATAAGGAACATATAGGGGAGATCGCGATTTGCCAGCATATCCCGACCTGGGACGTTGGGTGGTCTACCTCGGGCCCGAAGGAAATCCTTTAACTGAGACCTGGCGTCACAATACCCGGAGCATGCTCGATGTTGTGATAGCTCTCGTCACAAGCGCACAGACTACTCTCTGCAAGCCCAATACGCCGCAAATGCACATCCAACGTGTAGTGGTTGGACATAAGCCGGGACATTACACGAATGAAATCCCGACCCACATCCACACAGTCGGCCTTTTCATTGTCCGGGATAGAGCAATGAGAGGGGACCCAAACAAAGGTAATCTGGTAAGATTTTTCAGATAAAGTACACAAGGACTCCCGTATCTTCCACAGGATATGCGGGAATTGCTTTTTGGGCTTCATCGCTCGAAGAGCATCGATAGAGCTGAGGCTGTCCGAAATGATGACATAGTGATCTGTGGGCAGAGTATCGATGATCCCAAGGGCGTACTGAATTGCAGCTAACTCTGCGACGTAAACTGAAGCGGGATCATTGAGCTTGAATGAAGCGGTAATAGTATAATTGAAGATACCGAAGCAAGTGGACCCATCGAGATTTGATCCGTCTGTGTGGAACATTTTGTCATAGTATACTTCTCGGAATTTATTATAAAATATATTCGGGATCACTTGCTGGCGTATATGGTCCGGGATTCCACAAATCTCTTCCTTCATGGATGTGTCAAAGAATGCAGTAGAATCAGAAGTATCTAGAAAAGGGTCACGATTGGGATTATACGAAGTAAGATTGATGCTGTGTGCCATGTAGTCGAAGTACAAGGACATAAATAGGGTTTGAGAATTAGGCTCGACGAGCTTCTCGAATTTTTCAATTACCAACGGGTTCAGAATGTCGCATCGGATGAGCAATCGATATGAGAGTTCCCAGAATCGATTTTTCAGCGGTAGAACGCCCGCCAGAACTTCGAGACTCATCGTATGGGTCGAGTGCATGCAACCTAAGACAATGCGCAAGCATCGATACTGGATTCTCTCCAGTTTGATGAAGTGTGTGTTCGCAGCGGAGCGGAAACAGATACACCCGTATTCCATCACCGACAATATCGTTGTTTGTTATAAGCTGATCATGTCTCCTGGGTGGGCACCCCACCATGTACCAGTTATTGTCCGGAGAATGTTGAATCTTTGTTGGCATCTCTATTTCAGATACCTAATACATCACCAGATAACTTTATAGTCGAACCAGACCTGATTGATCGTTACACCCATCAATAGAAGCTAGTGTTGCGCCGGCTCCCGCTTCCTAGAAAAGACGACCAACTCAGTTTTCTCCGTTAAGAACTCAATACTCAGCTGTGGAGCCCAAGCAGACAAATTGCCCAAAGTATCTTGCAGGAGTCCTTGCAAATCGGCAGCATTGGATCCTGTAGCAGAGACCACCCCATTGTCTGAAAGTTGCCTTAGCGTGCATGAATTGGCAAGACAATCGTCAATGTCATTCACATAAAAATTGTGGAGTAGGGGACATGAGCCCTGGGGAAGACCCATGTATCTAAAGCGCGATGTTGTTAAATCGCCATGCGAAAAATGCATGTGCTTTTCCGACAACAAGTTTTGTAAAAAGTTGTTTAAAGTCGCTGATAGACCATGCTGGTGCAGCTTATCTAACTGAATGTTGATAGAAACTGAGTCAAAAGCCCCCTTAATATCCACGAAGACTGACGCCATCTGCTATTGGTTAGCATAGGCCAATTGGATTTCTGTAGAAAGCAACGCAGGGCAATCGTTCGTCCCTTATGCCTTTGCGAAATTGTGTATCTGACAGTAAGCCATTTACTTCGACCCAATTGTCGAGGCGAAACAAAATCATTTTCTCGAACAACTTCCGAATACACGACAGCATTGCAATCGGTCGATACGAGTTGTGGTTGGAGACTGGTTTTCCTGGCTTTTAGATGGCGATGACCTTCACTTGCCTCCAGTCGTGAGGGACAATGTTACCGTCAAGAAACTTATTAAATAAGTTCAACAATCGCCTTTTTGCAGTGTCATGCAGATTCTTCTGTAAGTTTAATTTGATTTTGTCTAACCCTGGGTCGTTATTGTTGCATGACAAGCGAGCAAGTGAGAACTCCACCATCGAAAACGGACGCGGCGTGGTAGATCTTCTGCGCCGGGGCGGAATCCGGACAAACCTTCATGGCAAAATCGAATATCCAACGGTTTGGATATGCCACGCTCTCGTTAGTACTGTTTTGGTTTCGTAAGCGCCGGGCCGTTCCCCAAAGAGTGCTCATCGATGTTTCTCTCGTTAGCCCGTCGACGAACCGACGCCAGCAGCTACGTTTTTCGGTTTTCACCACACTCTTCATGCGCGTTTCCGCCATCGCGTCCTATCGGTAGCTAGCTGACAGCCCGTCGTCCCGGAAGGTCTTCTCCGCGTACACGTCTGAGCACTCTTTGTCCCACCATGGGTTGGGAGGACGCTCACGAGAGTTCGCGTCTGGTACGCGATTAGTCTGAGCTTGAATTGCGGTATCGAGAATCAAACCAGCCAAGAACCCGTACTCTTCCTCCGGAGGAAGCTCTTGTGCCGTCTCTACTTTTCCGGATATCGCGGATGCGTAGCTCTTCTAATCAATATTTCGTGTGAGGACATACGATACATTGATTGTAATCGGTGGCCCTGTACCGTTAGCAATATTAATTACGATTGGCAGATGGTCGTTGCCGTGGGGATCACAGACTACCTTCCACATTCAATCTAACCGCAGCGATGTCGAGCAGAGGGACAGGTCAAAGACGCTCGCACGCATCCGTGTCATTTCACCCGTGTTTAATTTCACCCGTGTTCAAAATGGTCATATTGAAGTTGTCGGAAAACTCATGGAGTAATGTAAATCGATTATCGTCATGAAGGCAACCCCATGCCGTACCGTGGGAGTTGAAGTCACCAAAAACTAGCTTCGATACGGGGAGGAGTTCCGCAATATCGCAAAGCCGTCGGTGGCTAACTGAGGCTCTAGTGGGGATATAGGTAGAAACATTGAAAAGATCTTTACCTTTAATTCTGATTTGCAGGTGACAACTTCAATGCCTGGTGTCGAGGGAAGGTCGATTCGACTGAAAGAATAGCATTTTTGAACCTCAAAAGTACTCCTCCGTAAGAGTCTTCTCGATCCAAGCGAATAATATTGAAATCGTGGAAGTGTAGATCTATTTCTGAAGTAAGGCATGTCTCTCATAGTGCAAATGCATCGCATTTCAAGTTATTTAGTAAGATTTTAAAGGAATCGATTTTCGGGATAATGCTTCTGCAATTCCGCTGTAGAACCTCGTTCGATGAATCAGCCATCGAAGGAAACATTCGCTGAAAGGAGTGGCCATTTCGCAGTGAACTGCATCAAGAATGTTTTTACTGCGGGGAGAAAGCTTATCAAGATGCTTTTAAGGGGGTCAGAAATATTTAAAGCTGTAAGAATCCGGTCCACAATGTCAGAGAAATTTATTAAGCCAGCGCTGGTTTCTTTCTCTGGCTGAGATATAGGAACATTTAGAGTTTTTAATGTTCGTGGAAGTGCTGGAAACTCCTTTTCTGAGCTCAGATTTCTGAGATCGGAAGCGACTTGCTTAGCTTTTGTACCAATACTTCCTTGAGTAGTTATTTTAGGGGGGCCATGAAGACACACCTTCTGGCCTTTACGACGAAGCTTGGGAGAGGAAAAGTACCTCGTTTTCCTATTGCTTCTAGGTACAGCAGAAGATGTTCCTTCCTGGGGTTCATTACAATCGCCTTCGTCAGTAGAGAAGTTGGTATAGATGTTCGTAGAGGCCGGTGGTGTAGCTATCTTAAGCATTTCTGCAAAACATCGCTTAAAGCGTCCCTGAAAGGAACGCTTAAGATTCTCCTCGCGCTGTTTACACCCGGGACATGCCGGGAGATCATGTGGGTTTCTCCTTCAGTAGAGACACTTCGACATCCCTTCCACAGGAATCATCCGCATGATTCCCACCGCATTTCCCACAACAGGCCTTATTACTACAATGGGAGGCTGTGTGTCCCAATTGTTTGCAATTAGTACAGTTCATGAACCGCGGCACAAAGAGGCGAACAGGCAGACGAACCTTGTTAAAGAGGAGGTAGTTGGGTAGAGCAGAACCGGCGAAGGTCACCCGATAAGAGTCTGAGTTGAGGTATGTTATGATGCTTAATGCAAACGTTTGCACTCCAGTATCTTCACTGGTTTAAGCATGGGGTCTTTGAAACAGCCAGTCCCATGTTTCAGCAGGTCCTAGCACTCGAAACGGAAACGACCCCACAGACTTCAACCCTATTAGCTGGAATATACACTCTGGACTCCTTCGTAAAAGGCCCGTAGCCAGCAATATCATTGGCCTGATTTAAACTGTTTACAACTACTCGAAGCTTATCAGGGCGAATTTTCGATATTTGTGTCACGGTCGAATACCGATCCGTCAGAACTCGGTATTCAAGGGAAGTCATTTTTGCATGGGCCTATTGCCCAGTGCACGTTAGTAGGAGAACCAAGAAGAGGAAACGTAAAATAATACTCAACTTGCGTATGTAACGGTATCCAGACGGCTTACTAGAAGAACACTTCTTCACTGGTCACTGGCCGGCCAATGGCACTCAGAAACAGAAACACAAACGAAGGGAAAAAATACTAAAACCGCGACGAGGCGGAGAGTGCGCAAGATAACCTTGAACGCAAGATAACCTTGAGTTAATGAGTCCCATACAAACGAATTCTATGAAAAAGGCTACTAATTGTGACTGCTATTGAAACTTCAATTGAAGCGTATTCATTATAGAGCAAATATGGGCAGCTAAAATCTTCGCTATAAGTTAGAATAATCATTATACTTGCATCCTCCATCGAAAGTTCAGGTGGTCTTTGGTAGACTTGTTGCCGAATTTGATTTGTGGATATTTTTTAACTTTGATCCGTTATTTTTCATAAAAGTTCATACCGATACAATGAATAACCATTTTCAATAATATCATTACAAAACAGGTAATCTCAGCTTTCAAAAGATATACTTGAACATTTGTTTCATTCAAAATTTAATAAGAGATAAGAAAAGTTTAAAAAAGGCACATGGAATGAATGTTTTCAAAATTTTCGTCGTCAAACATGCATTTTACCCAGATAAGTCAAATATTTTTCCGAGATTCACAAGGATTTCCTTAATTATAGTATATATATAAACGCGCAGTATGCAATTGAAATAGAGCTGATGTAGTATTCAATTATTTGGTCACATGCCTTTCCATAGTGCAACGTTTCGAAGGGACATCTCTATATGTTCAGGGGAAAGCAAAGTTTGAACATTAATTAGTTATAGTTTCCCCATAATACAAACATTTTAAAAAATTTTGCGAGGCTAAAAATATTTTCTTTGCCAAGTAAGATATGAAATTTGTTTCCGTGAGTAACATTATTGTATACTAAAATTGAAAACTATTTTTAAGGATACAGCAGATAAAATATTTGTTTTATGCGCAGCAACTGTTCAGGTGTATTCAATGGGGCGGTGCTAACAATGTAATAAAATATTCGCTCGCCGAACAGTAGACAATGAATCACAGACAACAACTGCTTTCAGAAAGCCATTTTTTGTTATTTATAGTTATCATTCATTATACAGAATTAGAAGAAAAATTGGTGTGCACTATTCCGATCAGATACCGCAAAAATTTCGATATTTCGTTGACGTGTTATTCACGATCAAAAACCCGAGTTTTTGATCGTGAATTTGTCTACTGTTCAGTCTCGGTAATCCGGTCGCAAATTTTGAAAAGGAATCCCCATAATGATGAAACTTTAACAGTATTCTACTTAATAATTCGTCGGAACGGGGACATGTGCTTAAAACGGCGAATTTTTTTGAAAAGAAATGTTTCTCAGTTTTATTAAATGTTTTATGAATCAATTCAAACCAAACTCAGAACCCACTAACCTTCTCTTCTAACAAACTCTATCATTCGTAACACCTATGAATGTCGCATAAATTCCTCGTGTCCTTTCGAGTAGGTATTCAACTAACAATTTATTCCCTTTGGCGATCGTGAAAATGGGACCAGGTAAAAAATGTGAACTAAGCTATTGTGTAGAAATGAATCAGTGCAAACCTTTTATGTTTTGCTTCACTGTACTATGTGACCAACACGGTAAGGCACTGCATTTCACCATAAATAAAATGCTCCTTTGCTATAAATCAGACCCCCCCCCCACTTGCTCGGAACGTTTAGCGGTGTCAAGAGTAAAACACAGCCGGGACCAGAATAAACTCATTAGCCTAAAGTTGCAGCAAATTGTCAACAATCTAAAACAATTCAGACAAGCGAAACCCACGGTAGGTATATTTCCGACGTCACTTTGCAGTAAAATCACCAAAATGCCAACACGCTCGCTTCGCACTCCCCGTAAACTTTCATCAACACAACCCATCCACGTCATTGGCTTTAAAAGCTTTTCCTTTTTAGCTCGTTTCATTTTGCAACAAGAGGCTTTCGCGAAGTAAAACATGTTTGCCAAAAGCTTTTCCCCCTTGCTCCCCAGCCCGTAATTCATTGTTAGAGCCGGTATAGGGGAGAATCTATTTCAAGAGTAGGTAGATATTTGACGTTGTGTTGGTTATCTTCTGCATACTTTTACCCTACAGATTGGGGACGGTCGGTGGTGTGTTGGTTAACTTTGTCGGTTCAGTTACGTTAGCAGAAGCAGCAGGGGTAACAAGAGTTTTGTTTCTGCTGATTTGGCCAAATTGCTGGAACCGCTGCCTGCGTGGGTGTTGAAGGCAGCTGTTTTCGGAGCGGCCCGCACACACAAACAATCAGTATGACGTCATATCTACTCACGCTTCTGGTCGTTGCTGCCTGATAGGAGGAAGAACCCTTCCAGCTGAAGTCTTTGCAATTTCAGGAATGAATGGAATTAAAAGGCTCAGGCTCAGCTCGCAATATAAAAGATTATACGTACGTACACTTTGGTACTTACATTCAGTTAGCATTACTTTGACTTTGTGTTAAAAGATGCTTTTCACAGTGCCAGGGTTCGCTCGTTTCGCAAGTTAGCAAGGAACAAGCTGTAACTGGGTGTCGGAGATTCGCGGTATTTCGATACGTGATCTTGTTAAAAGAAATACATTGCATGCTTTTTTTGCATATGGGTAATCCCACGCTAAGTATCCATACTAGGGCATTGCAAAAACCCTTTTTTGAAATATTAAAGTCTCCTTATACTGTGATTAATATCCAAGTATGCTCTGATGCCCAATTTCACATCATTTGGACATGTTTAGACACCCCCGCCCACTTCAGTTGAAGTTGCGACATTTGTCCCAAAAATCCCCAATTTCCAAGAACTATTCTGCTCTCTGCTGCAAATCATACACCCAAAACGGCGAGCTCACATTTTCTGTTTTCGAGCTCATTCCCAAATCTCATTCCCAAATACAATCCTTTTTGAACATTGAGCTGGTCGCGCACAATTCGAGATGAGCGCAACGCTCACGAAAAAAAACGATGACACACACTCCGCACACAAGGAAACTTTGTTAGTATTTGGTTACGTATCTTTCTTCTACACCTTACATTCCCCCACCCATCCGCCACAAGCAATCTCATCATCATTGCTGCTGCTGCATTGTATTTTGTTTTATTCTTTTCTCCATGATCTGAAACTTCTAGTAAAAAAAAATTAAAGGGTTGTGTACAGGACACGACCACGGTGACATTAAAAATGTAGCTTTTTTCAAGAGCGTGCAAATGTATTTTATCTATCACACATATCGACTCAAGTTCTTGCTCACTCGCCTGTTTTTTATGTTACAATTTGCTATATACCCTCCCCATTAAAACATAATTTATTGAAGGTCTTTTAACGGTAATCTATTAATTAATCAAGTATCTCACTAGGTGATTGGCATTATTTGGCTAATCCATCTAGTAAAAATAGGCTGGTCTGTCCAGAAAATATATTTAAAAGAAAAGTTCCATATTTAGAACCGTGACGAGGAAGCCCACGCCCAGCAACGGAAATATACAGATTCTTCATGAAATATGAAATTCATTTTCCATTTAAATTTTCAATAATGTATTAATGAACTTAAGTAAACAATCTTAAGGTTAAGTATTTCTTGATCGATTAGTGGTGAAAAAAATGAAATTATTTGATAAATTACATTGTTATGCAACGTTCGCACTACCAGTTAAAACGGGTTTTATGCTATCTTGGTGACATTTTCTCTTGTTGCTAATTATTAAAACGTGTTATAACTCTGTAGTGTAAACATTGTATTATTAAACCAATTCTGCAGCGTTTTATGTTATATAGGTGTTTTATGTGGTAATAGGACTGATATAATTATATCTTCAGTACAGCGGTTTGTTGCATAATTTCAAACAGATATATTTTAAAATTTAAATTAGTATACCTAACCGTTCTATTTGTTGTATACTTTAAAACGCAATTAGAACTGTGTTTTAACTACATAGGGCAGGACAGATACTCTGACTGGATAAACTGGGAAAACAATTTTAAGTCCAGTAACGATTAAGACATGGCTTGAATTTGAATCGAAAAAGAACACCCGCCTGGGAATGTGATTGTTTCCGATGCAATTACACTCAGGTTTTTTTACGCAGGGGATATAGGCCGTGCAAATGAAAACCGCCTAAATTTCAAAAAAAACGCGTAAATGAAAACCGCGGAAATTTCAAAATTCGCGTAAAAAATACCGCGTAATAAAACCTGAGTGTACTCCCCTATATAAAATACTACGCTGCTGAACAGTGCAATAACTACAGAAGCACGTTGTCAGATGATGCCTTACTGATAAAAAACATATAACCAAAATATGAAACATATGAAAACCAATAGGCTCTTTACCCTAGGCAGCTACAATGCGCCGTAAACATGGATTAACAAGTTACAACGCACACGCATGCATAAAAATAAATATATTTTATTCAAACGCAACACTCTTAAGCAGCACACACCGTATTGAATTAAATCCAAACCACCCCACCCACCCACATTGCAAATCATTCTGTGACACCGTGCTGGTACCCGAAAAATCCGCACACGGCCACCGCTGCCGAAAATGCATAGCGTCTACCGCTTATTGTAGTGCCCACACGCTGCAGCCATGATCTTACCCGTTCGACATAAGAACAAAAACTGATTCAAACGGGTACGCGTCACCTCTATTTATAAACTAACCGTATATGGTTTAGTCACTTAGGTGCGAGTGTGTGCAAATGCCAACGTTACCGAAAATCGATAGCGCTTATTGCATCGCCCGGAGACGACGTTGCTCGTGTGGGATAAGAGCAACAACTGATTTAAACGGACATGCGTTGCTTCTATTTATGACTTTTCGTGTTTCATTGAGCAACTAAGCTGCCCTCTTTTGACGGCTGTGTCTGAGAAATCTGCCTCACGAATGGTATTTTTCCCGCTTTTTGTGAACTTTTTAATTTTACCAATTTCCAAAAGTCTACTTTGATTGGGGAGATATTAAATTATTACCAATATTTAAGTTAGGTGTTTCTGAATCGGTTGGTGTATGAATGATTAAAATCCATCTAGTAATATCGGAGTTATAAGCGTGCAAACCTTACATAGTTTTGTTACATGGGAGATAGTTTAGATTTTAGAATGACACCTAGCCCCAGATAGTGGAGTAAGACATTTTTAATGTCAAAAATCCTGATATCAGATTCTAGATTAGATCGGACAAACTTCTATTCGGTAAAGACACCTCTTTACTACCCGTACCATGACGACACACTGGTGCAGTAGTAAAATGGCATATATAAGTTTCACACTAATGATGAGTGAGATAATATCGTTTGCCTCCCCGTCGCCGCGTCTGTATTTCAGCATCGTCATTGACGCTTTTCCCCGTTGTTATTAATATTTCGTTTGTATATATGTGTTGGGAACTAAGCCTTACTAGAAAAACGTTTTTAATTCACCTAACAGTGTGATGCAGAGAACTAAAAACTGAAATTGTAGCTCTCGATATCACGCTACCTCTGAAGTGCATGCGTGCATAGTTCAAACTTTACTTCGATTTCCACTTTTTCTAAAAGTGACTGGTTTGAATTATTATCGCTCATTCTAATGTCAAAGAACAAATAAAAAACTCTCGAAACCCGTTAAAGAAAATCATCAATGGAATTCTCGTTTCCACTTTTCGATAACCTTCCGTCACTTGTGGTAGTGCACTGGGTGCACGCTGCTCTGAAAATCTTACGAAATCGTCTTAGGGCACCAGCGGGTCTCATTCCGAGCCATTTGCGCGATTTTCGGTGGGTTAAATCTGTAAAGAATTCTAAAAACTAACTTCTATTCCATAATTTTCAGTTCAGCAATTCGAGAAATCGTGCTCACCGCAAGTCACTGGAGCGTTGTGGAGCGACTAAAGATATTAATAATTCTCAAATACTTTTTAATTTTTACAACCTTATTAGAGAAAGTTTTTTAATAAGCTTTTGTAATATTGTGTAGGAAAAAAGCTGAAAATTTCTGTATTTTCAATCCGCAACATATAAGCCCTTAAGTATACCAATTAAAAGAGGAAGCCCTTTTAACATGAACTATCGCATGAATAGGAATAGATTCACCAAAATATTGGAAGAAGTCGAAAAAATAACCCCTTGAAAACTCTCAAAAAATTGGTGTAGTTCGATGTAATTGAAAGAAAATATCCTCAGAAAATGGGATGTAACCTATTAATGTGGAACTTTGATTCGAGTATTCGAAGACACTCCAACGTCAAGGATCTCGGCGTCATCATGGATTCGGCACTAACGTTCAAACCACATACATAATCCATTGTGGATAATGCATCAAGACAGCTTGGGTTCATCTTCCGAATAGCGAAAAACTTCAAGGACGTATACTGTTTAAAATCTCTCTATTGCGCGCTGGTTCGCTCAACACTGGAATATTGTTCTGCTGTTTGTAACTCTTACTACCAGAACAGCGTCGACAGAATCGAGGCCGTCCAATGCCGGCTCGTACGCTTTGCACTACGACATCTTCCTTGGCAAAACAGATTTCAACTGCCGAGCTACAAAAACCGTTATCAGTTAATACAGCTCGATACACTCAGCATTCGGAGGGACTGCTCTCGAGCCCTGTTCGTCTCGGACTTACTGTCTGCCAGGGTGGATTGCCCTATAATCCTCGGACACCTCGATCTTCAAGCTCGCGTTCGAGCTCTGCGCAATAACTCTCTTTTGCGAGTCCCGTTCAGGAGAACAAACTATGGACGCCAGAGCGCTGTTACTGGACTCCAGCGTGTGTTTAACAGTGTGGCGACGGCTTTTGACTTCAACCTGACAAGGAATTCGATAAAATCTAAAATAATGAGTATTCTAAAATGCAATTAGTTTAAGTAACCACCATTGGGGCCAAGGGGTCTGTTGGTGACGGTACAACAAATAAACAAATAGACACAGTGAATAATAAATACAGTAATGATCTGTTTTTATCAGCCTCATGGTGTGTTTTAAGCTGACATTGACTAAATCGGGACATATTTTTTCCTTCTCTATAATAAACTGAGCTGTTAAACTATTCTTCCCTTCCCTTGATAGTCTGATAGCTATGTCTGATTATATAATATAAATTTCTTTCAAAGGGGCCTTCTAGCGCAAATTTAAAAAAAAAATATTTTTTTTGGTATATTTGCATCTTTAAGGTAAGAAAAATATGCTCAAGAAAGGGTTTACTCAAATTCAGCCTTGTTCGTCTGCTTGAGCCCATCAAACATTTTCATATAAGACTGATAAAATCGGGGGCTAATCAAATGGGGTTATCGCTGTATTGGAATAAATGGGCAGTATTCGAAGAAGTTTCTTGTGTACGAGTGTAGAACGACTTTGTTTCTACTTACTTAGGGTCAGCGGCGTAGCTAGAAATTCGGTTTGGTGGGGGTTTGGTGAAAATCGAACTTAATCTCCAAATGGCATAATTCCGAAACCGTCATATTTGAAGTTTTAAAATTATGGAGAAAAAAATGGCTCTTAAATTACTGTTTGCGAACATTTATTTTTCCTATTCATATAATTGGTAACACAAAATAAAAAGCTCATCAAAATTGATCAGGACCTGCTGGAGTCGAACCGAAAACGCCATTTTTCATAAGTTTTACTCTACTTTCGGAAAGTGTTATCTTCGTTATTAATCATATTACTTTTTTTTATTAACAGTTTAAATTTGCTTTATTGGTGTCCATTTGTACAGGTACATTTACATGAAATTGGTCTTTCAAATGAGGCAGATATAATTTTCTCTTCAACTTTGTTAATTCTTGCGTATTTGGTTTGTTTTTGATTATGAAGTTTTTGTTATAGACTTGCCGAATTGAACGGAATTTGTTTGTTTTCATATTACGTTTTCGTCTCAACTCTACGCATTCCAAAAATAAAGACATGTTCAGCAAATGTTGTTTCATGGTTCTGTGTTTCCAACTTCGCTTCCTATTAAAAAAGACCCTAATCCATATTACAGTACATCCATTCAAAAGTGAGCTCAATATGATAGGAAATCTGAGGATTATGATTGATTTCAGAACTCTGGAATGAGTGTCTATTGGAATGTTTTCAGGTAGGTATTTGATATTGATGTGATTAGACAACTGTTAGATCAACGCCAATCCGACCTACTAGACTGAGGCGGTAATCTTTCGCTGATCTCCCGTTTGAGCGAAAGTTGCAAGTTTTGCTCTTCTCTCCCGGTCATACAACTGCTTCTACAGCCCCCCTCTGAATATCTTGACCAAGCATAAGTCTCCGCTAAAAAAGTTCAAATTTGTATTCTGTATTCCTAGTTTTAAGATAGTTGTAATTTTACCTCTTTGTTAAAACTATTGTCCCCCATCTTGTAAATAGAATTGTATCCCTAGTCTTAAAACACCTGCGAATTTTCTCATAAATATTTGTTCCCCCTTTTGTGTACCAAACTATATTGTTAGTTTTAAGATAACTGTAAATATTTCCTAAAAATTATTACTATTGAATTCCTTGTTTTAAAATTTTTTCATAAAAAAAATCTTTCGCCCCCTCTCTTGTATATAGAATCTTATTTCTAGTCTTAAGATAGCTGTAAAATTTTTCTTTTTTAAAAAAAAATATTTCAACATTGTAACCTCCTAGTTTTAAAATATACAAAATGTAAAAACAAAAGAATTTGGCACCGCCAAGCTAACGCATTTGTGCCTATCAAATAAACGAAATGAATAAAAAAAACTGTTAGATCAAGACCAATAGATCAGTTACAGGGGAAGATCCATCAATCTATTTTTTTGTTTGGGTGGGTGGCAAGGCGTGGGGTTGAATCCTGAAGCCTTCTCTTAGCTGCGAAGTTTGCTTGGAGTTATTTATATAGCTTTTCATGTTCTAAGATATGTTTCAGAACGCTCCGATGTTTGTAACTTAGAAACTATGCAGTCATCAGGTTCGGGCAAATGAAAACTTTTGAATCGATAAGTGATCAAGTTCCACGTAGACAACTTGGAATTGTTCGGCGGTTATTTCTAGCGATTGTAGATAGAAAAAGGAAATACGAAATTCGTTTTATCGAAATAATATTTGGCCAATTTAAATGCTTTACTACTATATTGAACAATAAATAGGCGACAAAGGGTAATCTACAAACAACAAGCTATAACTTTTAAAATATTCAAAATAAATATTTGATGTCTTCAGTAAAGTTATTCGCAAAAGTAAGAGCTATAAAATTGCTGAAGACACCATTTTAATACAATCACTTCCAAGAAAATTTATCAAGATATCTCACTCTTTTGTGGATTAATCAGCAAAAAAATAACACTAAAAGAAAGGTCATATTACATCCTTCAAATTCTCCGAAGATACTATTGACCTAAAATTAATCGTTTTGGCGCCTTTTTTTGGTCTTATTTGTGGCTATGGGCAATGATAAAAATCTTTCGTCCATTCTTTTGATAATAGTTCGATTTCAACAATCTCAAGTTCGTTCGAAAGGTATTCGTATAGGCTGTCCAAAGATATATAAAGTGTTTATCTATGTTGTCAATTTCGGCAGATAATTAAAAAAAATGCGAAAAACGCAATTTTTACACTTTCAAACATTCATATCTTGGAAACTAAATCGTCGAGCTGAGTCGACTGGTGCATAAGACTCGGCCCCCGGGCCTCGGAAAAAAGTTTGAGCGAATTCTATACATTTCTTTTATAAGAAATGTAAAAAAGATTAACGGGTAGCATCAGGACTAGAACCGACAAACATCTACTCACTAGAACGCCTACTTGGGCCATAACGATACATAATGAGTAGTCATTCAAATGAGCTGTATAAACTTCTCATCATTGCAGCATCGCAAATCGCAAATGGGACAGCATGGAGACGATGGTATGTGTTATTCAAGTTATCTCTGCACTGCATGAGCCAACAGCGTCTAGCTATGGGGTACGATATTGTATTGCACAAGTATGAGGTTGGTTGAACACTAACGCATCGTTTGTGAGCTTTTCGCTCACAGTTTGAGAGCGAAAAAAACAGATGCATTTCCGCTCTCAAAGATTCGTTTTGGGTGATGGTAGAGTAAGTTCTTCTGCTAGATTTTTTAAAAATATTAGGGCAATTCCGTCAGGTGTGTCTAGGTTTTTTAGTGCAGTGGTAATTTCGTGTTCAGATAGTTCGTGGACTGAAATGTCATTTGAAAATTCAGGTATAAATGAATAGTAGTCACGGTCACGGTCTGTTTCGGAAGTATAGTCTTGAAATTTCTACTGTTTCCGATTACCTTTTCCAAGCAATTGAACTATTGTAACAATCCTAGGAGAATTGTATTAAGCATCGCATCATTTTTTTGTGTTTGTTGACCCCAACAGTTTATAAGAAAACAGTTTTGCAACCCTGTTTGCGCTAGAAAAAAAAACTTGGGCATGAAAGGGTTAAATATGTTACGCTAAAACTCATACAACCTTGATAAAACTGAGATAATACTATTACTATGGATCATTTCATTAAATCGTAGAACAAGTGGACTGGAATCCGATTACCGGTACCGGTAAACGAAAATGTTATTACAAATTGGAAACATCACTGAATTATGTAATATGATATATTTTCAACAATTATTTTATAACATTTTTCGCTGAATATTCAAGAGATTAAAATTGTTTATTCCTCTTTCTCGTTTCAGGTAAGTGAATAAATCAAACTCAACCGATGTGTGCTCAGTAAAAAAGGAAACCCACGCAACTGACGCACCGTTCCCTTTCCATCAAAAGCTATGCATGTATGGTGTAAATATGTCGCGTAAGGATCTTTTTGGATACACGAAAGGCACTCGGAGCCACGCAAGAGAAAGAAACGTTCAACCGTATTGTGTTCGATGAGAGTCTGATAGGATCAAAAAGTTTCCAACACAGCATTCATCATAGCTAGAAAGATCGGTGAAAAAGATTGGGGGGGGGGGGGTTCTACGACGGCCTTGCTTCCTCGTGTAACGCAAGTACAATCAAAAACCTTCTTTCGGCTGCTCCCACTGTACGTGTGTGTACTTTGGCAAATTAGTTTACACTAGCCATATACCATTGATGGTGGTGGGTAGCGAGCGGAGGATACTTTTCCCTTCTGGATGTTGACGTCGCGTCAGCGGGGTGCTTCGGTTCGGTTCGTGTCGGTGAAGACAAGCAAAAGGTTTCCCCGCTTCAAGTGATTGCGCTTGGATGCCGCACTTGAGCGAATTTTCACAGCCAGCAAGCGTTTAGCACTGGCGAAGGGTATGTGAGAAACGGTGAACCACTTTCAACTGAAGTTACGTCATTGCCACTTCTCCATGCTGTTCGAGTCTTGACTGTGAACTCAACAGCGAATCTACCGATGACGAGAAGCCGGAAAGAGGATGGCGCTTTCCGGTTGATGTTTGCCTTTTCCGTTCCATTCTTCCCGCATTCCGAACCGAACAAGTATGTGGGAAGCCTTGGCAAAAATGGTCGGCAGGTGGATGGATTGACGGGCCCTGCCAGGATGGTAGTATTTAATAGGACATGGGTCATTGGGTTTTATTGGAGGTTTAAGCCTTCAATTGCATCAAATTACTGCTCTCTCCTTGTTAGTAGGATTGCTTTTAATTAAACGTCACTTTGCGATGGCAAATGGCCTGATAAAGTAAAAGCGAAAGGTTACATAAAGTAACACGTGTTTCGAATCGGATGCCACCGTAATTGATTTAAAGGGTGTATATCTAGACATGTTTGCCTCTTACATACTACATTCTCGCCTCTTCACAAAGTTTACTAGGTTAAGTACCAACCGTTCAGAAAGTTTCATCCCCATCAAGCTGGGTGTACCCTACCGTGTAGTACTTAGCATTTGAAGTTTTTTAAACACTTGAAAACTATCAAACCCACAAAGGTGACACACAAATTGAAAAGTGCTGAGCCAGTAAGCTTCTTCGGAAATTGCAATTTCACTTGGAGGTTCATAAATGGTGGTCGATTTTCAATTTCTTTTAAACACTTTCCAAGAGCTGGTGCCGCCCGGTCCCACACTAGTTCGATTGGTGACAGACATTTGCGACAGCCGGAATCACCCCTTTCACGATGAGACAGTCAATTCAGCAAATGAACCACTTACTGTAGTGAAAAGCAAAATCAATTACCGTCATTCCATTTGTTGCCTTTTTTACGATCACTGATACGCCCTCCCCGACCGACAGTCATCCACCAGTGACCTCGAGACGATAAACTTCCTACGCTTCCTACGACCTGGCTGCGAGTTGGCGTTTCTGTGAGAGGCCGTTTGTGCTGAAGATTGAATATTTCCGATTTCCAAGAACCGATATCCTTATCTCTGTGCGCTCCTGATGCTAACCGCAACAAGGCGTTCCAAATCCAGCACTAACTGCCTTGAGCATCGGTTGATGGTTATTATTTATCTTATTTATTCTGCAAACTTTTATCCACACAATTGGATTCGAACATTTTCCTGTTTGCTATAAGAATAATTTGAATGCCGTTCGTTGCCTTTGCCATTTTATGGCAGGATTATTTTAGTTATTTGGTGACAAAATCAAAACGAATAAATTATTTGAGAATTGACCTAATCAATATAAGAAAACTATGGTGTTCTATATTCCAATAACAGTACGGCTTTATAGCGGACAAAACTGCAATTTTTTATTACTACATTGCATTGTTGTTAATCATGTTCATAAAATTTTATGACATTTTACATTTCTTATAAAAGAAATGTATAGAATTCGCTCAAACTTTCAAGATTTTTTCCGAGGCCCGGAGGGCCGAGTCTTATATACCAATCGACTCAGCTCGACGATTTGGGACAATGTCTGTGTGTGTGTGTGTGTCTGTGTGTGTGTGTGTATGTAACGGACAAATTCTCATTCGTGTTTCTCAGCAATGGCTGAACCGATCTTATCCAAACCAATTTTAAATTAAAGAACTAAAAAACAGTATGAACGCTATTAATTTGTTTTTGATTCTGATGTTTAGTTTCCGAGATATGAATGTTTGAATGCGTAAAAATGGCGTTTTTTGCAGTTTTTTTGAATTATCTGCCGAAATTGACAATATAGATTAACAGTTTATATGTTTTTAGACAGCTTTAACGAATACCTTTCGATCAAGCTATAGATTGTTGAAATCGGACTATTATCAAAAGAGATATTAAACATTAAACGCGGACCAAAGATTTTTTATCATTTCCCGTTTCCAGAAATATGACCAAAACATGTAATCTATTATTAACGCCAAAACGGCTTATTTTAGGTCAATAGTATCTTCGGAGAATTTAATGGAGGCAATATGCTCTTTCTTTTGGTATTGTGCTTTTGCTGATTAATCCCCCTATAAGTGAGATATTTTCACACTTTTTCGTGGAAGTGATTATATCGAAATGATGTCTTCAGCAAATTTGTAGCTCTTACTTTTGCGAGTAACTTTACTGAAGACTTCAAATATTTATTTTGAATACTTTAAAAGTTATGGCTTGTTGTTTGTGGATTACTCTTTGTCGCCTATTTATTTTTCAATATAGTAATAATCCATTGAAATAAGCCAAACATTATTTCGAAACACGAATTTTGTATTTCATTTTTCTATCTACAACCGCTAGAAATAATCACCGAACACTTCCAAGTTGTCTGGAAGGAACTTTATAACTTATCAGTGCAAAAATGTTCATTTGTGCGAACCTTCTGACTGCAATTTTTCTAACTTATAACCATCGGATCGATCTGAAACATATCGGAAAATGAAAAACGAAATAAATAACTCCAAGCAACGGCGTAGCCAAGAGAAGGTTTTGGGGTTTTACACCATACAACCCCACACCTCCCCCCCACCCAAAAAAAATATTGGATTGAAGTTGAAAATTTATTGATGCAGACTGATTTAATTCAATATTACAATAACAATTATCTGATCCGTAGATTGATAACCTGTTGTTGTAAACATCATGAGGACTTTTGATAAATTGTCGGAATGGGGTCCTGATCTGTAACTGATCTATTGGTCTTGATTTCACAGTTGTCTAATTGCATCAATATCAAAATCCTGCCTGAAAACATCCCAATAGAAAATTCCAGAGTTCTGTAATCTATCATAATCCTCATATTTATTTTCAAATTGAGCTCGTTTTTGTAGAGATGTACTGTAATAAGGGTCTTTATTTAATAGGAAGCGAAGTTAAAATTGATTTAATTTCTATGAAACATAGAACTGCTCACCAAAAAAATGCATAACTTTCAATATTTGCTAAAAATGTTTTTGCCTTTCTCATTCACTTTAAAATTCGTCAATCTAATCCCGACCTGGAGGGCCGAGTGTCATATGCCAATCGACTGAGTTCATCGAGATCGGAAAATGTCTGTGTGTGTATGCACGTGTGTGTATATGTGTATGTGGAAAAAATGTGACCTCTCTTTCTCAGAGATGGCTGGACCGATTTGCACAAAGTTAGTCTCAAATGAAAGGTACAACCTTCCCATCGGCTGCCATTGAATTTTTTTATTGATTGGACTTCCGGTTCCGGAGTTACGAGTTGAAGAGTGCAATCACACAGCAAATTCCCATATAAACTGAAATGAAAAATTTTCAAAATCAAATTTGTATTTTTGATGCCAAATGACTTTAAAATGCATGAAACATTGAGATGTTTGACAAAAATTGACTTTTTTGGACTTTGGTACATTTTTGCCTTTCTCATATAGAAAGGTTATGCAATCACTCTAAAAATCGTCAATCATACCGGCCCAGAGGGAGTATGCAGTGAGGGGTTGCTACTTTAAAATTAAAACTAGTTTAAAATTTCTTATCAAGTTGAAAATTTTCGGCAGGACCCGGATCTCCCGGATCTTTCTCCTTGATCCGCCGCTGGTTTCAAGCGATGTTTCAGTATCACATGGTATCTCAAGATCGTGGCTGTTGATCCGTTGTACGTATGTGCAAATCGTACTGAACATGTAATATTCATTTCCATCATTGTATTGAACATAACCAGCCATGGAATCGTAGTCTGGACAACTGAGAAAAGCACAATTGCACCACTAGGTGGATTAAAACAGGTTTTTATTTTGGGAATGCGTCGAGTTGAGACGAAAACGTATTATGATTAATAACGAGGATAACATTTTCCGAATGTAGAGAGAAATTTATGAAAAATGACAATTTCCATTCGATTCTAGCAGGTTCTGATCGATTTTGATGAGCATTTGATTTTTGTTGTATGACTAATTATATGTATAGGTCAAATGTTTAAAAACAGTAATTTAAGGTCAAGATAGCATCATTTTGAAACCGCCTATCTCGGAGGTTTAGTATCTTCGATGAGTTTTACAAACGTTAAACAGCGCATCATTTGATAAAATAATTTTGACGGTATATCGTCCAAGAAGTATTTATGGTGAATTTTCTCAGGTTAATATTCATGACTTCAATAAAGTCTCAACAAATTCGCTAAACACACGAACTCTGTTACTATTTTCTGAAAAATTAATTCTGCATAATTTTAAAACTTCAAAAATTGCGGTTGCGGAATTATGCCGTTTGGACAGTATGATCGATTTTCACCAAAACGAATTTCTGGCTACGCCGCTGATTTAAAGTAAGTAGAAACAAAGTCATTCTACACTCGTTCACAAGAAACTTCTTCGAATGCTGAATATCTATTATAATACATTGAAACCCCGATTTTATCAGCCAAATATGAACATATGTTTGATGGGCTCTAGCAGACGAACAAGACTGAATTCGAGTAAATCCTTTCTTGAGCATGTTTTCCTTATCATGAAGATGGAAATATGCAAAAATAAAAAGTTTATCACAATCAGAAATAGTTATCAGACTACATCAAGGGACGGGAAGAATATTTTAACAGCTTCAGTTTATTATAAAGAAAAAAAATTGCCCGATTTAGTCAATGTCCCCATATTGTCAGCCTAAAATACACCATGAGACTGATAAAAATGGTTTTTTTTGTATGTATTATTCACTGTGTTTCACATTAATAGGTACATTTCATTTTTGGGGATTTTTTATTGCATCGAACTACAACAATTTTTAGGTAGTTTTCAAGGGGTTATTTTATAGACTTCTTCCAAAATTTGGCGAACCTATTCCAATTCGTATACCAATTAATTGGTATACTTAAGGGTTTATATGTTGCAGATAGAGAAAATACTGAAATTTTCAGCTTTTTTCCTACACAATATTACGAAAGCTTATTAAACAATTTCTTAGTTCTCAGTCGCGTGGAAATTTGAGTAAAGTATAAACTTCAAATCGATTCAAAAAAAAAATTTCGATTTTTTTGGCTCAGTACAATATTTAATCCCTTTAGGAAAATTCTTTATTATTTTATTAACAGAGCATTAGCAATAATTCGTTTGTATGTCTATTTTATGGGCCATTTTTTCGATTTCCCATTGATTTGGTTTGAATTTTTCTAGCACTGATGTTGTCCTATGCTGATTTGAGCGATTCTCTGAGTCCTGCCACTATCCCATGTAGTATGTGTTATCAAAAACATCGCGAAGCATCAAGTTCTAAATGTTCTCAAACGATATATTATCCAAAGAGAGTGACAAGAGTTATAAGAAATGTGTTATCACACTGATAGGTGGATTAAAAGCGTTTTTTTTATTCAATTCGTTTATTTGATAAGGCACGTTTGCGTTAGCTGCCAATTTTGTTTTGTTTTGCATTTTAAATTATTTAAAACTAGGGGATTACATATTGATTTTTTACGAAACCAAGGAGATTTTATAGATATCTTATACATATTCACAAGGGGGTAATTTTATTTTCGTAAGACTAGGGGGTTCATTTAGTTTTTAAGGCAATATGGTTTGACATTTTAAGCAGGGAGATTATTGGAGCAAATAATTTTTAACTAAGGGGGACAATTTTAGAACTATCTTAAAAGTAGGAATAACTATAGTTAAAATAGTTAAAACTAGAAGAGACAGGAGGAGCTAAATGTTTCGGGAAGATATTTGTGGCGGGGACGGGAGTGTAGGGGTTATACTTCTGGGTATAAGAGTCAGGGGAGAGAGGATGGACAAAGATGACAGGTGAGTTGCGCGTGTGATGTTCTTGCTGTAGGTCCCGTGTTTGTTGGCTCATTCGACAGAGATGTTTTGTGTCTCCTTGGAGTCTCATCAAATCTTCGTGGGTGTATGGTGCAGGTTGAAGAGAGCGCTTCTGAGAATGAAGGGGCAGTTAAATTTGTATATTGATGGTTTTTACGAAGGTGTATTCGAGGGACATATAGAGGAGATCGCGGCTTGCCAGCGCATCTCGAACCGGGACGTTGGTTGGTCTTCCTCGGGCCCGCAGGGTATCCATTAGCCGAGACCTGGCGGAACTGTACTCGGTGCACGCCCAGATAATGTGCTCGATGTCGTGATAGCCGTCGCCACAAGCGCAGATGCCACTATCCACGAGCCCAAAACGCCGCAGATGTGCATCCAGCGAGTAATGGTTTGCCATGAGTCGGGAAATCACACGAATGAAGTCACGACCCACATCCATCCCGTTGAACCAAGGTTTCGTCGATACCTTGGAGACTATCGAATGTAGTCACCTTCCTAGCCCCCCATTACTCCACGAGTTTTGGTAACTTTCGAGGGAACACTAATGAGTAGCACTGAAAAATTCGCTGAAGCAAATTGACCTTTCATAAACGTCACCTTCTAGGGCACCCACCTTAGCTAAGGAGTCCGCCTTCTCATTGCCCGGAATGGAGCAATGAGAAGGGATCCACACCGAGGTAATCCAGAAAGATTTGTCAGATAAAGCACTCAGTAGCTCCCGTATTTTCCCCAAAACAGACGAGGAGTGCTTTCCATGTTTCATCGAGCGAATAGCGTCAATGGAACTGAGACTATCCGAAACGATGTAGTAATGGTCTGCGGGTAGTGTGACAATGACCCCAAAGGTATACTAAATAGCAGCTAGTTCTGCGGCGTAAACTGAAGCAGGGTCACTGAGTTTGTGGGAGGCGGTGAACTTTTGATTGAAAATACCGAAGCCAGTGGACCCTTCGAGGTTTGATCCGTCAGTATAAAACATCTTAGAGCAGTCGACTTCTCGGAATTTATTATAAAAGAACCACTTGCGGGCGTATGTGGTCCGGAATTCCACAGATCTCCTCTTTCATGGATGTGTCGAAGAAAACAGTAGATTCAGAAGTATTTATGAAATGCATACGGTTGGGATTGTAAGAAGAAGGATTAATATTCTGCGCCATGTAGTCAAAGTACATGGACATGAAACGGGTCTGCGAATCGAGCTCAACAAGCCTTTCGAAATTTTCAATCGCCACCGGGTTCAGGATATCGCATTGAATGAGTAATCGATATGAGAGTTCCCAACATCGATTTTTCAGCGGGAGAACGCCCGATACGACTTCGAGACTCATCGTATGGGTCGACTGCATGCACCCTAAGGCGATACGCAAACAACGATACTGAATTCTTTCGAGTTTGATGAAATGTATGTTCGCGGCGGAGCGAAAGCAGAAGCATCCGTATTCCATTACCGACAGTATCGTTGTTTGATACAACCTAATTAGGTCTCCTAGGAGGCAAACCCACCATGTTCCGGTTATTGTACGAAGAAAGTTGATCCTTTGTTGGAATTTCTGTTTCAGATACCCAATGTGGCATCCCCAAGTACCTTTCGAGTCGAACCAGACCCCCAGATAGTTTACTGTGAAGACCTGAGCTATAGTTTGACCCATTAATAGAAGCTTTAATTGTGCTGGTTCCTAGAAAATACAACTAGCTCAGTTTTCTCCGTGGAGAATTCGATACCCAGCTTAATAGCCCAAGCAGACAAATTGAAGAAAGTTACCTTTAACCTGCTCCACTATATCAACCCAACAGTACCAATATCAAAAGGATTCATTCTGCACAATAACCTTGTTAAGTATAAGAATCTTAGAAGCTAGATCCCCACTATATATGGACGATGATAAAGTTGAGGTACCATTACAAGATCCTGCACTAGAGTGGCACGAATATGACATTTTTCAGCACAGCCCTTTTGAGTTCCTTTTGTAGACCCAAATGCCTGTGCAAAGTTTGGGAGCGGTCGGTTGCTTCCCAGGTTTGCGCATTGCGTTGAAAGTTTGCATGGGATTTTATATGGGGAAATCAATTATTTTGCATTTACGTTAATAATGTTCGCTATTTCATTCAATGTGAAAAATCAGCTTTATAAAACCATAGTTCAAACCTTGGTTAACAACTTTGTCGAAGATGGTAACTAGCTATGAGTTTACAAAAAATAGTTATAACGATTGTAAAACTTATGGTTCAATCCAAATGCAGAAATTCATTATTTCTTCCAACACTGTCAGTAAACCACGACACCGATGCTTTAAACTTAAATAAATGAGAATATAGTCATCACAGACACTTGGTACCCTTGAATGAAATGTTCAGAATGAATTGCTGAATAACATAGACGTAGTCAGGAAATAAAAAGAAGAGTGGGGGGGGGTGGTTTGGTACTTCCCAGTTCCCTTTTCAGATAGTTTAGTATAACATAAGGAGCACATCTTCAACGCAGGTTTATACCGCCGAATTAAAAATTAATCTTACGTGTTTGAGTGCTACTCTTTACGGGCTCTACTGTTATCTCATTTAAAATGGTACAACGGTTTATAAGTTTTACATATTTTAAAACCCTATTTCTTAGCCGTTCAGAGTCAGAATTAAAAAAAAAATGCATATTCTTAGATTCCTTGAAGTCTCGGAATTGTTTCTATTGACGTTTTCGTTTGAGAATCTAGTAACGAAACCAGGATAGTTACTCCAAACAAGCGTTTTTTTATGAAATTGAGTTAGGTTCAAGCAAAACAGAGGTGAACCAGAAATATACTTCAGGTTAGAACCCAACGCGATTTCCAGACCTGAATTAGTTTTTGCCAAAAGGAAGAACAACATAAATTTGTAGGTGTAAATTTTAAATATTGTAAATGTTATTTCCCACAACGAAGATTGTAGTATGATTCATATTTGGGTCTATCAAAATATTAAGAATGTTCAGTCGTTAACATTTACAAGGACGTAATGATTCTTTGTCTTATTCAAAACATTCTAAAAAAGGGACTGGGAAGTACACAAGCCCCCTCCCCTCTTCTTTTCATTTTCTGACTACGTCTATGTTATTCAGCAATTCATTCTGAACATTTCATTCAAAGGTACCAAGTCTCTGCAATGAATATATTCTCATTTATTTAAGTTTTTTATGCCGATGTCGGTGGCGCATCGGCAGTGTTGGAAAAAGTAACACTAGTTTACAGCATTTCTGAACTAAACAAGCTGGTGGTCATTTTCAATGTAAAATCGTGTGCTGAATCCGAAAATGAAGTCCAAAAAATTCAAAGTAGAACAGTTTTTGAGTTACAGTAAAAAATGAATTTCACCTTTAAAATTAAACGTGCGTTCGGTAAAATGCATCGATATGAAATATTATAATGTTGAATTAAAGGTATTTGAATGCACTTTCCATCGTTAGAACATTTTGTTTTAGTGCGACTACTGGTTCTGGCGATTTAGGAATCTATTGAACTTTTTCTTGATTTTTCGTCATTTTTTGAAGAAAAATGAGCGTTTGGTCAATATTTTGGGCAAGATAATGCAATCCTAAAAATTATATTTTTATGGAACATTAAAGCCTGCTAATAACCAATGAAAATAAGCACTTATTAGTTTAAATCGGAAAGAAATTGTGAAAGTTATTAAATTTTTGTAGAATGGAGGCTTTATTTCATAATATATGAGAGACTCTCTGTTACAATTCTGTTAAACAAGTAAGTGGAAGAATTTTGAGAAAATTTAATGTGGGGTAATATTCGAACTCTGTTCTACTGTAATTTTTTTGGACCTCATTTTCGGATTGAGCACGAAATTTTACATCAGAAATGATGTTCGAATATTAAAGTTCACATTTTTATTTTTATTTTGTAAACTAGTGTAATCAATTTCTGCATTTGGATTTTACCATAAGTTTTAAAATCGTTATAACTGTTTCTTGAAAACTCGTAGCTAGTTACGGTCTTCGACAAAGTTGTTAACCGATGTTTGAACTATAGTTATATAAAGCTGTTTTTTATATTCAGTGAAATAGCTATCTTTATTAACGTAAAGGCAAAATAATTGATTTCCCCACACAAAATCCCATGCAAACTTTGAACGCAATGTGCAAACCTGGGAAGCAACCAACCGCTACCAAATTTTGCACAGGTATTTTGGACCACAAAAGGAACTCAAAAGTGCTGTGCCCGCTAGTTTGAATCATTTTGAAGTTTTCCCATACAACCGCGAGCCACTCTATCCTGCACCACATGCTTGTGATATGACCATAAAAAATATCGCAATTCGGAGAATCCGTTACGGAAGACATTTCTAATGCTGCTTAAGTGGCCAAAATGCGTTTCGACTGACCTACTTCTTCCTACCTTACAATACAAAGCACACAAAGCTTTGCACATATCAAGGCCAAGCTATGTGGTCATATTGCACATTACGGGAAAGCATGTACAATTATCGTAAAGGAAAGCTTGTCTACGGCAATCCAATATGACACACAGTCAGTAATGCCCTCACCTGAACCACGAATAATAGCCAAATTTGAGACTTTGGTGCAGGTAAAACTGACAATTGTAAAATCCGTGTTCAGTACCTCCCAAATAACAGCCAGTACTACCAGAGAATAAACTAATGCCGAAGACGGCGGGTTCACATTTATAACCCGTAAGTTCAAGAAATAACTCAGAATGATCCTCAGGTGAGGAAGTATCTACCAGACTTTTTTAAATTTGGATTGCTATCGTATTGTTAATATACGAAACACCAGCGGCTCTGTTGTGCTAACGCATGAGGGCGTGTCAAATAAACTAAAACAAGCTTAATGATTTGTGAAAATATTTTTTTCTATTTTGCTCTATGATTTTTTGGTTTGCTTGAAAGAATTATGAATATGAAACGATCGCGATCAATTCAACCTTCGCCCGCATCACCTTCCGTTCGAACCATTAAGAGCACATCGGTCATTTGACAGGATAGTCCAGGTATCGTAGCCATACAGGACATCCGGTCTAATTAGCGTTTTGTAGAACGTTTGTTTTGGGCGGTAGCGCTTAAACTGAAAAGTATTTTCTTTAAAGATTTTGAAGGTAAGGCAATAATGGATCTTTTGTGTAATGTTAAGATTTATTTATACATTCATTGTGTACGAAAAAAATATATTTTCAGTGACGCAGAGCCAAACATACGAGCATTCCAAAAGTAGACGTCCAACCATTTCGACGCCGAAGAGCGCCGCTGCGAGCACAATAACTCTTGATAAAATTGTCTGACAGAGGAAATTCTATACCCAAAAATCAATTTAGCTGGATAATGGCTTAAACAGTTCTTGTTAAGCTTAATAAAAATAGAAAAAACATGTTTGAGTTTCGGAAAATGGCTTCATGCAAACCGAAAAATCTCATATTTTCCTGTAAAATTTGCTCACTTTTCTTCAAAATAATAGTGAGAAAAAAAAATTTATTCGGTTTTCTGTGGTTCATCAACAGACTACATTGTGCATTCTCATAAAAAAACTCAAGTCAATTCGTTGATTAATTTTTGAGTTATCGTGTTCGCCAATTTGAAAAACGCGGTTTCGAGAAAAACACTTTTAAAGAGTGTCCCACATCAAATTACATCACAGAAAAAAAAACGTTGTAGAAAATAACCCATTGGCTAATTTCTCTTGAAAATTTGTGTAGAAATAGTTTAGAGTGTATTGTTTACGCTTTATTTTTATTGCTGTCAGTTTTTCGAAAATTGTTTCCGATAGATTGAAATCTGCGTGTGTTACAGCAAACACGTGCGAGGAATGCATTGCTGTTTAAAACAAAAGAAGTTCAGCATGGCCACCAAAATTACGGGAGACTATACTAGCGGTTCTATAACAACAAATAAGCGGATAAAAAAGAAGTCGATTTTTTACCCACTACCCTCTTAAAACCAAATAAACGAATTCAACGACCAGTCAATTCTTGGTCGGAAGCATAAATTTCTTCAAACCTTGCGCACTTAAGTAGTTTATCTTTGAAACATTCATGACAATTAAGGAGCCGATCGCTTAGCGGTTTAAATTGCGAAAAAACGTAAGTGTCCTGCATAACTTCGAAATGGTCAGTTAATACGATCTCCACTTTCGGAAGAATTTTTTTAAGTAAAAACTTTATTGATTATTCCGCTTATAAGAGAGATGTTAAATTTATTTCTCGTATGATTGAAGAAAGCGAGTTGGTGTATTCTGTAGAAAATACTTTTTCAAAAAATTTGCCGAGGGTTTTAATATCCTATCTTTAACAATCTTTGAGATCATTCTGCTCTCATCTCGCACAGCTAAGAAGGCAAAAAAACGCATCGTTTGTAAACAACATACTAACAAAAATGCTTATGTGTAACTTATGGATACAACGAAGCCCCGTTGCCCCCGACTGCGAGCGATGTGTGTGAATCACAAAATAAATTTCGCTTATTACGCGAAGAACAATATGCAACACGACATTGAATACGAAAACGTCAATACCAATATCCCCGTGTATATGGACAATGTTCTTACGGAAATCGCCGTCCCGATTTGGCACCATGCGCTAGTATCTTTTATATTAAGAGATTTATGTCGAAATATGGTGAAGTTGAATCGGTCACAACTGACACTTGGAGATACTTTTTGCCTGGCATTCTCAACTGTTTTCCAGTGGTGCGAATGCGGCTGAACCAAACTATACCTTTTTACTTAACCTTCAAGGGCAGATTATGTCAAAATGTTAATTACATCCAAAGAATGCTATGCACATACTTTGGGCAAACGTCCACATGCCAGTATTGTAACCAGATGGCACACTACGGTAAGCCATGCGTTAAAACAACCAAAAAAATTCACCTAATACAACCAACACTACCAAACTACCTTCGGCATCTGCTGATGCGCCACAGACAACCAGTCTAAAAACAAATTCCGGACAAACGATATTCCACGGTATTCCCACCCCAAAAGCTAACTCACCTAGGGAATTATTAAACACGGCTATACAAGTGTCACTGGAAAACACAAAAAGCACCAAACATCTAACAGCTAAAATCAAAGCCGTTTTAGCGGGGACGACATCATCGCAAACACGAGGAAGGGCGAAGGCATACGGAACTATCAGCAAGCAGCAGATGGTAGGACTGGCTATTGCTCACCACCGAGGAAGAAATTTAAGACGAGTGGAAAGCAGTGCGCCCAGCAGAAGACAACCGGAATAATATCCGTTTTTTATGAAACATATATTATTTTCAAAAAGGCGAATAAGGTTAAATATTTAAAAACAATAACAATAACAACCTTTGATATATAGAGAGTTATTTGGGAAAAGACCGAAAAAATTATTTATTTTTTATTATAACTTTTTTCAAGATTTATTAGAAGCTCAAAATGTTTTCAATTAATGGAATACAAAATTATGTCAAACAAAGCAACTTAGTATGTTTAACAGTTTTTAATATATTTACATTCTTTGTTCGAAAAACGGCCTACTTTGCACCCAAAAATAACTCATCAGCGGGTAAAAATGGGTAGACCATTCAACATTCATTTGAAAGTAGAATGGTAAATGCTACAGGATCTTGTACAAATCATTTGTATTCGGTTCTACGCATGGCTCAGGTAGCTGAAACCAAAGGATATGATTTACATATTTACAGATTCTCGATAAAAAACATATTCGGTGAGGCAGAAGAAATAAAATCTAGCCAAACATGTCAAATGGTACTAAGTGAAAATGACAGTTTCTCTTTGTTTACTTTCTCTTTCGCTAATAACTCGTCCGTTTATACGTTTGTTCATTAACTCTTAGCATAATATGCTAGTCGAAATCAGCGTTTTTCGATATATCCTGAAACAATATTGAAAAGTTTTATGCCGACGCTACCGGGTTTTCTATCTTTACTGTTTTTAATTACTCTGAGCAACTGATTACCGCAAATGTATAGTTAATTTTTCATTAGTTGAATCAATTCTTGAATTCTCAACTTATGAGTAATGCAATGTCAACTCCGGACACTCGAGTGTAGGAAATATTTTTTTATGTTTAATTCAAAGACTTTTCAAAGGGCTGTATGGTGGTGATGCTACTGACCAGTCGATACACATGGTCCGATTGTATTTATGCTAGGTTGTGTGTCATTCATTTAAATGTCGGTTTAAGTCAAACTTTGTTCTTAGGAAGAAAGTAGAAAATGCTCCATGAAATACAAAGCATGCTTTAATGGTTTGAACAACGGAGGTCGAGCGGCGGATATGCGTTCAATCTGTGCAACTCCATCCTTACTCCTTCTGAACCAAGACACCCTTCATCCTCAAACAACGCCATGTAGTTACAAAAGTCAGAACCGCATGTCAATTCTGTCGGGATACTTTCATTCGCAAGTATCTCAAAATCTATTTGGTAAATAATAAAACGTTATTAGTAGAAAATGTTGCGTATTTATTGTATTTTAAAAAATATAGTATGGCTTTTGAAATTTGTCTACCCCTCGAATGAAAATTCGTACTTTGGGTTAAACTTCAGCACAAGCTACCAGCCAACCTCACCGACTGATTCGTTCTAGTATCTATCCATGGAAATAACATTCTCAGCCATTTTTCCAATCTTTCTACTTGGACTTAGATGGTACCCCGATTAATTTCGTCTGGGGGAATTCCAGGCAGTTTGGGATTTTTATCTCTTTCTTAATGATATCTACGCAATTATCACGTTTCACTCCTGCGCATTCTTATTGCAGTGGGAACTCCGTTGTCCGGATTGTGATGAAAATCGTAGTCTTCCGGGTATAACTGCAGATTCTCTGTCAGATCATCAGTTTATCGGAAAACTTGTCCGCAAAACAAATTTGTATTTCTTGGAAACATTTCCATGATCCCTCGCCACATAAAAGTTTTGCCGCTGCAGCTATTTGAAGTCAAATTTGGCATGCGTTTCCTTGCCGTCGTACAATTTAGTCTGATCCTGATCACACAGTTTTCAGGCCCGCGATCGGGCAGTAATGTTTGACTTTACGATCCAGTTTGGTTGCTCCACAACCAGATACTTGAAAAAATTCAAATTAAAGGAAATGGGAGGAACTGCAGAAGGACACCTTATGACTGGATGATGGAGTGCTTTGCCATCCTGAATCACTTTTAGGAAGAATTATTCCCAAAGAAGAATTCTAAGAATCGCATAATTCTTTAGAATTGTTCTATCGTTGATAACGTTCTTATCGGGCAAGCGGTAATAAGATTGACGTGCTCTTCCCACGCAAACCATCAGGTAGTGCCTTAACAAGTACTGAAAATGGCGTTATTCAAATGAGTGGATCTTATTGTTGGAAAGAGATTTTCTGGCGCTTACCGCATAAATGACTCTGTTCGTGGATCCGCTCCTTTATGACCCTTCGTACAGCGATAACGTGTACGTCAATTGATAACGTAATTTTATTCTTGCTATTAATAGAATCTGTTTTCAGTGGTGATCTTGCGTGGCTTAATTTTTGCCGGTTGTCACGGTAAAGATAGATACGTCTACCTTTATCAGGACACATGTTAGTGAACTCGGGTGATTCGTAGTTATTCTGCCTAAGCTTGACCCTCATTAACAGAAGCCAAAAATTAAGCCCGTACGATATTAAGCCTGTTCTAATGATCCTGCCACTTCTAGTTTTCCGATCTGTTTACTTCACATCCTTGTTCTCACTTGAGTACTATGGCTCTAAGTTTTATAACTTTCCCTGCCCAGTAATCTCTAGCTAATTGAATGTCGTTAAAACTTAAAAAAGAAAATGTGACTAACATAGTCGAAATAAAAAAAGGAAAAAAAAATTATGAGTATAGTTGCCTTAATACCTTAATGGGTATCAATATCTTCGCTTAGTTCCTACGTAAACAGTACCTACAATAACAAAACTGGCGTGAAAAACGATCAATTTTCGTGATAGGCAAAATTTCCAATCCAATGAATTTATGAACAGATCAACATTGAAAAGGAATCGATGGAAATGTATGTTGACTAAAACTTGGCAGAATGCTATCTTCGACTGCGAGGTCTTTGCTCATATGTGCCTGTGTGAGTTTGCACAATCCATAGAATTTGATTACTGCTTCTGTACCCACGTGACACCAATGGAGTTGTTTCGCTTCATAGTAGTTTTATTATTATTCTATACTTCTTTTTTGATGGCAGCCTTCATAAAACACGTCATCCAGCATACATCCGCCCACGCAAATCCTTCATTAGCTTGACGGTGCACGAACGGAGCCTATTATAGGTCGCACCACAAATCTAATAAACCTGTTAAATGTCAAAGAAAACGATTGTACTCGCACCCTCCTTCCATCTCATATGAACCAAACACCCTGTATGTATACGTATCGCGCCAGCAACTAAATACAACAACCGACAATAATGAGACGGCGGGCGTGAAATCGAATAATCAATCTGTCAGGAACGAGCATACTTTCCCGCAACATTTCGGAAACCGGAATGGAGACCTTTTCGGCTCGCGAGAAGCACAAGCGCTGTATGCCGGTCGGAACTGAATTAGTAAAAGTATGAGGAATGACTTTTTGCTTCCCTCTCCCCAGATTCTCCCTTTGTTTCTTTGGTTACTTTTACGTCGTCGTCCTTCCGTTCGTACTGGAGATAAGCGCTGATTTTTGTTATTTGTTCCAAACTAAATATAGCCACAGTTCTGTAACTATGATGTGTGTCGTTACTCTAGGACTACACCAGGCTAGGAAGAAATCTTAAGTGCTTTTTTCCAATGATTTTTGCTCGTATGTCGTTTTGCTCCTTCCATCAATATCCCTGTGACTGTCTCCGAAGGCAGCCATAGGGCAGACTGATGAAAGACATCATGATTTTTCATGGCTTCGCATCAGGTATAGCAGCCCATAGAACGAACGCACGAAGGAACAAAATCGTGACGGGTGCGGCGGCGGTTTGAATGTCAAAATTATGGAAATAGGAAGCAGGGAACCCAAAAGTGCTACCGGATTGATAATGAGAAATGTAGATCTGGATGTAGATAGGAAAGGTAGAATGTAAACGAAGACGTGGATACATCTAACAACTGGCTACCAAATTTGAAGTTGAGCTAAATGTCTCTTTGCTTGTTGTTTTCGTACACGTATCAAACGATGTAGCACATAAAAATCTAAGCATTCGCAAACTTAGTAGAACGACCTTCAACATATGTTCCGTTATGATGGTCAACAAAGCGTGTCACCAAATCAAGCTATTCCCCACGCAGACTGTGTTGTGGATCCTTTTTCTATTAATCACTCAGCAGCGTACATTAGATATGAGGGTGCTACATTACTCGTCGACATGGAGCGTCTTTTCTAATTTTAGGATTTCTTTTTCCGTTTCCAGCCGTAGCTTTTACTTATTCGGTCCGTTTCCACTGTGTGTATATAAACTCTGCTGCGGGTGCTTCGCTAGTGTTATATTACTCGGCTCTCTTTTGAACCCCATCTGCTCACGCAGTTGTACTGGAGGGATCGCCTATAAATAATGCTACATAAAAATTGCGTGTCTGATAGTGCCTTGTTGAAGAAATGTGTCTATTGGTTATGTTTCATTATTAATAATAACATTCGTTTATTCGACAAGATACGTTGCGCCGATTTTCAGATTTTCCATTTTTTTTGGAGTTCGTAATACTAATGAATTATTTTAAGACTTATTTAAAATATTATCACTAGAATAACCGACAAGACCTGACCTGTCGGCGTGAAACATCTTGCTACAGTCCAGTTCTCGAAATTTAATATAAAAAGTGTTTAAAACCATTCACGGACGTAGGTGTTCCGGAGTTCCTCAAATTTCGCCTAGTTTAAATAGCATCAAAAGATTAAAAAGACTATTATCTTTTATTAAATTTAAATTTTTTTGCTAAGTTAGTAACGATTTATCGGTATTTTCCAGCAATGTTACATATAAAACGAATGAGATTACAATAAAATTCACGACTGCTTCTAATTATTGCTTTTACTTTTCGTAAAATTTGTTTACAAAATCAAGTTAACTTGATAACTGGGACTATCACCTTTCACACACAATTGTTAGTATTATTATCAGTAGAACTGAAATCATTGCGATTGAATTGATAGGATTTCGTTAAAGCACTGCTGCGAGGGACAGTCTCAGGTTAAGGTGAATGAACAATGAAGTTTTGATATAATTCCGTTGTCTTGCAATATTACTGAAAACAGATAGCGCCCATCAGTTCAGACTGTCTTCGACTATCTTTTCCATGCAATTGGAGTATTCTGAATATTCTAGGAGAATTGTATTAAAAATCGGAATGTAAAAATTTACCAGCTTGTAGCACTGCGAACAAAGCCCATATCTTGATCGAAATAGTTTTTTCGTGTTTCATCAACAGTACTAAGGAAAAATAGTTTTGAAACGCTACATACGGTAGAGAACAAAGTTGGTCAAGAGAGGGTTAAGCTACCCTCTAAGGCTCGTTCATATGCCGAGAATTACTTGCCTTTCGTCACTAGGTGTAATGTTATCCTCAAGGTCTTCTGTATCGAGATTAGAGCCAAAGTCCGGACGAACCTTATTCGTTAAATTAAATATCTAGCAGTTTGACTATTTTGGTTGCGAATATGTCGGGACTTGAACCAAAGACTGCTCATTTATGTTTCTCTCGGGAACCGGCACCTATAAACGCGTTTTTTAACCTTCATCAAGCGTTTCCAACAACGTCTTTATAGCGAAGGGCTTTCCTAATGTGACCTCTTATGGCGAACCTTTGGGCCTTTTCAGGGAATCTTTCTCCTCTTCCTATAGTTCCTGAGCCCCGTCAAACATGTCCCCTCTTGTAGATCAGGGTCTCTTTTTTGAACACAGATTCTTTTTCACAGATGACAGAATATTGGCATTTATATGAAAATTGCACATATTTCCACCAATGTTTGAAAATATTCCGATTTTTCATAGCATTTTTGAAAATTTGGTACAGTTTTTTTTCTGTTTTAGGCATGGCGATGTCAATGTGGCATTGCTGTTGTAGAACACCAGAGCCACATTCCTTCCTGACCCAAGAGAGCGTAAGAGTTTATCAGGATCAGTGGCGTTGCCCTTTAGCATTTAGCATTCTGCAAAAGAGTGCTTAGTGCGTCCATTTAGAGATCGCTTCAGTTTCATTAATGTTGTGTCTGTGTGGCCAAATTACTTGTCTTTAGGGCCGACGAACTTTGTCCAAGAGGACGTAATTTGACAACCTAAGTAAACTCGTAATACTCGTAATACCCATATGGTCAAGGCGTTGGCCATGAGTGTTTCGAACGGATTCAATCTGTGAAAACACCGTCACCCTGGCCCGGTAGATCCTATATAAAACCTTAAATCCCTGTATTATCATTGATGGTTGTGAAATTTGGCACCGGCCTTATTTACGGTTTTTTCAAGGGGCAGTGTGGTGTTTGAATCCATGAAGATTTGCTTGGGACAGCAGACTCCATGAAAGTCATCCGATACGAGTCTTAATGAACAAAGGGGTCATTATCTACGTTAAATTTACACCTCACATTTTAAATTCTTCGAAAAAAATCTTGTCCTGTGTGTGAGTGATACTGAATGCAATCGCTTGAAAATCTAAATCTCTACTAGTTGCAGTACGGGGCCTTTGGAACAGCCAATTCCGTGTTCTAGCAGATGTCAAACTAGACTTCATGAGTACACCATTTAACTCTACTTTTTAGGTAGGTACGTATACACGGTATTCCTTCTTATATCTAATCCTGAGATTATCTGGGCGGATTTTTAAACTTTCGGTCACGGTCGAATATCATTCCGGCAGGTCCACCAAAATTCTTAAAAAGACTTACTCTATGGACCGGATCGACCGAGATCAGTGAGTACATTTTTTTGGATGACAAATCTTGTTCAACGTCCATTTCGTTTGTTGTCTCCTGGGGAAGCGGCTAATCAAAATAAAAAAAAAGATTGTTATTAAAGTCTTCCTATCAAACTCAATGGGACATTTCCCAACATGATCATGAAAACAACAAACAAAATTTGGGGCAACAAAATAAAAAATTTTTGAAGGCGTGAATAAAAATGGCTATTTTAAAAACAATCTCGCGCAGCAGCTCACCGCGGACAACTAAAACTCCGTACAATATTAAGCCCACATTTTTTCCTGAAACCAAAACTTAAACTACTTACTTATTCGGAAGGCTTATCTGCAGAGTATCGACTACTATGATGATCGATAGTTTAAATATTTTAGTCATTTTTAGTAAAGCACTATTTTTTCGGCCTCTTTAGGAGTGCGTTAATAATATTGTAAAATGAAAATTTTAAATTTAGTTCAGTCTATGCACAATTAAATGATCTAAAAGAGCGTTTTACTTGTATACACCGCATTTGTGTTTTTTTGTAACAGTGCACGGAATTTTGAAAAACATGTTTTTAGAAGGCACAAAATCCAATTAAAATAATCTTACAGGCCTGACATGTTAATCAACTATTCTCTGAAACTTTGCACCAATATTCTCTGGTAACACTGTTCAACACAAGATCGGGGAACAGAACGAAAAAAATGACGAAATTTATGGGTCCCTGGAAACCTACCAGCACTACGTGAAAAGAATTCGATGAACACAATTTAAATATTTATTCAAGAAAGGAAAATCTTAATGGGTAGAATTATTATAATAATTCTAACGATTGTGATTTTTGAAGCTGACCGACGAGGAGACCCCTTTAAGCCGAAGCAATAAGAAGATGGCAACAATTGTTTCATTTCTTGCAAAAATATTTAAATTGTGTTTATCGAATTCTTCTCACAGAGTTTGTCAGCACCTACGGAGATTTTCTTCTAAGGCGATGGAACATTTTCAGCACCACCTGATAACTTCTGATGTTAATTTGGTTGTCGCTGTCGTTCATAATTTCATCACTGCTGCTGTCTTGGGGATTGTTAGTTGCTTTTATTAGCTTCTTCTCGTTGCCTGTTACTGCAATAGTACTGGAGCAGAAAAAAATCAACCTTTGCAGGCCGTCTCGCTTGCCTACATTTTTTGGAGCAGTAATAAATAACCCCACATAGGAATTGCCAGAGTCGCATTCTTCCTGAGACAAAAAAGAGTAATGATTTGTCGTGGTGAGTGGAGTAGCCTCCTTTAGTATTTCTACAAAAAATGACTTAGAGCGTCTTTTAAGGAAACGCCTTCAATTCTCCGGGCGGTATATGTACGCACACTGTACTCTCCCCACAAAACGCACACTTTTCAGCATTCCTAATGCAATAATTATCTTCATAACTCACTGCGACCTTTCCATACCGTAAATTATTGCTACAATGGTCCATTTGCTTGTATTTAGGGCAAAACATGACGAGCGGTACAAACAGCCAAACAGACAGACAAACCTTGTCAAAGCAGACGTAACTAGGTAAAGTAGTCACGCCAAAGGTCACCAAAAGATACGAGTTGGAAGGGATATACAATTTTGTATCATTCTCTGCAATTACCATTTAAAATCGTCACTCACTGAAGCAAGGACACCTGGACTAATAGTTTGGAACAGTCAACCCCGTATCTCAGTAAATCTACGCAAAAGCAACTCGCATCGATGACCACACTGTCGATCTCGACTATGTAATCGGGCATGTAAACGCGGTAGTGCTTCATAAAGGACATGTCGTCAGTAATGTCTCTTTCTTGTTTTAAGCAGGATATCACAATTCTGAGCTTATCTGCGGAAACTTTTATGATATCGGTCACGGCCGTACAATTCTTAAATTAAATACCTAGTGTCAACTGATTTCACGAATATACTATTCCAGATTTGCAACTAGAATTTACATGAATTGAGCAACAGTCAAACACGAACGAGCTTTCGTCGAATATTTTGGAAATCGAGTTTTGTGGTGTTTTTACAAGTTTTCAACCTTCAATTCTTCGGGTTGTTGTATGAATGAGGTGGGCTGAACTCCCTAAGAGATCGTCTGCTCAGTAAACTAATCTCCGCGTACAGTCTCCCGCAAAAAATTCTCCGTTCGTTGCCTTCAAACACTTTGCGTCAGCTGATTTCTCGAAGCATTCCTTCAAAAATCTCACTTCGAATAATATTACAGGCAAATCTGCAGTACACTTATTTTTAATATTTCACATAACATTATTATTTTGTTGGTATTCCATATTAATGACTTAGATTTTCAGCGTCGTTTTAGAAGATGTTCTAAAAATAATTTCCGTGTTTTTCTGAGTCATATATAGCTACTTCGAAATTGAGTGAATATTATTTGAAGCTTATCCGAATGATGATATGTTGAAATTTATTTTTGATAACAAAGTAAGTAGTTATTATGATGTACATATTGCCAAACAATTATAAACAAAAAAAAATCTTCTATGAAAGGCAGTTTTTTGAAATTCATTGAAAATATGTCATTTCGTTGAATTCAAAGATATTGGCTGAATGAGTGAACATTCTTAATTTATTCGAATTTCTATGACTTTTTTTCTGAATATTGTCAACCAATTTCGTTAAACCTTATTCCATAAATTGAAGATTGCATTAATTGCAAGGGATTGACTATGTCATCGCTTTAAATTCAAAATTATAGGCTGAATAAATGTTGACCACACTTGGTTACCGCGTTTCCATTCATTTTCGTTTGATTGCTACAAAATCTGCAACAGCCATGTTGGTCCATGTGGGGTCTCGGCAAGGCTAGCTGTTTACTCCTTCGAACTCCGTTGTTCGAATTCCGTGCGCTGCGACAATTGGCGTGGAATGCCTTTATTACAAATGACGATCCGTTTTTTCTCGGCAGCATGTTGTTTGGTACTAAAAATAGTACTAGTATATGTGGTTTCTTTCAACCAAAAAAGTGTTAAAGAACACCTTTTTATTTCATTTTATTACAAATAATTGTTTAAAAAATATGCCAAAATAGGAACATTTTGAATTGGAGAAAATCACGAACATCCTCTATATTATGACAATTCATTACTGGTTAGTTCGTTAAAATTGGTTAATTAAGTCGCCCGTAGTATTTTTGTTCTAAAGGGTGTTTCGTTAATTTTTTTCCAACTGGGTGTCCTGACAACTGAGTTTACATATGATGTAATTATTTTTAATTACTTCAGTGCAATGTCATCATGTAAAAATATACGCATGGACAACGTTTCCAAATTTATGCATTATTTAATCACAAATGCCTCTTCGGTGAAGCATTATGCATCTTTTTTGGTGGTACTGGTTATTATAACGAAAGCATCGGCTATAATTGTGGATGATACAATATTCTTTGATGGGTTAACCGTTATCACTGATTGTCCGTGAGGTTTGCTTTGGTTGTATGTTTTGCTTCGGCGTGCTGCTTTTCATACTGCTCAGATTATTCACAGAGCGGACACGTGGTAGTTAGTTGGTTATAGATGCACATCAGGGTTTATACATACGAGGTACCAGGTTCCAGAGTCATGCTGGAAGGAATAGAGCGGTTAAGTCGTATTCTTACTACCCGACCACCGTAGGCAATGGCCAACAAATTCCTTCAAGAATCGTAAACGTTAAGATCACTTCATTGTATTGCTACTTGAATCTGCGGATTGCGCTCTCCGATGTACCCGGAGATAGATCGTGTTGTCGCACCTCAACTGCATCATCCATATACACAGGGATCTTAACGTTATCATATTCAACAAAATTTTCATATCGTTCATCTAGTGTGAATCGAATTAAGAACTGTACCAGTTTCACATTTCGTACATGTTGGAGCCGAATAAGGTTAACTTTGTAATTGGCAAAACACATTTTCTCTTTCAACGAGCAGTTTACTTCTTGCGCGAGCGGAGAATCTTGGAAGTATTGATGTCAATTTGCACTATTTTCATCAAATACATCTTGTTTAAAAGATACGTATTGGCTGCCAAACGTTAGATATTCCGGATCCGATAGTTTTAAAATTTAAATGATTTGTATTATGTTTTATTCATATACCTACACTACTAGCCTGTTTAAAAAATGGTTGTGATTTAAGATGAGACGAATCATATCGAAAAAGGGTAATATAAATTGGCCGCTTTACGCTGAGTCTTTTTTCTAAAACGTAAGTGTGGTGGACATTTGACGGAAATTATTTTCAAACATTAAATTGCACACCATGCACTACCAAAATAAATAAAAAACCCCTGTTGTCAGCGAATTTTCGTCCATTTCATTTAAATTAAAAACTGTTCCAAACGCTTTACAAAAATTAATATCAATAAATTTGAACATTCGATTTGATCATTTGAGAGGTTTCACACCCCGCATTACTTCTCATGCACAGTGGCAATTCTCCATCTCTGAGCTTTAGCATAGGGTAATGCGATAGCTTAGGAGTAGCTGAGGATGCTAAGTTCGAATCCAACCAGTGGAGGAGACATTTTTATCTTCGCGAGGTTTTCATTCCAGCTATTCCATTCCCTCATTATTCGATCAGTTTCTCCATTTTCACCGCCTTAGTAGTTATGCAATGTTTTGTAGTTTTTACACACTAATATATTTATAATAAAGTTGACATGAACAACAAACAACACCACATATTCATTTTCCAGCTGGTCATCGAATTGTACATGTCGTAATCTGTAAAATTACGAACCCCATCCAGATGGGTTTGTGCTGGATACCATTTTTCGACCAAGCAGTTGTATGTCGGTATGGCCCAGTTAGTAAAGAGGTGTGCTCAGTGAGTAAATGGTTACCGGTCGTCGGTTCGAGTCACGGTATTGCCGGTTGACATTTTTTTTCTAATGACGATATGATCATATAATTTTCATATAGCACGTAACATACATTTGATAGATGCTTTTTGTTACATCGGATTAAATGGAAATTTGCAGGTTTCTTTCAACAGTGAAAGTCGACTATAACATTACAATAGTAATACCCGATTTTACACTGGCGGTTGTACTATACTTAGTCGAATTTTATGCCGGCAAACATGCACTTCATGCTCGAATCATCAAACCGATTTCACCATTTATTTTTATTTTCAAAACAGTATTCGCTACTGTAATGATGCAGAATCCTTTTTTTATCCAAAATGTTGGATGTTGGATCAACATTCATACCGCTAAAAATTCCAACTCGCTACTGACTAAAAGTTTCTCAAACAATCAACATAAAGCTAGATCGCACAAATTATTCGTAGCATCTTTCATCGACCCTCCCTACCCTTCCGTACGAGCGATAACCAGTCATGTGCGCCGCAATGTGCGATAAACCCAAGATACGCCGGAGTCCTTGCTGCCGACATTATTGCACACCCTCACCCACCACTGACTCTGTAGCATAAGCGGGGCGGATGCTTCCTCTCTCCTGCATCCAGCATAAATCTGTCGCGAGCAACAGACTGTAAGCGATAGAGAGAACCAAAGTAATGCAAACTATGCGCATGTGCTGATAGTAGACGCCCCTAAATATCGGCTTGTTGTCATCAGCACCGTCCTCGTCGCCGTTGTCGTTGTCGTTTAGCCTTCATCAACGTCATCGCCTCCTGATGCCGTGTCGACACAGACACACAAAGCATACAGTCAGCGATAGAGAGAGAGCGTGGTGCACCGCTTTCGGGTTCCCAAAGTTAATGGCCATTCATACCGTGGTCTCACTGTGCTTCCGATTGTTCACCGATTTGGACTAGCAGAGCCCGTGTGTGTGAATTCCACTGCAAACGAAATAGGAAAACAAGAAGAACCGGTGCTTTGCGTGTTCCTAGTGCATTTCCCTGGATATGATACGCGTGGGCCATTTGCCACATATGGTAACCAGCTGTGATTGGAAACATTTGGGATAGTCGGCCAGTCGCGTAATACTCCGAACAACCCTGCACCGTGGCAAAGGGAGCAAAGTTACTTTCAAGTGCGAACCATATTGTAACCAGCTTGCAGCGTGCAGGTGGCTACCCTCAATCGATTTTCACGGAAGTGAGTCCCGTAAGACCTTTGCTAATTGTTACCATCGGTGTTGTGTTGCTTTTGGTAAACGGGTTGTGTTGTACACCATTGGACCTCGGCCTTTGAACTTGGCACCCACCTACTGAAATCTGACCAGGTCGCCTGGTTGGCACCGGTTCCGCTAAAACGTGTACGGTAACCAGCAGAAGGACCAGCCGCGCAAGTCCCCCTATATCACGAGAAAATGTCAAACGTCATCATCTCGGGGGACAACGACGCAAACAATGTGCAACTGCGGTAAAGTGATATACTGCCATATGGTACGTCTTTTCTGTGGCAATCTTGTGTTTTTACTCTCAATTTTTCTTTATCAACATCCGACCAACAACGTCCCGGCTGTTTCTGTCGTTTGCGGTGCATTTTTCCTTCGTTGTAACAGACCGACTGTTGTGGTTTATTCTCTTCCGAAACAGATCATCCGGAAATCCATCAGATCATCCCGGAAGGGCAAAACAACAACAGCAACCGGAACGGCGTGCCTGTTGCAGAACTCTGGGAGAAAGAAATTTAATTAAATTAGAACCGCAAACCTATTTCCAATCGATTGACTGTCAAGATGGTAGCCCTGATTCTGGAATGCTTACTACTGCAACGGGAAAGCTCGAGCACAGCATAGACAAATTCAATTATCAAAGTTTAATTCCACTTCCGCCCGGTTCCGGTTCTACGTGCGTGACACCAATACATTATTTTGTGTACAGTTTGGCATGGGCGTGTGTCTGTATGGTTGCAGGGAACAACCAGGGCGGAAATTGTGGGTGTCAATTTCTCTTAAAGTTGATTGTTCTCATAAATTAACTGAATGTGTCCAGGAATGCTTTCGAACCCATTAAAATAGGTCTTTTGGCGAACATATTTGAACTCTAAACAAAGAAAACACACCGCCACGATGGAGTGGAAACTTTTCATACACTTTTTATTTACCATTCAATAAAAATAAAAAGGTAAAACTGATTTGTGATTTCACGTACTATCTAAAGTTGCTAATTGAACTGCGATCAAGTTGCAAACGATGTTCAAATTCCTTATCACAGATCAATAAAGAAAATTTCTGCTTAAATGACTTCATATTATAATTACAAATTCTATGCGGTTGTTTAATTTATTCCAGAAGTTTATTATTTATGTAAGTAGAAATTTGCATTACTTTTTGTAAAGCTATATTTTTGTATATCGTTTAATTGCATTTAATCGTTTTTTGTATTTAGGAGAATGTCCCCTATATACCACTCGAAAGGTATGACAAATACTTAACTTTCAGCCGCAGAATTTAAATTAATTCAGATGGGAATAAATCAGATAGTAATTTTCTGAGGAAATGTCAAAAAATGTACCTGGTTGTCGACGACTTAAAAATCACTACGAGTGTAAAAGTATGAAGTAATTCAAAGGCAAATCCTTAGTTCAAATATCTTAATTAGTTTTCTGAGCCACTAACATGCAGAAATATGGTATTGAACGGATCATCCACCATTTTAATCATCCCTAAATCAATTTATTGATCTTAAACATCCGAGTCAAATGACAATAGACATTTTCACTGCGCTATGGTCCCGAAGCCGTATTTGGGAGAACAACATTGTTTGCGTCCAAACTGTTAATATTGTTCTACAAAGTTGTGAAACAATCAAATCAAACCAATTTTACTGAATAAACTAGCAAAGCACTTTTTACCACCACGCGCCTGAAATATTGACCCAAGATGGGTTTCAAAATGATGATCCTTCTGACTCCATCGAGGATGATAGATATAGTAACACTTTCCCTGTTCCTACTCAAAACTTACTTTTTCCGAGACCAAAGGCATATTGTGACAAATGTCAAAGTAAGCTCATATGCCAAATTTCACATCATTTGGGAAATTCTAGACTCCCGCCCACTTCGCTTGAAATTTTTGAAGTTGATACTATGGGAAAATATGGAGGAAACATTTATTAAATGCTATAGACACATTCCAGCGTTAGGGGACAACGTTTGCACGCATTATGCAACTGTTAACAGCTTGTCGTTTGAAAAATCCTACGATGTACGCTCAAAACACTTTAAAAGTCCTAACACAACGTTAATATTATGGGTTCGGTATTTTTCAGGTTGTCATTTCATTCTGAGAGGTGAAAATGTCGCATTAGTGGACAACAGAGCAAAATGTTGATTTTCCAACCTACACTTGTATTTATCAAAAAACCTGCTCTGTCTCAAACTTTAGAGCATCCATTTGTTCTAGGAATTTGGTCATCGATAGTCACAGAACAATCCTGTATACTTAGATTTACGTGCTTTCATGAATTTTTTTTTCACGTGACCGAAGTGTTTGTTGAAGCTCAAACAAAGCGAAGTATATTACCTCTAGACATGTAAATAACTCAAAACAAAGATTTGAAATGCCAAACTAGATGTATTTCTAGTTTCACCTTCATGTGTATTTGACAAATGATATTTAGAAATCAAATTAATATGGATTGAGAACAGGCCACACCGCATACAACAGTGTGGCCCGGTATAGAAGAGATTGTAGACCACAATCGCCACTTTCTAATGGTTCGAAAAAGGTGGTTTCAAGTAGTTTTGGTAAGTTGAATACATTATTGACATCGGAAAACATATTAAATAAAATTAACTGTTTATTAGGGTGACTCAACAATTTTTATTTTGTTGACCAAATAAGTTTTTTCAAACAATTTTAATGCGCTATGTTTTTGGACATTATAAAATCTTGAAAATAAAATTGACTGTTGATTAGGGCAGATCAAAAAACGTCATTAGGGTAGTTCAATATTTATTTTCTTGTTGCGTTAAAAATAAACAAATGTGACACTGAAGCAACTCAGCAAAGGTAAGACTGTCAAACGATTATACTCGGTCAAGCAGTTATGATATTTACATATTGTATATAATGTCGCGAAAAACGAGTAATACGGTTGGAGTAAAGATTTCGAAATAGAATATCGCCCTTCCAGTTCAGCCTCTGGCGTTTGTTCAACCGTTTCTACTCATAGGTCTGCAAAGAGACACTTAAAAGTTATGATTGCGGAAATTAATCAAAATGCAGCCGTTTTACGCAGCTTTTGGAAAACTTAGATATTTTTCAATATAAAAGAAATTGTTTAAAATCTGCACACAATTGCGGTCTCATGGATCAGCTGGCCGGCTTGTCACTGAATTATCTAAATGATAGAAAACTGGAGAATTTCGTGAAATTGTATCTTTTATTTGCGAATTCTGAGAAATGCGTATCCTCGATAAAATTTAGACTTTAACGTGCTATAAAAACATTAAAAAGCTGTGTTAAACTACGATGTTTGGTTCATGTAGAAGAAAAGTGGTCAATAATTATAAACTGTGAAGTCCCGTTCCATTTTTTTTCAAAAATTTGCACGGTGATTTAGTTGGAACCGTAAATCTCCGCCATATTTTTATTTGTTCTGCTTCCAAGCCCAATATGTTGGAAAAATTCGATCAAAAATGTCCATTTTCACTTAAAAGATGCAAATTTTCAAAAATTTCACAAAACTTTGGTTTTAAACTGTGAAATCCCGTTCCATTTTTTTTCAAAAATTCCTTCACGGTGATTTAGTTGGAACCCCAAATCCCTGCCATCTTTTTATTTGTGCTGCTACCAAGCCTAGTTCGATGGGTTTTTTTTTCAATCGTAGGGCATTACAATAAAATTTTCGATTTTCGAATCATTTTTTCATAAATTTCTAAGTCCTTGGATCTAAATTTTTTTTTATAATTTGTTTTCAGCGGTTTTCGTTTGTTTTGAGACTAGATGCTGATGTTTCATGCTATTTTTAGACATATTTCGACATTTTTTTTCGATTTTCAACATTTCATGTACTCCCCCTTTGGATTTTTCTTATATTATGAAAACATTATTCAAACGCCGCACCCCCTTAATGATGTCCGATTGCGCTAAAAACTTGCATAGATTACTTTTTCGATGTAATAAGCATTTTATGTAAGATGCGAAAATTTATGATGACCATTTTTATTGATATCTTGTCTCTTGAACACCCCTAGTTCTCCATACAAACTTTGGTTTTAACCCATTCATGCCCATATTGTTTGTAGACAACAACGTTTTTAAACAGCTATAACTTTTGATTGAGGCAAGATCTGCTCGCAAAAACAAGTAAGGCTAATAAATATGACTATTGCCTTTCATTTCAGCGTTAACAGTTACAAGGATCAGCCTTAGAACTGAAATTATTGCAATTAGTCTGATTGGATTCCGATCGAGCAGTGCTGCCAGGAACAGTTTACGTTGACAACGGAAAATGAATTTTTCATATATCTTTGTTATGGTGCAATATTTTTGAAAACTGATAAAACTTATCAATTTAGACTGTCTTTGGCTACGTTTTCCATGCAATTGAACTGTTGTAAATAATCTTGGAGAATTGTATTGAGCATAGGAAGGTAAAAATTGAGTAGCTTCTAGCACTGCAAGGGAAGCACCTATCTTTATGAAAAAAGACTTTTCGTGTATCTTGATCTCACCGTTTTCAAGGAAAAATAGTTTTGAAACCCTACATGCATTAGAAAAAAGTTGGGCATGAAAGGGTTAAACTGTGAAGCCCGGTTCCATTTTTTTTTTCAAAAATTTCTTCACCAGGGGTTTCCTGGGACCCAAAACCTTCGCTATTTTTTTTTCGTTCTGCTCCCCGATCGTGTGTTGAACAGTGTTATCCAATTTGAAAGAATATTTAAGGAGGACAAGTGAGTGTTATTCCCTATGACCAAATTCTTCCGTGCGCTCTCATACTTGTTTGGTACCGTCAACCGGGGTGACATTGATCACTTTTCGAAGTAATCATTACATATTTTTAGACGTAACACATTTTTTTCAAGTTTAATATTTTTAAACCATGTACTGATGTTAGGAGAACAAGATTGGATGGTTTTAACTAAAATTGTGCGATTACAGCTATTTTTCCAAAAATAATTTCAAGTTGATGTCCGTTTTCGTATTCCGGGGTGACTTTGATAATCTGCATGTTCACCCACATTAAGTTATTGATGTCAATGTTTTTCATTCAAATGTTTGTTTAAACTAATTCTGGAAAGATACTCATTGTTAAATGGATGTTAATTGGTATTATACAAAGTATTCAATGTACTGTAAAATTGGAGTAACCAAAATTCGTATAATTTGTGTCCAACTAGAATAAAAGATTCTGAAAACCTTTAAAACTGCTAAAATTGTTTTATTTCAGTGCTTTATCAATGTACAAAATGTTTCATCCATTTTAACACGTTGGAATATTGAACAATAAAAAAAGTTGCGAGTTTTAGCTAAAAAAAAATTGAAATAATTGCCAACTAGTTTCACAAAAAAATGTATTTAAAATAAACAAACTCTTAAAAGTAAATTTGGTATATCCCACTCTAAAGGAAAATAAAATCTCGCTTGTAATTTATTACTCTTGCTCAAATCTGAGATTTATTTGTTTTATAAAAAATAGACACTTTATGAAGCTTCGTAAAAATAACGTAAAGTCAAATTTCGGTTTTTAGTAGTTTTTGTACCCAAAAACCAAATAAAATACTCAAAAAGTATAACAAACCAGTATTTCATAAGTTTAGAGTAAAAATCATTTCAAACTAAAATGATTCGGTAGACTATTCTGGTTTAATAAGCGATCTATGAAAAAAGTTTCGAGTGATCAAAGTCACCCCGATGATCAAAGTCACCCCGGTTTACGGTATATTGCGTTCCATTCCATATCTTTGAACCCTGTTCTGAAACTGTTGATTTATCCTCAGATAGTTTATCCATTGTAAAGATAGATAGATGTAAAGATAGATAGATGTAATAAAAACTCGATTATTTTGCCCTATCCCCCCCCCTCTCTCTCTCTCTCTTTCCATCCCTTAGGCCACTCATACCATTGCATGGCTGCGCTATTTCTGAAATAGGTTGCTTATATCTTTTATGTCTATATCCTGTTCTGTAGGCTCCCAAAGTATCTCTGCAGAAGGATTTACCGTACTGTAACGGAAAGCGTTAGGGGACAACACTTCAGTGCACCCATATGAAAGAACGATTTCAAAGTTTGTTATACACAAATAGCACATTTTTAGAAAGGTATTGATGAGTACTAATAGCTTCTGAAAATATTTCATAGATATCGTGCATTGTTTTCGGGAAAAATTGGAAAAACATGATTTTTGCGTTAGGGGACAACGCAAAAATGATCAATTTTTGCCCCCCTTTTATCCGGCAATCCATTCACTCAAAAAATCTGCGTCCAAAGATGAAATGATTGTACAATATGTATACAATAAAATGGCATTTAAGATTACTCCAAATTAATTTTATTACGAGCCTACTGGTGTGGTACGGGAAAATCTATTCAATTATTAAAAACGAGTCTTAAATGTATTACTGGTTTTTATTGACGAGCGTCATAAAATTCTTTTAAAAAATTTCTATATATATATATATATATATATGATTTGGGAGCCTTAAACCTATACCAACATATTTCAGAACAACTTTTACTTATATTAGCAGATTTATTTTCAAGAAGTAAGCGATACAAGTGCGTGGAATGTGTCTATAACTTTTGAAGTAGCAATTAGAAAATTACAATTTATACCTCTTTTTAAAGGAAATAACGTTCAGGAATCAGAATATATTGGCTTAAATGGCACGTTTGCCGTATGTAGTCGGGGATTTGTGCCTTGCCGTGTGTTTTCATCATTTCCTGAGTGGAAGAAAAGGAGAAGGATGTGTGGGCAAGTAGACTTGGAAGGGTGGGTAAAATAACAGCACAAAAACAAAAATAAACAACAGCTAAGTTAAACTCACAAGTAGTTCAACTTGCCTGCGAATAAGCCCAAAGCTCTTTACCACATTGGATAAGAAACTTTAGTATGTCTCTGAGTTTCAGTCGCCCAAACATGGGTTCGTCTATATAAGTACGGCTGAAGACTCGAAATCGCAATTGCGCTACCGCTGGACAGTTGCATATCAGATGATATGAGGTTCCGTAGTCGGATTCACAAAGATCACATGAAAATACTCAGCGCGCTGAATAGTTGCCATGTGATAATTGAGTTTGCAGTGGTCGATTAAAGCCCTGGTCAGCATGCCGCAGTGGAGCTTCGAAAAATGTAGGAGATTTTTCGAAACCACTGGGCATGGTTGTTCTAGAAACGCCTTTGTTTGGCGACACGTTTGTAGATTTCTCCAATAATTGCGGTGCTCGGACAAAGCCGAGGACCGTATTTTTCCAGTAATTTCCAGTAATACCACAATGTCCGGCCACCCAGACAAGGTAGATAGTGTTGACAATGCTTAGCTCTTCGATTTGGGTTCGGCACGCGATCACTAGCTTGGACCGGGATTTGTCTGAGCTAAGGGCCTTGATTGCAGCCTGACTATCGAAGCAGAAGTTTATAACTCTGCCGGACAAACTCAGTTGAAGGGCCGATTGCACCCCGCACATAATCGCAAAGATTTCTGCTTGGAATACAGTACAGTATCTACCTAGTGAGTGAGATTGTTCCAATCTCATTTCACGACAGTAGACACCAGCACCAGCACGTCCCTCCATCAGAGAACCGTCAGTGTAAAAGACCACTTGAGTTTGTTGTTGTCATTCCATATAGCCAGACAACCACTCCTCTCGAGAGGGAATCTTCACATGGAATGTCCTGTAAGGAAAACTACAAATGAGTGTAATATCGCTGGGAGCAAGAATATCTTCACCCCATGTAACCAGTTGTGACCACAATCGTGTATGACTGGTAGCAAGATCAACATGATTACTGTTCCAAAGCCCAGTAACCTGCAGTTTGTATGCACATGATAGTGCTTCTTGTTTGAGGTGTATGTGTAATGGTTTGATATTTAGAAGTGCCTCAAGAGCAGCAGTCCGAGTCGTGGTGAAAGCACCAGTCAACGCCATGAGCGCCATTCTTTGCAGATCGTTTAGCTTTGACTGGACTGTCCCCACCTCTCCCCTCTGCCACCACATAAGGCATCCGTATGACAGTATTGGACGTACAATTGTCATGTAAATCCAATAGATGTATTTAGGTTTGAGACCCCAGGTCTTTCCAAAAGTTCGTCTGCACTGCCCGAAGGCCATGGACGCTTTCTTGACTCTGAACTCAATGTGAGCAGCACGTTTTTAAACAGCTATAACTTTTGATTGAGGCAAGATCTGCTCGCAAAAACAAGTAAGGCTAATAAATATGACTATTGCCTTTCATTTCAGCGTTAACAGTTACAAGGATCAGCCTTAGAACTGAAATTATTGCAATTAGTCTGATTGGATTCCGATCGAGCAGTGCTGCCAGGAACAGTTTACGTTGACAACGGAAAATGAATTTTTCATATATCTTTGTTATGGTGCAATATTTTTGAAAACTGATAAAACTTATCAATTTAGACTGTCTTTGGCTACGTTTTCCATGCAATTGAACTGTTGTAAATAATCTTGGAGAATTGTATTGAGCATAGGAAGGTAAAAATTGAGTAGCTTCTAGCAATGCAAGGGAAGCACCTATCTTTATGAAAAAAGACTTTTCGTGTATCTTGATCTCACCGTTTTCAAGGAAAAATAGTTTTGAAACCCTACATGCATTAGAAAAAAGTTGGGCATGAAAGGGTTAAACTGTGAAGCCCGGTTCCATTTTTTTTTTTTCAAAAATTTCTTCACCAGGGGTTTCCTGGGACCCAAAACCTTCGCTATTTTTTTTTTCGTTCTGCTCCCCGATCGTGTGTTGAACAGTGTTATCCAATTTGAAAGAATATTTAAGGAGGACAAGTGAGTGTTATTCCCTATGACCAAATTCTTCCGTGCGCTCTCATACTTGTTTGGTACCGTCAACCGGGGTGACATTGATCACTTTTCGAAGTAATCATTACATATTTTTAGACGTAACACATTTTTTTCAAGTTTAATATTTTTAAACCATGTACTGATGTTAGGAGAACAAGATTGGATGGTTTTAACTAAAATTGTGCGATTACAGCTATTTTTCCAAAAATAATTTCAAGTTGATGTCCGTTTTCGTATTCCGGGGAGACTTTGATAATCTGCATGTTCACCCACATTAAGTTATTGATGTCAATGTTTTTCATTCAAATGTTTGTTTAAACTAATTCTGGAAAGATACTCATTGTTAAATGGATGTTAATTGGTATTATACAAAGTATTCAATGTACTGTAAAATTGGAGTAACCAAAATTCGTATAATTTGTGTCCAACTAGAATAAAAGATTCTGAAAACCTTTAAAACTGCTAAAATTGTTTTATTTCAGTGCTTTATCAATGTACAAAATGTTTCATCCATTTTAACACGTTGGAATATTGAACAATAAAAAAAGTTGCGAGTTTTAGCTAAAAAAAAATTGAAATAATTGCCAACTAGTTTCACAAAAAAATGTATTTAAAATAAACAAACTCTTAAAAGTAAATTTGGTATATCCCACTCTAAAGGAAAATAAAATCTCGCTTGTAATTTATTACTCTTGCTCAAATCTGAGATTTATTTGTTTTATAAAAAATAGACACTTTATGAAGCTTCGTAAAAATAACGTAAAGTCAAATTTCGGTTTTTAGTAGTTTTTGTACCCAAAAACCAAATAAAATACTCAAAAAGTATAACAAACCAGTATTTCATAAGTTTAGAGTAAAAATCATTTCAAACAAAAATGATTCGGTAGACTATTCTGGTTTAATAAGCGATCTATGAAAAAAGTTTCGAGTGATCAAAGTCACCCCGATGATCAAAGTCACCCCGGTTTACGGTATATTGCGTTCCATTCCATATCTTTGAACCCTGTTCTGAAACTGTTGATTTATCCTCAGATAGTTTATCCATTGTAAAGATAGATAGATGTAAAGATAGATAGATGTAATAAAAACTCGATTATTTTGCCCTATCCCCCCCCCTCTCTCTCTCTCTCTTTCCATCCCTTAGGCCACTCATACCATTGCATGGCTGCGCTATTTCTGAAATAGGTTGCTTATATCTTTTATGTCTATATCCTGTTCTGTAGGCTCCCAAAGTATCTCTGCAGAAGGATTTACCGTACTGTAACGGAAAGCGTTAGGGGACAACACTTCAGTGCACCCATATGAAAGAACGATTTCAAAGTTTGTTATACACAAATAGCACATTTTTAGAAAGGTATTGATGAGTACTAATAGCTTCTGAAAATATTTCATAGATATCGTGCATTGTTTTCGGGAAAAATTGGAAAAACATGATTTTTGCGTTAGGGGACAACGCAAAAATGATCAATTTTTGCCCCCCTTTTATCCGGCAATCCATTCACTCAAAAAATCTGCGTCCAAAGATGAAATGATTGTACAATATGTATACAATAAAATGGCATTTAAGATTACTCCAAATTAATTTTATTACGAGCCTACTGGTGTGGTACGGGAAAATCTATTCAATTATTAAAAACGAGTCTTAAATGTATTACTGGTTTTTATTGACGAGCGTCATAAAATTCTTTTAAAAAATTTCTATATATATATATATATATATGATTTGGGAGCCTTAAACCTATACCAACATATTTCAGAACAACTTTTACTTATATTAGCAGATTTATTTTCAAGAAGTAAGCGATACAAGTGCGTGGAATGTGTCTATAACTTTTGAAGTAGCAATTAGAAAATTACAATTTATACCTCTTTTTAAAGGAAATAACGTTCAGGAATCAGAATATATTGGCTTAAATGGCACGTTTGCCGTATGTAGTCGGGGATTTGTGCCTTGCCGTGTGTTTTCATCATTTCCTGAGTGGAAGAAAAGGAGAAGGATGTGTGGGCAAGTAGACTTGGAAGGGTGGGTAAAATAACAGCACAAAAACAAAAATAAACAACAGCTAAGTTAAACTCACAAGTAGTTCAACTTGCCTGCGAATAAGCCCAAAGCTCTTTACCACATTGGATAAGAAACTTTAGTATGTCTCTGAGTTTCAGTCGCCCAAACATGGGTTCGTCTATATAAGTACGGCTGAAGACTCGAAATCGCAATTGCGCTACCGCTGGACAGTTGCATATCAGATGATATGAGGTTCCGTAGTCGGATTCACAAAGATCACATGAAAATACTCAGCGCGCTGAATAGTTGCCATGTGATAATTGAGTTTGCAGTGGTCGATTAAAGCCCTGGTCAGCATGCCGCAGTGGAGCTTCGAAAAATGTAGGAGATTTTTCGAAACCACTGGGCATGGTTGTTCTAGAAACGCCTTTGTTTGGCGACACGTTTGTAGATTTCTCCAATAATTGCGGTGCTCGGACAAAGCCGAGGACCGTATTTTTCCAGTAATTTCCAGTAATACCACAATGTCCGGCCACCCAGACAAGGTAGATAGTGTTGACAATGCTTAGCTCTTCGATTTGGGTTCGGCACGCGATCACTAGCTTGGACCGGGATTTGTCTGAGCTAAGGGCCTTGATTGCAGCCTGACTATCGAAGCAGAAGTTTATAACTCTGCCGGACAAACTCAGTTGAAGGGCCGATTGCACCCCGCACATAATCGCAAAGATTTCTGCTTGGAATACAGTACAGTATCTACCTAGTGAGTGAGATTGTTCCAATCTCATTTCACGACAGTAGACACCAGCACCAGCACGTCCCTCCATCAGAGAACCGTCAGTGTAAAAGACCACTTGAGTTTGTTGTTGTCATTCCATATAGCCAGACAACCACTCCTCTCGAGAGGGAATCTTCACATGGAATGTCCTGTAAGGAAAACTACAAATGAGTGTAATATCGCTGGGAGCAAAAATATCTTCACCCCATGTAACCAGTTGTGACCACAATCGTGTATGACTGGTAGCAAGATCAACATGATTACTGTTCCAAAGCCCAGTAACCTGCAGTTTGTATGCACATGATAGTGCTTCTTGTTTGAGGTGTATGTGTAATGGTTTGATATTTAGAAGTGCCTCAAGAGCAGCAGTCCGAGTCGTGGTGAAAGCACCAGTCAACGCCATGAGCGCCATTCTTTGCAGATCGTTTAGCTTTGACTGGACTGTCCCCACCTCTCCCCTCTGCCACCACATAAGGCATCCGTATGACAGTATTGGACGTACAATTGTCATGTAAATCCAATAGATGTATTTAGGTTTGAGACCCCAGGTCTTTCCAAAAGTTCGTCTGCACTGCCCGAAGGCCATGGACGCTTTCTTGACTCTGAACTCAATGTGAGCAGAGCAATTCAGTTTGGAATCACAAATGCTATAACTTTTGAAGTAGCAATTAGAAAACTACAATTTATACCTATTTTTAAAGGAAATAATGTTAGTGTTTGAATGAAGATATTACTGTTTCTAGAAAAATACGGAATAGTGGGGTACTGGGTCATTTTGGCCTCAAAATCCCCTATTCTTAATAACTTTTTGCTCCATGATGCAAATCATACATATTTTGCAATTTTTCTAATGTGAAAAAATCTCAGAAATCGAAAGGAACCTTTTCGACCTTTGTCCGAATACGAGAAGTTGGGGTTATAGTGCCTTTTGTCGTTCATATTAAATTTTATCATTTTCTTGTTCATATATGTTTTGTTATTATTCTTCAATAAATTTTCATAAAATGTACCTTGTTGAACGTGTAAATTCTTAGGAATACGAATCCCCTGTGGGTAATGTTATAGACAACCCCAATTCACCATCTTGGGTTTCAAAATGGCGCCAAACATCAATTTCCATCATCTACTCGTGAAGCGCGATCCAAAAATCCAATTATTGTTAGGATTAGGAATTAGGAATCGAGAAAATTACTCATCCCATGTCGCCCGCTTGGCCTCCAAAATAGAACCAAACATCGATTTTCACCGCTTGTCCAGTCGGTTGCAGGATTCACTTCACTTTTGTCTTAACGATTCGTTTTTTCTGCCATTCTTAGCAGTGGTAACGCTTGTAGATCTTTAGACTTGTGCTTAAAGGCGTTCTTGATTGACCTGTGACATCCGTTAACCTTCCGGCTGTCGCGCTAGTGCACTGAATGCACGCTGCTTTGAAAATCTAGCGAAACCGTCTTAAGGCATCAGCGACTTAGCCAGTTCCGCTACTTCCGGAGGGTTAAACTTCCTCAAGGAGTACATAGAAAATAAAATTAACCTGTTACCCAAGTAACAATTGAAACTGAGATCGACCTGAAGATCTTCCTGCAAGTTCAAGGATGACCACCGCGGTTCACCTGATGTTTTGCCTTTTCGGGGATGTCTTTAAAGGGGGGCACTTCCTCTTTCGATCCAAAAAATAAATTACTTTTTTGACATTTTATTTTGGGAAAATGAACATAATACGCACCAATTTGGTATAACAAATTTATGGCTATGAGAAATTGAAAATTATTAATGTTCTCGTCGATATTGTCGCTGTCATCGAAATCGGCGTAGGGTAACTGGGGGTAAGACGGACATATTAAGGAAATACTGAAATATTACATAGTAAGAGCATGTTTTTTGTCAACATCTAATACTCTATGTTGTAGCTCCATATGTTGGCTTTCGAGTGCCCAGAGGGATTATTTTACAAAAATCAATAAGTATCATTTTTAAAGGATTAGAAAACGAAGAAGCATCTGCACTTTTTCCAGGCTGCGGGTGAAACGAACGTGGGTAAGACGGACATGTTTCAGAAAAGATGATCACAACACAAAATATTAAAATTTACTATTGCTAACGGATGTTTTGAATGGATTATGGTTCTTCTTAATATATATGTTCAATTCGAGGTGAAAAATAACGTTTTGGGGTACGATTTTGAGTTGAGGCAGTTTTTGACCCCTCATAGCATTTGGTCACAAAACTCTAGCTTCCCCCTTGTAAATAACGTAACATTTCCCTACACCCTCCCCCTCCGTTTACAACATGGACGCCTTTATCAATATTTTCATTATAACAGCAAAATGCGGCTTATTATATGCCCATTTCATGACAAATATATTGTTGATTACAGACACTTTATACACAGACTAGCAAAGTTTTGAAAGGGGATGTACAGGCTGAACCCATACAAAGCTTATGGGAGCTTCCGTGATGCCAGTTTACATTCATGGTTGCTAGTTTTGCTGTTTTTCTCTCCGCAAGTGTGTTATATAAAGTGTCTGTAGTGTTAATAGTTTTGCTTTTTCATGGAGCATGAAGATAAGCTCTCAGTTAAAAATTCTACAGCTACCAAGATTCTAAGAAGCACACGTTCACCTAAATGGTTGAATTCGAAGAGAAAATTTGCTTCAGCTACCAAACTAAGTCTACTAGTTAGCAACATAAGCTAACTAATGTAGCAAGTTGAATCCGCATGCAAAATGTTTCGTTTTTTTGCGAGCTTGCAATTCCTGGAATCGTAAAATTTACCACATCAAAAACCGCGTGAAAAGTAACTTGTGTGAATTTAAAAATTATTTCTCTTTGGAGTGAAGGAATAATAAATTGTTTTCTCTAATCAATGGGTTTAAATGCCCTTAAAAAATTTGAACCTAATGCTACGTCACACAACTTCTGACCTTACCCTCCCCCACGCCACACTTCGACACAAATTCAGTATACCCCCCCCCTCCTACCCCCTAAAATGCTACGTCATTTATGCATGGCCCCTAACTGGATGGTTCTCCACATTTGACTGCTAGAATTTCGTTTATACATTCATATAAGGATGTATCAATAGAATTAATCAAAACCGTCCGTCTTGCCCCCCAACAGTACATAATTTTTTTTAACGTTTGTACTTATTGACGCATAAATTAACGTACCTGTTATTTTCCACGAATATTTCACTTAAGAGTTACTTTATCGAAACAAAGGAAAAAATCCGCAAAAAATTGAATGTTTTTCGATGAACCTTAAAATCGGAAACTTGAAAATTACATCCGTAAGAAGCTGCACTACTGATGATCAATATTTGCTTAAATTATACACGTTTAACAGTATTCAAGGCCTACTAAGTGTTTCATAGTTCATGGTTACCCATAATGATAGGGTACACATACAATACAATTGAAGTTTTAATGTTATATCCCTAAAATAACCATGTGTCCGTCTCACCCCACCTGTCCGTCTTACCCATAGTTCCCCTAAGTGATCCTGGCCTCAATTCTCATGCGGAATCATAATACCACACCTTGCTTTACTTCAAAGGGTTTTATATCATCGATGAACCGAAAAATATTATTAATTTTAAACATTTACCACAAAAATCAGGGCCTTAAAAAACATTGTTTTTAATGATTTTTTTTTATTATTTTTGAGTCAATAAAGGTAATCTCTGTGCTTCACATAGAACAATGTTTCATGCATTTCAAAATAAATGCTATACGAAAAAATTGGTTCACTAGTTTTTTCGATATCCTCAAGACAATTTAAAAAACGCTGTTTCAAGTAACTCCAATGTTGGAATCAAACCCCCTCACAAAAAGCAAATTGGGATTTGTTTCCCCTAATTAATTTAATACCCTCCCTTAACCTCCCAATGTCAAGAGCTTTTCAAAAGCTTTACAATACTTTATAAATGTTAACCTCTAGTTTTAATAAATTTAAAAAAGCAAAACGCAAAAATTGGCACAACCAAGCTAACGTCTAGTATCGTATCTAAACAACACTGAATAAAACAAGAGGTGACTCGAACGGAGAATTACCAACAGGCTTTTATGTGGATGAGAACATGTCCATCCATTATGAATACTCACATAACCATTACATGACTAAAAATTAATAACATATTTTTATTTGTTCGTTGAATGTGTGGGATGCCTTTAAGTGGAGTATTTCTATGCAGTGTCCATCGAACTACACCACTATAGAATGCAGTTAGGCTAGTATCTTACCATCAGGCACCGGATAACAAAATGAGCTACAGGTCTGCATTTATCTATTCAAAAGAAAACCACATCTTTTGTTCTAGTGTCATTTCTATTCCTTTCCCCGCCCACTGAAGATCAATTCAAGCGGGTGTATACACCTCCGGCGTTCTACAAGATTCAGATCAAAAGACACAACAAGATTAGGGTGAGTCAGAACCTGCGTTTTGGCACAAAACTGCTTGCCCGGAGATTTGACACGAGTTGAATTGCGATCCGGTGGAAACCGACGCGTCGAATCTGTTTTTATATCTTGTTGGAGTGTTTATATGGGATTACCTGAAGAATTGTTCTTTTGTTTCCATAGTTGAACTTCTATGACTAGTAGTAATTTCGTGTACAATTTTACAGTGTTAATTTAACAAGAATTTAGATATACAAGGTCACGAGAAAACTACTCTCTTGCCTTCTAATTTGCATTTGAGAATGCACTGAAACCATCCATGCATGGAACTTTTAAGCAACCATTTTGTGCCACCCTGTAATTTATGACTCTTCACCCCCTGATAGGTTCTCAATTGAAGCACCAACACCGAAGACGAGTAGAATAGAAACTTGAACTACAAAGGCATCAAAGTCTAAGGACTGCCCCCACACCGACACACATACATACATGCATCCGACATCCGGCAAGTGCGAAAAAAATCACATCCAGACTCCGGTCAAGCACGACATATATGGGAGATATTTCGGTCGGCCGATGGCACTTTGGCAGTCTCGCCGGAGGTACGAAAACAACATTTCAAACACGTCCTGTTCTTGTCCAGCTCTGGAGGCTGTTTCATTTCAATCGGATCGATGCGACTCTGCTACGTACTTCCGCTTGCCGTAACTCGTCCGAAACGGCCCAATGAACAATAACAGGTCGTTAAAACTTTCCTTCCTTCCATTTTCCTTCCATTACGTTTCTTTCCGTTCCCCTCCGGAGAACGGAAAGAAACGTACGAGAGGTGCGCAGGCTGGAACCGCCGGACGAAACTTGTTTTTTTTTTGGGGGAGGAAAAGTTTTGCTGTAATTTTCCATGCTCGACCCAGGAGAACTTTCCCGATGTAAACAGACTGACTGTTGTACAACTCGAACAAGCTTTTTGAGGGAAATTCAATTGAAAAATTGATAAATGAATTTTTGAGTAGTTTGAGCCCTGCACTCTTACCGGAAGCGTACAATTTCGGATGATGTCGAAAATACCGAAAGCTCCTAGACCGAGAGGAGATTGCGGCAAAAACAATCTTAAAATTTGATCGCTTTGGCGACCCATTTGTCGGGTAAACCGCTGCAGCAGACGTGGAACATGGTATGGATTGCGAACATGGCGCAGCAGCGTCTATAAATCTCGGCAATTTCCGGTGGAAGCTACGAGCAAATGAGAATCTGTTTTCCTGTCACATAAACACTAACGTGTAGTCACGGATTAGCTTGCTTTCGTGTGTAGGTACTTGTTTTAGCAGGAGAAATGGTTACCTGTAATTTGTTGCGGTCGCCAAAGCTCCCCAGGCACCTATTTACCCGCACACAGACTCTGAGCATTATGTGTGGAATAAGGCTGAATCGGTTGGTGGGTAAGGATGTACGGAATAAAATCATGGGCACGGCACTTTTTTCGTGTTTTTGCACCACGCACGAAAATTAAAGCAGATACCGAAAGCAACCGTTCGAAATTTTAATTTTCATTCCTAGTGCTTCTGATCCCTTCCCTAAGGAGCTTTAATCGAACATTATATCTGTCATTTGAAAAGGAACCATAGAATGAAGTGTAATGTACTACACTTCAAAAAAAAAATAGGAATGAATATGAAGGGATTATGTCCCAATTATGATGTAATGCAATGAAACACTACAAATCTGAAATGTATGTATACTGCAACCTCTTTTTGGAAAATGTCGCTCTTTATGAGCAAAATAATTCAATATTAATTTCCTTGACTTGACTCCAGCGTCAGAGCATCTCTTGATTCTTTCCCGATCTGAACCCAACTGCCTGTTTCCTAAACGAATAAATTTCACTCTCATTGCAGCATACAGTTTCACTCTCCTATCCTACCGTCGGTTCCCAGTATCCTTCACCATAGAAACCCTTACATGAGACTAATATTGGTGTGCGCAACTAAATATCTATTTATATCACGACATTATTCCGATGTCCTGTGAGTGTTTCACCCGGCTTTACTATTTGTCGCCAAATCCTGTTCAAATTCTATCCTTCCAAGTATACCAATAGCGCTGCTACAACCCGCCAAAGCAGGAAATTTTCTCCGGGATGGCGGCGGCGCTACATTTGGAATGGGATCAATAGCGTGGCATAGCTTTTCCCTCCGGTAGACAAGTACTGCTAGCAAGAATTGGCGTAATCGATTCTGGGAGGTCGGCCCGAGGACCTTAAGGAATGGGAAGAAAAAAGCAGTCACCGTAACGTACCAACTTGCAGTTGTGCTATAGTCAAGAAGTTGCGAGTAGCGAAATGAACATGTGTTATATTGTTATTCGATTTTTTGCCGCTTCTTCTACTGCTGGCTGGTCGGTCCTGCTCGGGAAGGAGCAGCGTCGTATATATGTATGTACGCGGCAAGGTGAATTGGGAATACCAAACATCTGGATCTGAAGTGGTACAAGAATAGCTGAAACTGATGCGGCTATTGTTGGTGTTGTATCTCTGCCCGTTTTGGACAATCGGTTTCTCTCGGGGTCAACGTACAGGTGACCGAAGCTGGGGGAGTATAGATTTCGTTGTTTCTTCTTTCTCATGGCAGAAAGGAATAGAATTTTTCCGAACATTGCAGATTTTTAACGGGGCCCTTTTGGGAACTGATTAAACTAGTTTACAGTAAATTGTATCCTGAACATGTTTATATGAAGAACACTCCCCGCTTTTCCTCAACTCCTGGGACAAGAATATCTCAGCGTCAATTCGAACTTTACCGTCTCAGAGTGCGTTCGAGGGAGATAATGTCAAAATTTGCCCAGAAATTTTACACCTGGCAGGAGATTTGCTAAAGTGGTGAAACAGTTCGACATCACGCGAATTTGGTGCAAAATATGTATTCCAATCCAGGTCCTTGCGGTGACTACGATTGCCGGGTACGATTACCGAAAAAGTTTTCAACCGATATCAAAACTTTTGTTTAGCTTGGTTGTAATTTAACTGCCGTGTTCTTGAACGATTCCATTTTTTCGTCAATATTTTTATATTATTGTTATGAATTTTGTAATAATTTTGTTCAGATGAAAATAGTGTGTTTTGGAAAAATCGTCCCCGTTTCCAAGAAGATTTTTTTTTAAATTAATCGTTCATGGTGTCTTTGGTACATGGTACATATACTAATGATTTTTTTAGTTTTATTCTTTCAGTTGAGCTGTTGGACTGGAATCGTAGTCACGGCAAACCTCTTTGAAAAAAACGCGTTTTGCTGAAATTGCTTTAACTTCGACATTTAATTAATATTTTCTTATATTCTCAAGTGGATTTTGCAAATTGGACGTTCTACTAGGCTAGACGTATAACAAGTATTTCATATAAATACGGCTAAATACCTTCACAAAAATTCAAAGTTTTACCATTTTTCCCTCATCTCAACATATATAACCCATTATTCTGATAAAAGAAAGGAAAGTAATTGGAAATGGTGACCTTTTGCTTAGTCAATTCTCAAGGGAAAATATATTTTCCAATATGTGTTATACTCTACTAGAAAAATGTAAGCAAAATAGAAATTATTATTTCTGTAATTTTTAGTTTTCGTGTTGTTTACTGACATTTTGTAATTTACGTAAAATTTGTCATATTGTTTAATAATAACATCACCAAATTGGCAGGAATCTATAAATATGCTTGATCAAAAGACGTGAGAGTTGGCGAAGAGACTTGCTTCTAGATTTCCCTAAATTGATGAAAATTAGCCGAATCCTGTCAAACTTTTTCAATATTTTGCTACGGTGTGTGTGATACTTTTACAGATACTTTTGCCTGCTGAATTTGCTATCATATGATTAACTATACTTTGAGTAATAGTTTCGATTAAAGGTGTTGCACTTAACGCATAAAAACTGTACGAATAGCGAAAATTTGTCATTTTATTTGAACAGAAATGAGAGGATCGGAGCGCGATTTCGAACGTGTATGTAAAAGATATAAGAGGCGCTTTTGGATTGATTTACTTTAAATAATTCTTTTTTCTCTCTTTGCTCCCTAATTTATGTTCATCTCTCTCCATAAACACCAAAAAACAATTAGAGACAATAATCTATACGTATCGATCACGTTCTAACGAGTTACTTAAAGATGTGAGTGGACCAGTCGGCTGCCACATACTTATTTACCTTAAGATGCAACCAGGCACATCATTTTAGTCGCTCTCCGGGTTGTAAGCTGCTTTTTGTGAAAATGGTGAAGAAATATACTGCCCATAAAAACATAGGAGTCCCATATGAATTTTTGTAGAAAATGAGTTATCTGTTCGATTGTATTCTGTATCACCACTGAATCACAATTTACAAATAAGATTCCCAGATTTGTTTAGAAAATATCGAAAAAATACCAAAACATGGTTGTCCCATCCATAAGGCTCAATGAAAATGTAAATCTTGAACAGCGTCTTTCTCGGCTTGCTGTTTTTCAATATGGGACTCTTATGCTTTTATGACTACTGTTTAGAAAAATCCTAATCCATCTAGCAGTACGATGAGACATTTTTTACACCTATCAATATTGGATCTTTCAATAGTCTGCAGAACTCATGCGAAGTAGGCACCTAAATAGAAGTGAAATGTGCACAGTTTCTAATCCTGCACGAATAAACTTAGAATAAACCGAATAAATTATAAAAATCAATAAAACGAATGGAATTAAGGAATTAAAAGGCAAAATAATGAAATAAAAGTTATCAACTTCATAGAATGAGTAGAATGATTACTATAAATCAAAATAATAAAATAAATTAATCAGCTAAGCTCATTAAATGAAAATAAGAAAAATAAAAAAAAGCTACAAAATTAAAAGAATAAATTAAATTTAGTCAATTTAGCAAATTGGAGGAAATGAAAAAAAGAAAGAACTGAACAGGAATAATAATACAGCGAAGACCCGATTTTATCCGCCCCCGATTTTATTAGCCCCCGATTGTCAGCGTCATGCAAATTGATAGTTGCTAGTTTGATGGGCTCTAGCAGACGAACCAATTTGAATTCGAGTAAATCCTTTCTTGAGCATACTATTCTTATCTAAGATATCCGACATATGTTTTTTTTTAAATTTTAATCTGTTAAACCATTCATAACTTTTGATTGAGGCAAGATTTGCTCACAAAAACAAGTAAGGCCAATAAATGTGACTATTAGCTTTCATTTGAGTATTAACAATTATAAGGATCAGCTCTAGAACTGAAGTTATTGCAATTAGTCTGATTGAACTCCAATGGAGCAGTGCTGCCAGGGACCGTTTACATTTACGATGGAAAATAACTTTTTTATATAACTTCGTTATGTTGCAATATTAATGAAAACTGATAAAACTTATCAATTTAGACTCTTTTTGGCTAAGTTTTTCACGCAGTTGGACTATTGTAAATACTCTAGGAGAATTGAGCATTGGAAGGTAAAAATTGAGCAGCTTCTAGCACTGCAAAGAAAGCACCTACCTTTCTGAAAAGGGTTTTTCGAGTTTCTCGACCCCACCGTTTTCAAGGAGAATAGTTTAGAAACCCTACATGCACTGGAAAAAAGTTGGGCATGAAAGGGTTAAGGGGAAACCTAAACTGAATAATCCAAAAAGATTGTGAGGCTATATCTACGGATTAAAGAAAGATATTTAAAGAGCTTCGTTTTACTAAAAAGAAAGGAAAATATTTGTCCTGATTTTGTCAATATCTCCGTTTTATCAACCTAAAATTAACGAAGAAGCTGATAAAAACAGGTCTTCGCTGTATTAATAAAATAAAAAACTGAATAAAATGAAATAAATGGATTAAAGGACAAATGAATTAAATGAATTAGATGAATTCAATAAATTAAATGAATTAAATAAATTCAATGAATCCAATAAATTAAATGAATCCAAGGAATTGAATAATTTAGATGAATTAAATGAATTTAATTAAATTAATTAATTCAATGAATTTAATGAATTTAATGAATTTAATGAATTCAATGAATTTAATGAATTTAATTAATTTAATGAATTTGATGAATTTAATGAAGTTAATTAATTTATTCAATTTAATGAATTTAACGAATTTAATTGAATTAATTAATTCAATGAATTCAATGAATTTAATTATTTGATTAACTTAATTAATTAAATTAGTTAATTTGAATAATCTAATTAATTTAATTAAGTGAAATAAATCAATTAAATTAATTCAATGATTTAATTAATTTAATTGATTCAATAAATTTAGTAAATTTAATGAATTGAATGAATTTGATGAACACAATTAATTTTAATTTAATTAATTTAATTTTTTAAATAATTCAATTCATTCAATTAATTTTATTTAATATAATAATTTTATTAATTTCAGTATTTCAATTAATTTAATAATTTTATTCAATTTAATTAATTTAATGAATTGAATTAATTGAGTTAAATTAATCAAGTTAATAAAATAAATTAAACATATTCATTAAATTGAATGCATTAAGTGAACTTAATAAAGTAATAAAGTAAATAAAATTAATAATTAAAATTCATGAAATTAATAAAATGATCAAAATGAATAGTACTAATAAAATGGATGAAATCAATTGAGTGAATGAATTAAATAAAATATATCAAAAATAAAATGAACGAAATGAATAAAATAAACATGATAAACAAAATAAATAAATTTAATAAAATGATTATAATGAATAAAAGAGATAAAATGAATAAGATCAATTTCATTGATGTAATGGATGAAATAAGTAAAATCAATAAAATAAACGAATTGAATAAAATGATTATAGTGAATATATTTGATAATATGAATAAAATTAATAAAATCAATGAAATGAATATAATGAACAACGTAAAGAAAATGCCGTACGGAGATCGGAGGCAAAAACCGGTTAGATCAGCCAGTTGCCAGTAAATCAGCTCAAAATAGCTTATGTGGTTATAAAAAGGCCCTTGTTGTAAAAATAATGAAATTGAATGAAATTATTAACTTGAAAAATGAATAAAATGCATATAATGCAAAATGTGATTAAAATAGCTGCAATGCATGAAATGAACAAACTCATCAGAATTAATCCAAAGAATGAAACGAATAAAATAGAAAGAATGAATAAAATGAACTTAAAATTGCAAAATGGATAAAAAGAGTGCCGAATGAAAAAAAGTTAAAAAATTTGGTTTGAAAATAACGAATTAAAAATAGAAAAAATGTATTATGTAAACTCATTAGTTACAGTTTAACAGACCGATATCAATTTTAAATTTCTCTACAAGTTGAATATTTCGGAGGGGATCCGTACCCCCAGGACCCCTCCCCTGGATCCGTCCCTGTTTTATAAACTTTCCAATTATATTGCGTAACTAATTTGCTATATTTGAAAATTATATGCTTAAAACATGTTCTGTTTTGATAAAATCACCCATATCTCAGAAAGTGAACAACAAACCCATATACAAAAATAAAATAGCGTCTAGTGGTCACGTTAGGTCTTTCATTTGAAACTAGGTTCGTTAAGATCGGTGCAGCCATCACTGAGATAATTACATGATAGAGCTCCAAGCAGGAATATAGTTTTCAATCGTTGTTTCGACGAGTTTTTTCTCAAGTTTTCTTATGCGATGTTTCTAAAAATACCGAATCCGCTGGTGAAGGTGAGATTGCCTTAATGGGCAATCTTAATTTTTTTTTAGTTTCGTAAAATGAGATGTGTGCTAAATTTGATGAGTACCACCTTCAACCGGATAGGCCATTGAATACCTCAAATAACAGACTGAGATATCATTTGGGTGATAGAATGGAAACTTAGTCTTAACGTTTATTCTCAGTCTCACAAGTAAGCAATATGAAACCTTTATTGTATACGTTATTCTTCAAGGATGCTGTATTGTCCCTCGGCGTTGTGTGTAACTTGTGGTACTTTGGTGACTTGAGTCTGTACTTTGCAGTTCACTGTAATGAATATTATTCTCAAGTGAAAGAGCTTCTAGATACATTTGTACACGGGTGTTGAATAATAAAATATCCAATTGAAACTCTCTTTCGCAATCTTAGTTCGGTTAGCCGATCAAGAAGCAATATTTTAAATAGGTGTAAAAAAATAAATAGGTGAGGCAATGCAAAAAAATGCTCGTTGAAGCTCTCGCAAATGAAAAAATACTTTCAAATATGGTATCACTAAGAGACCTGTTGATTGAATTTGACTAATTGGAATGTCTCAAAATGATGAAATCTCATCCCTAATAATTGGAACATACTAAAGAATAGTGATTGTTTTACAGGACGATGTCATTTAATTAACTATTCGCCACAATAGAAACATTTCAGTATCTTTTTTATTAGTTCCAAAATTCGACTCCATAAAATTTTAAAAATGTCTGAACACCAAAATGTATTTTATAAGGAAAGCGTACTCCCCTTTGCCAGGTTAGAGCCAATTATGATCTACGACTTGAAAGAAATAGCCTATTTTCAAACAATTTAGTTGTCATATTTCGTTGTCGTGTCGTACGGTTGTCGGGGGCAAAAACCGGTTGCCAGTATATCAGCTCAAAATAACTTATCGACCCACGACTATCATGGGCCCTTTTCAAGGTCACAAATAGAGTAATTTGATTAGGAGTTTCATTTTATAACTTAAACTTAGTCAGAAATATGTATCAAAATATGAATACTTAGAATTCAACCGGTAGAGATGATCAAATATACGCTTTCGAACGTTTGAAATAACTTCTGCTGTCTCTCGAACCATCAAACATTTCGGCCCTCTTCTGTGCCAATACAGCTCGCCTAGAATTAAAGTGAGATCAGTTCTTTCGCAAATAATTAATATTTGAAGTTCTTAGAGATTTTATTTTGTTTTATGATCCCTAATAACAATAACTACAAACAGATCGGAAAACTAGAAGTGGCAGGGTCATTAGAACAGGCTTAATATCGTGCGGGCTTAATTTTTGCCTTCTGATAATGAGGGTCGAGCTTAGGCAGAATAACTACGAATCACTCGAGTTCACTATCATGTGTCCTTGATAAAGGTAGACGTATCTATCTTTACCGTGACAACCGGCCGGTTGTCACGGTAAAGATAGATACGTCTACCTTTATCAAGGACACATGATAGTGAACTCGAGTGATTCGTAGTTATTCTGCCTAAGCTCGACCCTCATTATCAGAAGGCAAAAATTAAGCCCGCACGATATTAAGCCTGTTCTAATGACCCTGCCACTTCTAGTTTTCCGATCTGTTTACTTCACATCCTTGCTCTCACTTGAGTACTATGGCTCTAAGTTTCATAACTTTCCCTACCCAGTAATCTCTAGCTAATTGAATGTCGTTAAAACGTAAAAAAGAAAATGTGACTAACATAGTCGAAATAAAAAAGGGAAAAAATAACTACAAAGTTACAGTTTTTTAATTGATTCTTGAATATGACATAAAAATTGCAGTTTAGAATTTGACTAATATTATGGACTTGACGTACATAAATTACTGATCTATATGAGCTCAGTTGTTCATTAGCTACTTTGAAAACGAACCAGATTGGATAGAAATTTTCGTAGTTTTAAACATTTCAGTTTTGTGAGTACTCGGGTACCCTATCCACAAAACACTCTATCACAAGTAGCGACTCCGACAGAAACGACAGATTTGAACTTCCTTTGGAAACTCCAACACGTTGAATAGTTTAAAATAAATTGTTTACTATATTAATTACGTTTACAACTGAAGGAATTTGGAATGAGGGACTATTTGAGATAATCACGAATGATCCCTAATATAATCTAATACCCTAATCTATCCCTAATACCCGCTATATGCCACATTTATACATCCGGCTGATTCCTGTGCTATTTTTATTGGCAATTATAATCTAAACATTACTCTCAATTGAACTGTTTTATCGTAATGTGCTACATTAAAATGCGCCTTTGTCTTTCAATGCACAAATGTTCGTATGCAAGTCTAGCAAAGACGATCAAGTTCCTTGCCCCCTAGTGCATTAAATTCTGTGTACATTATACTGGCATCGCAACTAATCCCGAAAAGCTTTACTCGTCACTGTTAATAACCTTCATTCTCCCAAATAGCACCACGTATCCATTTACCTACATGTGTTGAAATTACGCAACAAACACAATAACCGCGAAATTAACCGTGCGAGATAAACGTCAAATGCGTTCGAGTTGACGAGAGGCCTGACGATGATGCCACGATGCTCACGCACAATTATCACAATGATTAGCATTTACACTTGTGGTTGAGACGTAACGAGCTCAATATGGATGAACTCTTCATCCAACAGCGCCATGCAACCGCCGACTGGTGCGGTTTCCCTGATGGTTCCACCACCACCAGCAGCAACAACAACAAAAACCACATGATACCACCCACGCGGAAAAGCGGAACACTATCAACAGAACCTGCTGCGCCTGTAACCCCTTAGAACCTCTCATATCGCGTTCATTCTGAGTGTAATTATTAGGAAAAACGTTTGCATCGTCCCGCGACCCAGCACGAGTCCCTCCGTACGTACATACGTGTATCGTGTATGCATGTACGTACGTACATAGACGTGAGCGATAAGAAGCACTCTCGTCGGGAAAACGAAGAATAAAGCTATTCAAATGGAATGTGTACTGATACGGGTTCTGCAGGCGCTGATTTAGTTCTCGTTATAGCTTTTTTTCCTGCTTTCTCGTGTTCCATAGCTAGCTGCTTTTTTGATGAGTTCACTTCAGCACGGCCGGCGGTGGCCTGCGTGTCGGATGTTTCCAGGATATTATTTGTGAGACTGTGCTGGAACAAGCCGAAGGGAATAGCACGAGCAGAGCTTCAAGAACTGCATTAGTTTAGACGTCTGCGGAACCAAGTGTAGTAACAGGTGCTGGTACAGCGAGAAAGCGCTAGTAACAGAACAATTCCAGCGATGAGTTTTATCATTACGTATGTACTGACAATTTGAAACGAAACGATGAGTATTAGTTCAAAAGTTAAATAATTTTGCTACTCTTTTATTAAACAAATTCAAATGGGTTGAAATTTCCACCATCAACATAATATCATAAGTTTAAAATTTTCGATTCGGGGAAGCACGGATCCTTTTCAGCTAGCTTGGCATCTCGATCACGAGCATGTAAAGTAGGATGTGGAAAAAAATCTTACATGTCTCATGAGTCAGCACCGACACAATAGTCGAACAGTGTTTTTAAAATTTTGAATACGTTTTCGCTTGAGCGTATCGGAAAAAATTACGAAATTCTTTTTTGTTGTATAACTTATCTATACTGCAATTATTATAAGCAAATTGCATTTTTCAAATCTGGACAAATTGTTTAGCTTATTTTTTACTTATATTTAGAATAATTTTAAAAAGATTGTGTAAACATTTTGGAGTGCACCTCAAAATACTTTGCGAGATATTACTGTTATAACATTAATACAAGGCACTTCTATATTTTGGCACAATATTGTCAATATTTTAAATTACAATTTTTTTCAAAAAAACCTAAAGAATGGAAGAAATTTTTTTCGAACGGATTGAAATTTTGGTTGTAAATACAAACACTGATGATTTAGACATCAGGCCTAGGTAACCATTAGCATTAAGCCATTGAACAATATTGGCTATATATTTGCACTAATGTTGCACAACATCCGCATTTCAGCAGTTACAATACAATGATGCTCTATATTAACATCGTAAATGCATAAGGCACCGCCGAAATATAGCAGTAATGATTGTTCTATATACGTATATAAAGCTGATATATTGCTTGCAAAATGCATTTGGTGCTATTATGGAGCAAATATAAAGGCAATATAGTGCTAATGCAACGCTGTTGGTTTATTCGTTATGCATCTGCTCTTGAGAATTACATTTTGCAAAGTAGATTGTACCTTGGAAGTTTCATGAGCCAGTTCCGATTCAATAGTCAAATCATGTGCAAAATTTCTAAAAGGGTTTAAAAATTTAATAATTTAATTTATGAATCTACACTGTGAAGAAGGTGGAAAAGAAAATGAATATTACTCAGAATAGCCTGAAATGTATACGAAGTTAATTGAAAATGCTTATATGCAGAAAAAATCCTAATTCTCGACGAACTTGTATTTAGAGCGCAAAAGTCAACTATCAAAAATACTTCAGAGGGACAATGCTGGACGAACCATTACATGCCATTCTTTGAAAATGAACCACCTCGGTTATGTAACTATTTTTTCCGATCTTCTTTTAATGCAAACAATGAAACAGTAGAGTAAAATGGGGTCAAATAGGTATGGGGGTACAATAGGTACAGGGCAATATCTTTGCTATGTTATTGCAGAGGTCGCTCATCTTGTGTGAATTAGATACATGGTAGAGAACATCGTCGACGATTGTCATTTCAGCTGTTACCGTGTTGTTCTGCGAAAACGCATTGTCTTTCGTCCTCTGTACAGTACATTTAATCAATGTAAAAAAGTCTTAGTTTTTTCGTACGTAAAAACACGAGTTTGGTGTTGGTTTTTCGATATTTTTGTTTTTGAAAAAATACGGACATCAACATGAAACATATCCTTAGGGGCACGATAGGTCAGCCGTTTGGGGGCACTATAGGTCACTACTGATCGTCTCACAGCTAATCAGCCACGTGATCCAGAATGAACAACTTCAATTTCACACTCTGGCGACGACGAGGACACCGAGGAAGTCATTCGCAGGTACAAAGCCAGACGCAGCTGCTGAAACAACATGTTTTTTCAACATTTCCTTTCGCAGTTTCATGATTTTTCAAATCATTTTCCACTTTTCATTTTATTACCTGAATGACGTCAATTTAATGTTTAAATAATCTGCAGTATTAATACTCTTTAAATAAAAGTTGAACCGGTGATTTTCTAGGCATGTACATTGTTTAATTGAACCTCGAATATAGTGACCTATCGTACCCCCAGATTTTAAAAACATCGAAAAAAGGTACCTTCGCCTTATCGGATTTAGTTTGAAAAATATTTAACCAGGCATAATATCATTATTGCTAAAGCGTTACAACATGTATAACCTTTCCAACGAGTGCTCGTTTGTCAAAATTAGTGCAAAAATATCATCGCACGAGCTCGCCGAAGAAAACTGACCTACTTGACCCCACTCAACTCTGTTCATTTCGTTATATTCAGAATTGCACATATTTTATCGTATGTAATTTTAAAAGTTCTTTGATTTGATGGCACTGTAAGGGAAAACGTATCCGCCGGTTGATGCCAATCGAGCTGACATTTCTGTAGACTGAGCAAACTAATTTATTTATTTATTTGTTTAGTGTTTGTTTGACCAACTAGAAAACTAATCCACTGGGCATTTAATGCGCGTGGGGAATACGCATGGTCTTGTCTGAGTGATTGATGACTTTTGAATTAAGTATGAGGGTTGAGATTTCACAGTTCACAAGAAGAATTCAAAAAAACACTGCAAAAAACATCTTGTAACTTAACGTCTTGCAAGAAGCGTCTCAATTCAAATAAATTTACATTTAATTACATGTAAAAATGTGAGTTGTTCGGTTTTCCTAGATCATTCAGTCTGAGTTTTATATTGAAACAGTTATAACATTTTGTTTTACACATCATAGTATGTAAAATCCTGTTATTGGACAGAAAAATACGTACCTACGTTCTTTACGACAAATGTAATTTTCATTTTTTCTAAGAGTACAGTTACCAATTTTCGGCAGTCATAACAGCACGAAGAACAAATGTTTTATTGTCATATTCATTGGTTTACTTTTAGTCCATTAAATCATCAATACATTATACTAATTGTTCTTATTGTAGTGAGTATTGTATGCACTACATTACTGTCACGTTAACCTTATTTCTTCATGAGTATAAAAATATTGAAGCTTAATTATTGATGCAAAACATGACAAGTTAGTTTCTTTTCGTGCTTATTGTTTTCAATCTTTTTCTAGTAATTATCGCAAAAAAACGCGCATGCGGCATCGGTTGTATATCCGACATACTAAGTATTTCGGTAGGGTACAACAGTACAACGTAAATCGTCCGCGGAGCAAGATACCAAAACATAATTGTCATTAATAATAATACCAAAATAATATAAATTATGCGTGTATTACGAAACATTTAATTACATAAATATATCGACAAATGTCTCGAGACACTAAAAGTAATCGCTTTTCATGACATTGTATTGTTTTTAGGTTGCCGTGTTTCGCTGAAATGTAGGAACAAGGAATAATAAAATCGTTCCCCTGCCGTTTCATCCAATTAAACATAAGCAGTATTCCCGACTGTTCGGAGCTAAAGTTGCTTTTTTATAAACCGAGCATTTCAAAATTAATTTATTAAACAAATCTATAATAAATTCTCGGCAGCCGGCTGCTCTGAGCAATAAACACATAATAACACTACTGACCCCATCCTACTAACAAAAACACCTTCCCGTGGCAAACGTGAAGATGCAGAGGTGTACACGGTCTCCATAACAACGTTTGTTACACTAATATTCCTTTCCTTCCCCGAAGACTATAAGGACGTGGCCGGCGCCGTTATTAGTAATTCAAAGTATATAAATCCTCCAAACGTGGCCCCATTCGTTGATTCTCAAGGCAATTTCGCTTGTTCGTTAGTGTTGTTAGCGCTCTCAATGCGGCCACAGGTTGCACTAAAATTTTCTAACCAAAGCATAACTCGTATTATGTACTACAATTCTTCTGAACCATTATTTCACACAAAAAAGTGTAGTTCGTGGGAATCGAGTCATACACAACCATGCACGACTAGGCCCCATGCAAAACGGACTCAGACATCACTTCGCTAAAAGTTTAACTTCTTTTAAGCGTTATGTGTCCGACGCGGTACCCGGGTACCTTTTTAGGTTTCAATTAATGAAATTCCTATGTTTTATCCATAGCTGGAAATTGAAACTTTGTGACATCTTAGAACTTCACTAAGTCAAGCTTTTGGGTTAATAATATTGTTGATATAGTAAGGGGAGGAGTTAGGAGGGGCTCCTGAATTTTTTTACTACGTAACAGGCCGACGTGGGTACCCGGGTACCCACAAAACTGAAATGCTAATAACTAAGGTAATTTCCAACCGATTTTGATACTTTGTGGTGTTTTGGATTCGGAAACTCATCCACTTTTAGACTTGGTAAAAATGAATCGGATTACTTCATTCGGTTCCCGGGAATCCGGATTTCCGGAAGCAGGTTCCAGTACTGGGATACTATTTGTGAACTTCAATGGAATACTAACAATATGGATATCAAAATTCTTGGAATTGCATCAGTAGGCTGTATCTCGTGGTTTTGGAACCATTTTGTGATTTGACCCCGGAACGGACATTCCGGAGCAGGTTCCCGTGGGGCCGTGGGTGGCCATTCCATTCCAATTCCATTTTTTAAATTGCCATAGGGTCCCGTAACAATAAATAACATACTTCCGAGACAATTTGAAGAGTTTTGATAGTGTCCAAATCGGATAAAGGAAGCCACAGTTATGAGCATTTAAATTTGTGGGTACCCGAGTACCCACGTTGGCATGTTAAAGGTGTTTTTTTGTTGGACACATAACAGTTAACAAAGCCGAATTGACTAGCAGTCTTCGACAAAGTTATAGACAATTAAATTGTCTTTCTTATTTTCACTTACAGTGATAATACGATGCATACAGTGCCACCTAGCGGCGAAAATGCGAGCTAGTGGGTTTTCTCCTTGTAAATTGTCGAAAAAACCAATACAAACTTCAGACATGTTGGTCCGGTAGCTAGACGTGTCCGATTTGCTTCAAATCTGGTGCAAGTACTCCTGGTGGGACTAGGAATCCATTCAGGGGTAGGCCGATTGAGTTTTCATAAATTCATTTTTTTCTAGGCAGTCAAATGGACATAAATCCATACTATCGCCTGTATTTAAAATAGGTTTACTCGAATACAGGTAACTTTTCAGAGCATTGTTAAAAATGGAAGAAATTTATATTGTAAGTTGTTTATAATTCAAAGTTTGTATTGTATTGGCCACAGGGACTCTTCATCTTCATACAACGCTATGTACCTATGAAAATCAGATTACCACATGTTAATTCTGCCAGGTTTCTGCTACATTGTGAAAATGCTATAAAGAGAAACACCACGCAATATCTTTTATTTTTCACCTTCAAATGCATAACACTACCTTAGGGTGGTCGGGATTTTGTTTTTCTTGGGAATCGTGTGCACGACAGAGTCACTGGAATTCAATCATGGAGGGTACATTGGTTCGCGGTATATTTTCTTCGGGATGAATTGATTGATTGCATATTATACAATGTGTGTTCGTAACACCGTAGCAAAGAGGATTACCAATTAACCTGATTTTCTTTTGCTCTATCTAGAGCGTTTTAGCGAATTCGCCAATTACAGAGCATGGGCAATACACTTCAAAGAAAATCCGTGCAAAATTTGTTTGATTTCTATCCAATGGGAATAGAGCTACAGCCAGTTGTATGTGGGTTATTCCACGTCAGATTTTCAACCAAAATTTTAATTCCTTTCAAAAGAATTTCTTGTATTCGTTTGTTAAAAATAATTGACACGTGTTTTTTGTTTTGGCTGAATATGATATTAAAATTAATACTACTCGGAAAATGAATATTTCCAGCCCATCTCGGTGAGAGCCGTCAATATGCTGCATCAACCGAATACTAAAGTGATGAAAAGTTTTAAATATAGATCCGCTATAGATGTTTTTCTATTGCCATTCGTATTGATCTGTTTGAAGCGAACGGAGCATCTCCTCCAACGGCTGTATAATACCTGTTAGGAAATATTTGTGAGCTATGTTCGGCTGGTAAATTGTGATTCAATTTGTTTGTGTTATTACGTGTGCTACTGGCAAAGGGCATTATTTTAATATCAGAAGCTTGGAACGTAGTATACACAATAAAAAACTGTATTTTAAAAGACCGGACCCAAGCTCATTTATAATTGGTTCACGCTAATTTCATGCATCGACCCGCAAATCTTGAACAGAAAGAATTGTGCTTTTAGTCGAATGCTGTCATTCAAGCTTGTCGGATGTCGGATGATCATTAGGATGCGTCTGCCTCCGTGGACTGACTGCCATATTTAGTTTGTGCAGCTCCGTGCTACTAACCGGGGCCAATTGGGACAAAAATCTTCTACTCGGGAAATATTGTCTTTAGCTAACAAAACAGCTCTTATCAGCGTAATCAAATCATTCAGAGAAGAATTGAAATTTGAAAATTTACACCAATCATGTCAAAATCGCATTCATGAACAAAAGATGAGCCTGAACATAAGACAGAAGTCAGCAGCATTCAACGATCTTCGAATCTAGTGCACCAACGCCATTATCAAATGTTCTTTTTAGAATTACCATAATTATATTAAAGAATAATTTGAAAATGTCTTATTCAAACGTGATTCCGTTGAATATAATCAGATTTGAATTAACAGTCCGAAGTGTAGTCAAAACACTCCGGTTACGTCACAGACACTACCCAGCCATCTTTTATTATTGTTTTCTGTAAAAGTTGACTGATCACAAAACCGCGTACTATCACGGCTAAACCTTTGTGCCACAAGCTCCCTAATATGTACATCAACATACGATAGCGTCGTAATCGCAACCAATCTGCTGCGGTGGAGTTGAGGAGAACGCCCTACCTTTTTCCAATAAGTCTGTGGGTACAATAGCGGTACGACGGCTCCGACAGACTGCCTTCGGCAGTAGTCGTGGTTCGCTGTGTACATAAATAGACAGACAAGATTGATAAATAACGGTGAATCATTGGTTTAAAGTGATTGTCAGCTATGGTACATCGAGCAGGCAGGATTACAGGAAAAACAATTAGTGGGAAAATCAATACCTGATCCGGTTTTTTTTACTTATATTGAAAGTCCGTCCGGAGATAGCACTTCACCCGGTATTTTTGGATTATAAATGAATTGTCGTAAATTGATAATATCGATTTCTATTTAATTCATCTTTTGACAGTTATGCTTATTGTTTTGGGTATTTTGATGTTGATTTTAGCTTAGCTAATTGGTAATCAATAGAGTTTTTCAACCGTTAAGATCAAGAATTGAGTACGCCAGGCTAACACATTTTACAGACAGCAGCTCAATCTCCTTCATTGTGCAATTGATTTGGTTCGATGTATGCGATGATGTGGTATCCCGTTTCGTCTGTCGATGGAAACCGGAGGTGATCTGCTGATGCTGGTTATATTTCTTCGTGCTTCACTAATCGTTTTGACAGTTCATTAAAACACTCAATCACCAAAATCGATCCAACGCAGCGTTGGACTCAAATCCAGTCAGAGCAAGTCCTTGATGTAAACGGTTGCGTTGCATGAGAGTTATCACTTGTAGGTGAAGTAATCGGACGTCGTTTACCGATTATTGTCAAATTTTTAACACCCAGGTCTATTGCAAGGCTAGTATTCGATTTTATCTTTAACCTTGAGCCTTCATTTAAGTAACGGTTTTCATGCAGTCCCAAACTTGTTCGGTGAATAGGTAACTTGATATTTTGATCCCACGTTTCACATCAGCACGACGTAAACAGCTCCTCCATATATCACATCGGGCTAGCAATTAAGGAAGCACTTTTTCGCTATCCGCACCCGGGTAATGAGTCTATCGGCTATTAACGCCAACAATTTGATACTTCGTCAGCGCACTTTAAAATATGTGACAACGACCAAGCCGAGCATCCTGATGGTCCCCCGATACGCAAAGCCTGCTGTTATGGGCTCGGTTCCTAATTAGCTGCGTGATTCAGTTAACGCGCTAATGGAGTTTTATGATGGGCTGTTGGTAGTGCGGTCCACCGAACGGGTGTCGGCTGCTGCTGCTGAGTGGAATCTCACGTTCTAGTACCTTCTGTGTGAATGGGCAAACTCCGCGAACAGCCAACAACTGTGGGGTGCTAATGTCAGTAGGAAAATATTGATTTTCAATTTGTTTTCATTAAGGAGCTTTGCCGAACTGACATGACAATTTATGCGTATGAGTGCAAAATGGGATGAAAAAGTTAATCGTAGTCAGCTTCGTGGGAATTGTGGAAGAAATTGTTCGAAATGTCAAACTGTTCCTTGTTTGTGTCGAGGCGAAATAATTTGTAGAATGTTGTTATGTTGTTGGTTTGCTTTAAGTATCGTGACATTAGTTGTGACATGCCATCCGAGTGTGCGCAGAAAGAAAAATCAATAAGTAGCTCAATCACAATCTGTAATCTTCTTAGTTGAAGGGTACGAGTGGAATTTTTGCACTAAATTTAAATGTTAACTACTGGTACCCATAGATAAAAACGTCCCAATTGCAGGGCGATTTATTTCGTTTTATTATGGAAATAAACTCATTCTCGGCAAAAATTTGGTTAGAGAGTAAAAGCCAAACAGTCAAAATTCACTTTGAGATGAAATTCCGGGCAAACCAATGACCGCTGCTGGTACTAAACAGAAGAAAAAAAATTCTCTTCCATCAGCTGCTGTGAACTGTGTTCAGCCAATAACGAATAGTCCGCAATTTTCCCTCAAAGTGAATTTTGACAGTTGACTTATACTAAACATATGTTTGTCGAGAGTTTTATTGTAAATTTTCAATCTTTGCTGTTGAGCTAACTTTGATCAGCAGAATCGTCCGAAAAATGGTGCAAATACTATCAGGTAATTAAATGCACAAATACGTTCCAAAAGAAAACAAAAATGGTTTGAAGGATACCGAGTAATTTTACCGAGCCTTTTTAAGAAATTAGTCGGAATTGAATAGTGAACAATAAATATCCCTGGAATTATTTGACATTAATATTAACGTCTTTCAAAAAAAATAAATTCAGTTATAGTGTCTTGATTTCACAATGAAAACAGAAACAACAACAATTACAGCAGTAATAACAACTATAGCAGCAACAACAGCATGAACAACAGCAGCTACATTCCCACATGCAGTTTTACAACTGCAATGGACTCAACAACAACCAACATCTTTGTTCATTTTGCTCCTTTGAATGTTTGTGTTTTCGTCAATTTAAACGCACATGATGCAATTGGTAATGGTACCATATTTTTAGATGATATTGTTACCCATAATGAATCATAACCAACTTCTTTGTAAGCCATTGAAATTTTGATTTACTGTCAAAATTTTAATAGAGGAGACGAACCACTGCGATCAGTATTTAGATCTATTGTGGTATAAACTACAAGAATATATTAGGCTTCTCGTTTTCGATAATTCTAGGTACCGAAACGAGTTGGAATTAGGACATAAAAATGAAGAGGTTTTTGCAAGCGACTATCGTGATTTACGACTAACCTAATAAATATCAGGTGGAGGGGTTCTCATTGCAGTTTCAACTATGTTTAATTCTGAACTTATTGTTTCATCAAAATTCAAAGCATTTGATGTCGCTATCGGAATCCGCATTTTTGTTTTGTGATTTCCATCTAGCTTGCAAATCAACATATAAAATTTTCTTTCAAGCAGCTGAGGGAATAATCTGTAATTTTCCTTAAAAATTTAAAGTTCATCTATATGGTCATTTTATCCGCGCAACTTAGAATCGAAACATTACAATATATGTTTGAGTGAATTGCATTGCAGGACTTAATCTAATAAACCATATAAAAATCAGCAAAACTGTGCTTAGAATAGTTATTAACAATCATTAATGAAGATATTTGTGTTGATAAATCTCATTCTCTCTTATGGAAAAATGAAACCCTTCACATAGCAATAGATTTCGAGGATGAAATATAGCAGCGGAAATTGGCAGTCCCTTTTAAAGAATCAAGAGAACATTGAATGTGCAGTGGAGATCTTCTATAATATTTTGTAACAAATAATATAGAAGGAAGCTCCAATCACGAATAAACGACGAAATCAAGCATTGCAAAATCCAGTTTGGTTTAACCAGGATAGTATTAATATGAAAAAATAGAAACAAAAGGCTCATAAAATTTACAAAAAACACAATAATTAGGGTAATTTAGAAAAATACCTGAACATTCTTGACCAACTAACATTGGCTATTTCTTCACCACTAACTGTGTATAATGTAAAACAGAAAACAAGATCAAGTCATGCCCAAAAAACTTTTTGAAGTAGAATACTTCTAACGTTTCAATATGGGGGTTCCGTTTCAAAATATCAGCTGCGGCAGTCGCGTCAGATTTTGAACGTTAATAACTTCCATCATACTTAATAGAATGATTTGAAGTTTAAGGTAATTTTATCGAAAATATGTTCCGCAATGTATTAAAATTTGGAGTATGTATGACATGCATTAATACCAAAAATACTGTGTTTTAAAAAATCTTTCAAAGCTACCGAAAATGGTGAAAATTTTCAGCTCATCTCGGTTAGAGCCGTCAATATGGTGCGCCAACCGAACACTTAAATGATGAAAAGTTTTAAATATAGGTCTGCTACAGATTTGTTTCTATCAACATTCGTATTTAGTTTCTTGGCACGAACGGATGGCTGTATAATACCGAAAAATATTTGTGATCTGTACACGACTGGTGGATGAACAGTTTGTATCGATACGTGCTACTAGCAGAGGCCATCATTTTCATTTCTGGTGGATGTAAGATAGCATACACACAAAAAACCGATTTCAAATCATCTGACTGAAGCTCGTTCCTGATTAATTCTCGCTAATTTCATGCACCGAGCCGCAAATCCTGATCAGAAAGAATTGTCATTTCAGTCGGTTTCAGCAAGTCCACTTGTCAGATGTCCGCTGACTGTATGTCAACACCGGGAAAGAAGGTGATTATTAGGATTCATCTCCGTGGATTAATTTGTGCAGCTCCGTGTTAGAAAGCAGGAACAATTGGAACAAAAATCTCCTACCCGGAGAATACTTTTGAACGTGAATATCTGCCATTGTAATGAATGTAAAAATAAGATTATTGCGCTATCTGATTGAAAATATGTACAACAATTTTGTATCCAATTCTGTAGGATGTACAATTACTAAAAATAACGTAAATAATGGATTTTATGAAAATAGTAATTATCTGACCCATGATTGGTCGGTACAATTCGCTCAAGTAGCAAGCGTTGCTAGGACTGCCTCTTTTTCATCGAATGAGCTGCGACACGTATAAAAAGGGAAGATAAGAAAAATTCGTTAGTTTGTGTTCTGACGTTGTAAGCGTAGCAGCTGCTGCGTTTCATGTCAGCTCGCGTTCTTCGGTGGTAAGTGATACATCTCATTACTGCCGCCAGGCGCTGCTGATAGCATTCCATTCTAATGCTGCACGGGAGTGCCAGTTTCATGCATACACGGAAGATACAATGATGACACCCCACAGAAAAAGCAGAAAGCTCTTTCTTTTGAAGCTGAATAAATGGATTAACGATGGGGTGGTTTGGTGAGAGAACCGCGCTCTCTTGCTCTGTAAATTATATGTGGCGTTAGGTGCGTGTACAGATAAATTCACCCGGCGCGCGTTTCAGAGGGCGCTGTGGTGTATACAATAAAGTTGTAACTGGCGTGTGCTCTTTGCTATGTTTTACTCTGGCAAGCGGTAGTGCGATTGCGATTATCGAGTAGATAAGCACTGGTTGTTTCGTTGTGTAAAGTAGATGGTATTGGTTTATGGGATGCTGAAAATATGATTTTTGTTGATGATTTGATACAATTTACTTCGGAAAGTTTATTTACAAATTTATAAAGTATTTTTTTACACTACCAAGGGAAACTTAATATACTCGATCCTCGGAGCAAACTGAAAAAAGTTTTACGTATCATCATGCTATAAACACAGTTAAATAACGATCCATAAAACCAGATTAATTGTATCCACATTAGGCCCGGCTTATTTTATGTGCGGCTAAATGACTCAATGTGCATTTTATTTATTTTGTTTGCGAATATTGCGACTACACAAGTGAAAAGCTCCGTTAAAAGTCATGTCCTGGTACTGAATTCGTTGTCGATTACCATACTGACAATTGCAGGGTTATTGTAAAAAATCCTTTCTAAGATACCTGCTATTCGTGAAAACATGGGGTAAAACGCGCCTTCTAAGGAAATATGATCATAGTTTAGCTATAGAACATTAATTGGGAGAATCTAATAAATATCATTCAACCAGGCATTGTAATTCTCTCTCACTCACGCGAGAAGAGACTTATCCGATGTCCAACTTTTCCGAGATAAGATGAAACGCAAAATTCTCCGTCTCCACAAATAGCGTGAGAATAAATTTTCTGGATAAAGTTTTTTTGATTTTTTTCTTCTCACCGGAGAAGGTGATATTTTAATTTTGTGGAAATCAATGAAAGCGTCAAAATATATTCTTAATTTCAAAGAAAAGCGGAAAAGAAGTACGACAGACTTGTTTTTTCGTGTTTTGAAATAACACGTTGTATTTATCCGGAGAAGTTGTGTGAATGGCAATAACTTTTCGTGTGAAAATGTGAGTTTTTATTGTCGCAGTAGCAAATTATCCGGACGCATTTACTCATATGAGCGATAAATGCAATGCCTGCATTCAACCAACATTTCCCCCTGTAATCGCCATCATAACGCTTTGCAAAATGTTCAAAAACATGTAAAATTAGCAATGTTTCAAAATCATTATAAATTACGCTTTGAAAATTGGGCAAGGCAAAACTCACTTTTGCGGGGGTAAACTTCACCACATCAAGGGGGCATAGTTCACTACAACAACGGAACAGAAAGCTCGTTGGACAAAGACATAATTTTGTTTTCTGTCGGGATTTCACAAAAGTGGAAAAGATGGGTATTATTAACGACATTACCGAAATGCAATAGCACACATTTTAAGCTGTTAATACGAATGCTGCAATTTTTACTAATTTCTGAAAGGTTTTATGAAAATAAGTTATTTCGGTGTTTCTAATGGAAATAGCGGTACAAGTATATCCGATTCTCTACTGTTGCCAAATGAATTGTTTCACTCTCATTAAATGCTCTTTTTAGGGTTACCATATGAGGATAAATATGTTCGAATATTTTAGGTTTCGATGTACGATGGCTTGTGAATCATGACCAGCTTCGCCATTCAAAAACATTGCAGAAGGCAAGCCGGTTTCTTTCCGCTGGTCATTGACGTATCTATTCAGCAACGCTATTCCAATAATTCTCATGGGTTTTAGAGATTTCCACTAAACCGGAAGTCGCCATCTTACTTTTCAAAATAGAATCAGATATAGACATTTTGCGTCTACTCGTCAAATTGTTCGCCTCTAAATTTGCGAGTGTGTTCGTCAGTGAGACATTGTCCTCGCAGCAGATTGACGTTGCAGCTAGCGACGTGGCCCAACTCGAACGGTCAGTGAATGAGATTCGTGTAGAGCACTCGGATATTGTATCAGCAGCATCCAAGCTTAAAGCATCGTCATCTCCCGGGCCAGATGGTGTCCCTGCTGTGTTTTTGAAAAAGTGTATATCTGGTTTGGTGGAACCACTCTGTCAACTATTCAAAATGTCACTGACAACCGCGATTTTTCCTCAATTGTGGAAAGCAGCTTTCATCTTTCCTGTCCACAAAAAAGGTGATAAGAGGAACATTGACAATTATAGAGGAATTTCTGCGCTCTGTGCCATTTCCAAGCTCTTTGAGTTAGTCGTGGTGGAGTCAGTGTTTTTTCACTGTAAGGAATATATTTCTAAAGACCAACATGGATTCATGCCGAATTGATCGACGTCGACGAATCTACTATCTCTAACCTCTTTTGTGTCCGAAGGGTTCGATGCGAATCAACAAACTGATGTTATATATACTGACTTATCTGCAGCTTTTGACAAAATCAATCACGATATCGCAATCGCTAAATAGGAAAAACTTGGCTTCAGTGGATCACTCCTGCGATGGTTCCAATCCTATCTCGTTGGCCGTCAACTCAGTGTGAACATAGGTGATGCATACTCCAAACTATTCTCCGCAACGTCTGGAATTCCGCAAGGAAGTCATCTCGGACCTTTGATATTCACTCTCTATTTCAACGATGTAAACTATCAGCTGAAAGGGCCACGGTTGTCGTATGCAGATGACCTGAAAATTTTTAACAGAATTAAGAGCCGAACGGACGCACTTTATTTGCAGCAGCAATTTGACACTTTCAGCAGATGGTGTGAAAACAACCGAATGAATCTGAATCCGGCGAAATGTTCTGTGATATCGTTCTCCAGAAAAAAAGATCCCATTGAGTTTGAATATAACTTGTCTGGAGCTCTTGTTTCCCGGGTGAGCTGCGTTAAGGATCTTGGAGTGCTGTTAGATTCGAAACTTACATTTAAGAATCACATTTCGTATGTTGTTGGTAAAGCATCGCGAAGCCTGGGCTTCATCTTCCGTACGGCTAAATCCTTCACAGACATTTATTGTCTCAAAAGCCTCTACTGCTCTTTAGTGCGCTCCACGCTGGAGTATTGTTCGGCAGTCTGGAACCCGAATTACATGAACAGCAGCGATCGAATTGAAGGCGTTCAACGAAAATTTATACGGTATGCTCTTCGACGCCTGCCTTGGCGCGATCCTTTTCGTCTACCAAGCTACGAGAGTCGGTGTCAACTCATCCAGCTCGATACCCTTCAGCACCGTAGAGAAACTGCAAGAGCCTTATTCATCTCTGATCTTCTGTCAGGACGCATCGATTCTCCAGATTTACTAGAGCGAGTCAACATCCAAGCAAGGTCCAGAACGTTACGCGGAAACGTTCTTCTGAGAGTGCCGTTTCGACGAACTATTCAAACAGCTAATGCCGCTATCACGGGACTACAACGCCTCTTCAATCGTGTGTCGCACCTGTTCGACTTTCATTTGTCTCGGATATTTTTAAGAAAGCGATTCCTGCAGTTTTTTAAATGTAATTAGTTTAAGTTTCCATCATTGGGGCCGAGTGCGGCCTGTTGATGCGTGCGATAAATAAATAAATAGATAATGGATGTCAATTTGTTTATTTATTTACATTTAATATCAACAGACACAGTATGGTCCTAATGATAGTTTCTTAAAATAGTTAAAAATTAGTTTGTATTCTACTACGCGGAATGTGAAAGTCAAATCCGAATGAAACTCTGTTGAAAGTCAGCTGCAAACCAATGAGGGCACCGTTGGCTCCATAGTTAGTCCAGCGAAGAGGTAATCGGAGGAATACATTATTGCGCAGAGCACGAGGGCGAGCGTTCATATTTATCGTACCAAGAAGCTCAGGGCAGTGAATTCGATCGTTTAAAATATCCAAAATCGTCGTAGCACGGGACAGGTCCCGCCGCACTTGCAATGTATCGCGTCCCATAAGCTGTCCGCGACTTTCGTAACTTGGCAGCTGGTATGGGTTGCTCCAAGGCAATCTGCGGAGGGCAAACAGAGCAATATTTATTTATTTTCGTCAAGCATATGTAGACTACATAGAATGGTATTACAATATTTTACAATATTTTCATTATAATGATGCATCATTGTATTGATGGGGCTATTTTTAGCATAGTTTGTCCTAAAAGATTGTTCTTGGAATAAAATTTATATGCTGCTTAAATGTCAATTATTCATCGAGAAAGACTCCGGGATCTTTGACACAATTTACTCTATCAATCGTGGATTCTGCTAGACAGTGTTCGAATTGAATCGAATTTTTCCTCGAAAACGTAATTATCGTGCATTTTTTAGGATTTAGGGTCATTCGTTCGATTTCGCTCCAATCCGCAAAGTTTACCAGTTGACTTTGAAGAAAAGCTGCTTTGTCAGTATTCCGGATTCTGTGGGTATAAATTAAGGTCTTCAGTGAATGACAATCGTGGACCTTCTAAGCAGAAGTTAACGTTGTTGAAATACAGGAGAAAAATCACAGGAGCGAGATTACTGCCTTGCGGAATACCGGATGTAGCGAAGAACTCTTCTGATACACACAGATACAAATATTTTGTAATTTTAAGTTTATTTTCATGCACATATTTGGAGCATGAATATAAATGTAAAATTAAGTTCCACCACAAATACACACGACTTGTCGTGCTTTCATCAACAAATTTTATTATAATTTCACACGTGGATTGAAAATTACGGTTTCTTTAAACGGAAAACCAATGCACCTCAATGTATTTTTACTCGAATAATGTTGTAAAATGAATGACTTGTAATATTGCACAATGAAAGTGTAAAATTGTATGCTGTTTGATGCTCCAATTGATTTTAATGTTATTTTCAATCAAATTTTGGATTCAATCATTCTATGTTTACATTCGTATTGATTTACATGTCGTTTAAATTTCATTATTTTTTGGTGTGCACAACCACCTATCTTGACAGCCAGATGACGGTTACTGAGATATGGTTGCATCCAAGCCAAGTCTATCCAACTTTGCCACTGCAGTTGCGTGATTAATATTGTCGAAAGCACCTGAATGGTCCGTATAGATTACATCAGTTTGAAGGCCGTCAGATATAGCATCTGTCACATAGGTCGTGAACGACAAAAAAATCGTAGATGTTGAACGTTTCGGCATAAATCCATGTTGAGTCTAGTGTTTGCAGTGATTGAAGATGACCATTTCAAACAGCTTAGCAACTGGGCTAAGCATAGTAATACCCCGATAGTTGTCAACTTCTTTTTTATCTCCTTTTCATGTAAACTGGAAACATGAAGGAGGATTTCCAGAGGTCGGAAACAGATGACAAAGAAGTTCCAATACACCGACAGGGCATTTTTAAGAATAATAGATGGTATACCATCCGGGCCTGCGAAATCATAATACATTATAATAATACAGTGAAGACCCGATTTTATGTACACCCAATTTTGTCTACCCCCAATTTGCAGCTCGATTTTGCCAGCCTCGCATGAAAATACGTTTGATGGGCTTTAGCAGACGAACCAACTCAAATTCGAGTAAATCCACATTTTTATTAATTTATAAATATGTATACAAAAATGGAAGTATCGTTTTGTTGTACACTGGAAAACCCCCTCAAGGGATATTGATACAATAAAAATCAGAACCATCTTGGATGTTAAAATCATGTCAGACTTCTGGCAACTGCATATTTCTCTATTAAGTTCCAAATCACTCAAAGTTGTCAGAGTTATACGGAATATCGCTAAACCGGTAATCGCCCTTTTTATGTCAATATGGTCTCATGCGCCCATTAAGCCTGCTCTGAACACATGCATACTGATTGGGTTATAGAGAATTCTGTCAGACCGGAACCCATATTGATGGGGTTTTGAAGAATTCTGCCAAACCGGAAGTCACCATCTTGGTTTTCAAAATGGCATCACACACCGATATTTGGCATCTACTCGTTAATACTGTTCCGAAAACAACCGGGCCAAAAGGTAACTTCACGAACCAGTTCCACTTTTCCAAAAATCTTCTAAGTTCTTTGCACTCAAAAGAAATTAGAATAATAGCAGAAACCGTGATAATTGCATAATCCGTGCAAAAAAACTTGTTCAAAAATTATCCATGTCTTTTACCTTGAAAAGGACTATGAAAATTGTTGATAAAAAGCCGAAATTATCACTTTTCTTTAAATCGTTTTTTGCATTTAATGTCACGCGTTTTTTCGCACAGTTTTCACAATTACCGTGTTTTTTTCGCGGTTTTTCACGGCACCTATCCCTCTTATAACAAAAAAAACCTTAGTGCAAATTCCATATTACTCCAAACACAACCTTTCAATATACTTAATCGATAATTTGGCCTTTAATCAATTAAGTTCACGTTATTTGACCTTTCAGATCTCTGTGCGATAGAGACCGTTTACACAATTGCTGCGTTGCAATCCCAAATCACCCAGATCCTTCCAGGATAATGAGACAAGCGTGCATAAGTTCCCGGAAAAGACTGTCAACTGTCTTCCAAACAAGTTTTAGATTGCTCGAAAGAAAAAAAAAATACAGAGAGTTTCATCACAAAAATATTAAAAGAATATTATTGGCGCATATAATTCATGCAAAAATTCCGCACGCCCTCTATATCTCATGCCAGCTGCAACCCTGATCAATAACGGGTGATGTCACAAAGGCCATTGCCATTCATCGAATCTATCTCTCGCACTCTTCAATAATGGTAGCAATACTGTGCTGACAGACAGCAAAGAGAACTGTACGTAGGCGAATAGCTGTCAGAATCAACGTCGACGAAATGTTTTCCCAAAGACGGATGGCACTCTGAAAAGCTTGACCGACCCGATGAACAATAATCACCACCCACGCCGTCGTGGGTATGAATGTAATGAAATATAGAATCCAACAAGTTGCTGGTTGCTATTTCTAGCGGCTTCGTCGAAAAATAAATACACTTGCCCCCGTCGCGTAAACAAATTTGCCATGTTTGATCGGGTTAGCTTTTAGTGCTAGGGGTACTGGGGGTAAGCCAGGCTTCTTTAAGCTTAGTTAGCGTAATATCATAAAGCTACAAAGAATATTTTCTAAAATGCGTGCATAGAGTAGTTGGTAAATCGATTGCCTTGTACGTGGCTCACCTGGGATCGATTCCCAACCCTGCCCATAGGACTAGAGATTTTTCTAAAAAGATTTCTATTGCCTGAAAAGAGGCGATTGGCTCTAAGGTTAACACGTCTGTAATGGAAACAAAAACTAATATTTTCTGTGCTAAATTCTTGTTCAGGTGTCGGGGGCGGATCCAGAAAAAAAATCGGAAGGAGTCTAAATTTAATGAAAACTAAAAAAATTGGTTTGAAAATGAAGAAATAAAAATAGAAAAAATATATTGTGTAAACTCATTAGTTACAGTTTAACAGGACGATTTGCATTTTAAATTTCACTGCAACTTGAATATTTCGGAGGAGGTCCAGACCCCCTGAATTCCTTCACCGAATCCGCCCTGTTAGGTGACTCTCAGCGTTTGGAAAAAATAAAATTAATTAAACAAAACTAATCATAATTTATTGTTCAAACTCATCTTCATTCTTACCCAGATTGTGATAATAATGTGCAATATGAAATGTGATCTTCAAAGATTCTGTCATTTGAAAACCCTAAAATCTTTCAACAAAATGTAGCATCCGGTGCCGCATGAAAATTACTTTGGTATGTTTTCTTTATTTTTATTCATATTATTCATATTTTGATGTACCAATGTGAGCTCAAAGTGTCTCTAAATGCTCAAAATAGTCAACAAAACACTAACAACTTGGCATTGCAGTATTATTAAACAATTATTTTTCTGGGAATCGGGCGTGGAGCTTACCCTCACTACTCCTACAGGGCATAATTTTATATCGTACTAGTACTGTTGTGTCTTCTCTGCTCTGCAAGCTGATTCTGTTCCCGTGACCAAACAGGATGTTATTTTGATTGACATTCGATATCGCTATCATCACCTAGTAATTGTGGATCGGTTGCTCATTCTACGTGGTCAGTGTCTTGTGATCAATTACCCATGTTACGCACTACGTAGCATGCTTTGCACAGTTGTATCCGATAACAACGATTGCATAATATTAGATATAAAATAGTCTGGATTCTGACACAACACTTTCCGGAGGTTACAATTTTCATAAGAATACAGTGAAGGTCCGTTTTTATCAGCCCCATGGTGAATTTTAGGCGGATAAAACGGGGACATTGACAAAATTGGGACACATATTTTTCTTTCTTTTTAAGAGACCGAAGCTCTTAAAATATTCTTCATTAGTCCCTAGATATAGCCTCATAACCTTTCCTGATTATTTAGCTTAAATTTTCATTAAGGGGGTCTGACAGTGCAAATTTAAAAAAAAAAACATTTTTGCATACATCTGCGGATCTCTAAGATAAGAAAAATATGCTCAAGAAAGGATTTACTCGAATTCAACTTAGTTCCACTGCTAGAGCCCATCAAACTACCAACTATCAATTTTTATATGAGGTTGACAAAATCGGCTCAAAAAGCTGATAAAACCGGGTTTAGATAAACTAGGGTCTTAAGTTTTGTTTATAAAAATCCTATTCAAAAATGTGTGAGCAAAATCCAACCAAATTCAATGTTACCTGTGCATATCTGAATTGTTAGCCTATTATTAGTTTCAGGAATAACTTTTCCGAACACTAAAACTCGATCCTGGGACGTTATTTCGTTGAAATCATCTCTTTTGCGTATAAATAAAAACTATTTCTATCTGATATCCAAACGCACGTCGGATTTATGGAACACCATATCGTTGCCCGCGTACACATTTATACAATAACCTTGTTCGTGCTTTACGAGCTGATTCGTCTAATGGTGGGGTTAACATATGGAAGGAATGTATGTGTATTATATTATACACCATGCCATTACCGTGGGAGTTGCATGGCTTCCTTTTGATAAGGAGTAAAGCAGTTCCACGTTGGCTGATTGGGTTTGAATGTGCGTTATGATTTGGTGTACGTGAACGTATATCGGATAAAATCGGAAAAAAGTGCACCAAATTCTTTTTTTGCACGGGGGATGCGTTCCGTGCAAAAAAAAACGTGTAAAAAAAATCCGTGTTATTTTGAGAAACCGTACAAAAAAAATCCGTGTTATTTCGAGAAACCGTGTAAAAAATCCGTGCTACTTTGAGAAACCGTGCAAAAAAAATCCGTGTTATTTTGAGAAACCGTGTAAAAAAAAATCCGTGCTATTTTGAGAAACCGTGTAAAAAAAATCTGAATTTTTTTTATTAACAGCTATTTGATTATGGTATTTAACAATGAATACTGTTGGGCATTTTAAATGCACAAGGGGGCTGTCAATGTGCCCAGTAGAAGTTTTTTAATTTTTCGAGGAGGTTTTTTTTAGAAAAATGTAAGTTTTTTTATTCGTTAAAAGAAGTTATTGTCCGTTGAAAAGCAATAGTTAAAATGGTAAAATGTTTCAACTATTTAGAGTTTGTTCACTTTTTGTAGATTACACTGTACTAGTGATTTTAAACTTTTAAAATGAACTAGTATAGCAAATGCGATACAAAGTAATGTACACACGAAATTTTAAAGCAAAAAAAAGCATTTTTTGGGACCTTTGCCACAACAAAATTAGCTACGCCGTCATTTTCAGCCGATTTTCGGTTTTGTAACATTTTTTGAGCGAAGAAAACTAGACCTTTCGAACAGTATACGGTCGTATACAGTTTTGTAAGAAACATTGTTAGATTCTGGGACAACAATATCAAAATTGTCATTTTTTGCGATTTTTTCATGTGAATGGTTATCCTCTCATTAAAAGAATTTTCATGAAAAGTAAAAAAAAAAATCATTTTGATACAAATACTCTCTTGCGCAATTGAAATGTCAGAAATTGTCAATTTTCAACGGCCTATTGATTGGCTTTTACTTAATTAAATACTCTTTCCTGAAAAGAGGCAGCATTTGCCATTTTGCAATCTTGACAGACCCCTTCTTTGCATTTAAAATTTCCTAAACTGCACTTTGATTAAAAATTCTTTCCTGAAAAGGTGAAAAATTCGCTATTTTACACTTAGCGAATCTAGTTTTTTTTAACGACTGCAACCTATGCCTTGGTGGATATCGATCCGTCCCGCGAGGCAAACTTTGCAAAATTCTACGAAATGGCGACTATCTGCCAATTAAACACCGATCTTCAGGAGGACGCTAAAGTTTTGTGCATGTGTGTCTCAAAAAGTGTGATGTTCTCTAATTTGTCTACTTCTAAAAAAATATTTTCCTGCCAGTGCGTTTGAGTCGTCTATATCTATACTAAACCAATTTAGAATTAGAACCGCTTTTTGTCTTGTTCCTATTATTCTTCCCTTCGTCTCCTAGGTCTGAAGCGGATCAATCGACTATTAATAAATATGATAAAAGATGCCAGCAGTATTGGCCCTTATTCGCAAATACTTTATTCACTACAACTGTGCTATATTTCTTCTCGATCTTATAACAGAATTTGAAAATCTCTGTTCTAAAAAGTCGATATTGGTAGTTGTTATGATGTACAATACATCAGGAAAATATGCTAGAGTAGTAACAATATTTTTCAGTTCCACAGATACAATCTCCCTTTATTGGATACTTCAGAGTTACTCGCATCTGCTCTCGGAGACCACCAATCCTCCAAACGACTCAATCTGCTCGAACCGAATGCACATTTCAACCACTGAGCATTCAACTCGAATATATCACACCGAGGAAGCGATTTGTTATTTCCAAGAACCAAAGCTCGAGTGAAACAATCAACATTCTCGTAGGTGCCAGTCCTGCACATCTTCTTGGAACCAGTTAACATATCCAAGCTTGACAGCTAGCAGAAGTCACATATATCTCCACCCAAGCAAAGTGATCAATTCACTTGTAAGTAGGACCACTCATCCACAAACCAGTCATGAACACATCCGTACCAACGAGAATGGATCATGCCAAACGAAGGCCACAGGTCCAGCACCAACTTGTCCCATCTCAGTAAAAAAATAGACTTGTGCCTGTCCCTAACTCTTTGAAAGCTCTATTTAATCAGAGATCACTAATTGGTTGATAAAAAGAAACATCAGTCGTTTTCTACTCAGACCAAACAATACGTATTGCGTATCCCTGCATATTAAAATCTCCGCTATCAGTTTCTAGCTTATCAAACTGAATAAGCAAAATTAATATACTTTGTGTAGTGGCACTACCCGGGGGAACTTGGCCATATACCAATTGCTCCATTGCCAATGTGATGTGATATATGAACCGGGATATTATTTGATGATATCTAAAAAGCATACAATCCTATAACAACTCATTTCCTAATATTGAAAAATGCGCGATTTTTGCACAGATGGCAGATCATCCCCATTTGCATTGCAAATATCCAATGCCATTTATTTTCAGCTGCCGTTACTAAATGCCTATTAAAAATATATATTTTTTTGTTTCGATTATAGAGGTTTTAACCTTAAGGTCATTCGCCTCTTCGGGTTAGAAAAATCTCTTATGAAAAATTTCTAACCCTATGTGCGGGGTCGGGACTCGAACCCAGGTGCGCTGCGTACAAGGCAATCGATTTACCAATACGCTACGCCCACCCCCTAAAATATATATATATATTTTTTTTTGCACGGTTTCTCGAAATAACACGTATTTTTTTTGCACGGTTTCTCAAAATAACACGGATTTTTTTTACACGGTTTCTCGAAATAGCACGGATTTTTTTTGCACGGATTTTTGTTCACGGGATGATCAAATCATTAAACCTGTATATCGAAATAGGTATTTTATACATAAAAATTGTGTTATTTTGCAAAACCGTGCAAAAAAAGTCGTGCAAAAAAAACCGTGCAAAAAAAGTGCGTGCAAAAACAGAATCCGGTGTATTCAAAAGATGGCGTTCAAGCCATTATTTTTTGTAACGAATATGGATCGAAAACATGGTGATATCATACAGGTAACCAATAAGCATGGATAATGCGTCTTAACGGCTACCCAATAAGTATTTAAATAGTCATAAATGCTATTTAAAAGTCGCTTTTGGCAAAATATACGGCACCATTACTGCACTGTCATGATAATGCCTTTCTACTGTTGTTGTGCTTTTAAAATGCTGGTTACTGACACGAAGTTTTTGAACAGATTTTTAGATGTTTATTAACAACAGTTACGCATACGAAATGCTAAGATACTGAAAAAAGCATCTGAAATGCAAATAATATGCTACTTTACTGTATACAAATGCTTAGTGGTTACCTGGGTTACCTGGGCAGTGTCAAGGTGTGAGTTTTATTTTTTGAAGTGGCGAACTTTTCCTAATCCATTGCTCATAAGAGTAAAAAAACACTATCAGATTTATTTATGTATGATTTAGTATGCTGTATTTATAAGTCTAAAGTCAAATTTTGATTGTGAAAACCCCAGGTATTAACAAAATGTCTTCAATTGGCTGCAGTCAGAACTAGAATTAAGTCAAATAGTAGTGCATTTTTGGTGGGTTTTTGAAGCAAATATGCCATTCTTATCTCGATCGGAAAATGAATTCAAATCTTTGATTAGTTAGAGCACCGGAATGGATATCAGTATCTCCAGCTTTTGTTCGTTCTACTGCGATAGTCTCCGGTGATGATTCTATCCTACTCCGACTGAGAGTTCCCTGGCGGCGGAATTTCTCCCGATGGCGATGTCCGTTTTCGTGAGCCATTTGGTCCTAGCTACGGTCGCAATCTACTCGGACAGTTCCCGGCGACAAATTCGCCCTACTCTAATTGAAAGATCCACGATGGCAATTTTTTACCAGATAACGCAATCCCGATTTTCTACAACTTTGTGTTGTTCGTTTGTACTTTTTTGCATAGCTGCTGTTGCTAACACACTAACCAACCTTTACTATGTAACTGGCCTATTCACAAATGTCGCAAATTTTTTTTTTTGGAAAAATCTCTAACCCTATGTGCGGAGGTTGGCTTAGCGGGTTGGGGAATATTTTTTTCCGGTAACATTGCTGGGGCAATGAATCAAGACATGAAAAATAAGCAATAAATTTTATCAGTGAGCGTTTAATAAACTGTAATCTAAATAAAACTTTTCTGTTTTTTTCTTCTTACAGGTAAGCTTACTGGCACCGTCGGAGACCACCCTTTATAACACAAAACATCAGGTACTTGAATTCCATACTTTCTAATGTAGAGTAGTGTAAAACTTAGCCATTGATTTTTTTGTTGCGATATAATATATTTTCCATTGAATCAATTATGTTACTCGCAATTGAATAAAATATTTGGATGATAAACAGCAAGTAGCTCAGATGAGTTTTCATAAGAAAGGTTGATTGAGCAAATATTTTTTTATCTACACTCCATTGTGAAGGGTTCGTTGTATTGTTCTCGAATACGTTGGAACTGATTTGACAAACTTGATATGCGGTGGAGGATCAGTTCCAAACAGCTGAGGCCCATCCTGTGAAAAGAACAAATGAGACAATTCAACCAATCTGGGGGCGTTTCTTCTTCCACTCATCTATACCGTGAAAGAATGTTGAACAGCCTTTTGTGATATTCGCTACCCTGCCATAGTTATAAAAACGTGCATAGAAAGCTCGATTCGTAAGTCAGTCAATCGACATGCTGTCAAAATAGTGGTTGAATGGTTTGCTAATTAATGTCAAAATAGGATCAAGATTCAATTCACGAGCACATGAAGTTGAACCTGAAAAACATGTCATAATGAACTAGTCCCAGTGCAATAATCGAATCGCAAAAATGATTTTTAGTTACAGAACCAGATAACGTTACTAGAAATATGAACTGATTTCACGTGCCAAACCAAAATAAACATTACCTAAGTGTTACGGGTGAAAAGTTGAACACCAGTTGCAAAGTGTATGATTTGTGCTGACGACCCCGTCACTTATTTTACATACATGAGATTAGACCTGAACAACTGCTAGACTGTTATAGTAACAGCCAACTTCTCATGTCCATCACTTTACCGATATTTGCTTCTTTGGCTATCGTATTGAACTAATACGATTACAGTTTGTAATTAGGTTTAATACTGTACTAAAAGGTCTCGTAATGAATTGCTTTTCAATTTCCACCGGCTCCACTTTTTAAGCTTCTCTGGAAAGTTTTTGAGCAAATCATGCCCCACCCATGAACCGTCCGCTCGCACTCCCACGTCACTCATAGAGGGACAGCAAAAAAGGATAAAATCGATCTCTTCGACGCCCGTAATATCCACCAGCACCATCTCGAACCTAAGTTCAATAAATAGGCCGTTGTTTGCGTCCTATGGAAGAGGCACCCATGGCGGGACAGTCCTTTTATGCTAATTTAATGCCATTTGTGATCGGTGACACGTAATCTTTCACCACCCGGTATTGACGAACAGCGGACTCTGAAAGGAGAGGGTGGCAGTACTCCCAGCTGACTTTGGTATGCAAATAATAATTCAGCGTTTCTCGTTCCTCTACTTGGTCCACCCCCTCTTACGATCAATATTTTGCGAAGGGCGTTTCGCACTAGGTACGATGCTGCAGCAGCAACCCTTATCAAAGTCAACAGCAGAAACGAAGGCGGCATATTGTTGTAATTCTACGTCCACCATTTAATACCGCACCAGGCAGATTTGAGCCGTGAATGCTGGAAATTTCACTCCTTCACTATCGATGGGAAGAGCCATTCTCAAATATAAGTCAATCATGTTCAGATGATGGTGTTTCTATAAATTCCAACAGTTCGTCAAGCACCTACAGTGTCGGACAAATTAATATGACGCCTACCAAAAACAGGAACATTTATCATATTCTTAACGAAAAATAACATATTAATTAGCCTTTAGCATGGAAACTTTTTTTTTGAACCACGCGCAAAAAATCACTTTGATTTTGACCGTTTAAACGTAAATTCACACTTGAAGTGTCGTGTATAATCGAGTTAGAGCATACAATACTTTCAGTTTTGAAAATTAAGTTATTTTCTGTATTTTATTATATGATTCGTTGTAATATAAGCAGATAAAAACCTGATACTCAGACAAAAGTCTAAACAATTATCAGCGTTACATGAAAAATCCAGATTTTGCGTAAACGTAATAGGTATTCATTTTAACAAAGATCAGCTCAACAATCTTTGCTATTTTAATAGTTAAATACTATTATTAATTCTACAGACATAATCCAATCGAAGTACGTCGAATAACATAATTATATCTGGAAATTATATACATATTTCTGAAATCCATAATTCAGATGCAGCACGATTTATAACAGTGTTGAAATGCAGTTATGATTAACTTTATTTATATGTAAGAAATAGATTCAATCGATTACGATAAAGTGTTTCTGATCTGATTATTCGCAACAATTTCAAACTAGCACCATCTGAAGACCTAATCTTTCTTATTTGAACCAGTAGGGTAAAGTGCCTATTTTCACCATACTAAGGAGGATGCCTCATTGAATGGAATGCGTACAAATTGTCATCAAAAGCTTTGCTTCGTTGTTAAGATAATACCACAAATGCGCTGAAAACAGTGAAATTCTCGTATTTGGGAGCAACGACAACTCGAATTGAGTGCCTCTATTGTTGCGCTACCATTTGACTCAATGCGTTGAACAAAGATGGCAGACACTGCTTTAACCAACGGCTTCATATTACATATGGGTAGGGTAATAATAGAAACATAGCGATAATAGGCTCATCACCCTATGTCATTTTGAAACACTTAAGATTACCATTGACGATATATTCTTGGAGAACGGCAGATTTCAAGTATGTTCAGATGCATTTTTCCAAACATGATGCGTTAATAGATACCGTTGACGAATAAAACAAAAATCAGATGTTCTAAGTGACTTGCTTGAGTAAAACCTATAGGTTATTCCAGTATGATCAAATGTGTGGTATTGACTTGACCCTAATGAAGTGTGTGGTGTTGCCTCCAATGACGCGTGTGATATTAACCCTAATCAGTGTTCGAGGAAGACTATACGTCGTAGTCAGTACACTGACGACTAAAATCTAACTTGTAGCCCATTCTACTGAAGTTCGATTACCAATTTAAAGGGTTATATCTCGTTGCGCATGACAATGAACTAAGTATATTATTTGTTACGATGCGTGCCCGTATTCTGATTCGTGTCGATGAGTATCCCTTGATAAACTGGAGCGACACAAAAATATTCAACACACACTATTTGTGGCAAAAATTTGGCCAATTTATAGTTATTTTTTAAGTTATATTTAATATTTTTTAATATGATCTATAATTTCTTACAAAATTCAAAACTTTTTGTGCGACTTAGTGGAATAGCATAATTAAACCTGTTGAGACAGATGTTTTCCGTTTAATTCCACTACCGAAATAATAATGAAAAACTGTTGCTTTTCACTATAAATCAGATAGTAGTATTTTAACTATTACTTATTATAGTCTTCTTCAGTGTTCAATATCAGTCTAAAGAAAACTGCTATTGCTACAACCTTTTATACATAACAGCAGGTAGAAAGGGGCGTAGGTAACTAGATGCGTGAAGCTGGCCATTTTTTGTGTGCGGGTAGTAGTTTGCAAAGCCATGAGAATCCATTACCTTGATCTCGATTAAGTAAGGACGAAGGGGACTGTTTGAAAATTTCCAAGCTCTCAGCTACATCTAATTTCCAGGATTGGAAATTTGTCGTTGAATTTTTATATCTTCGGTAGTTAGGTCGAGCTTTTTGAAAAAGACGTGCTCCGCTACCTTAGATTTGAAGTGAAATGGTACATCTTTGTCCGATTCCCTAGAAGCTTTAGTAATTTCTGCGATGTGCTCCTCAAACCAGATTTCTAATGTTCTCTTAGTTTGCCCAATATAAACTTTATCACAATGTGAACATGATATTTTGTATGTCCCAGATTTGCTTAGAGTGTCTATTGAATCTTTTATGGACCCTAGTATTGATTTTAGTTGGTAATTTCTACTACTAAAAACAAGATCCATACCAAATTAACATAAATTCTGTTTCTTTAATTTTTGCTTCTTCCCCCAAACGTAAGCTAAGCATTCTATGAACCATATGATGAAAAGCGGCCATTTTCTGCTGGTAAGAATGGTTTGAAGTATTTGGTATAATTCTTTCAGTATTCGTAGGTTTCCTATATATTTCGAAAGTCAAGGACCCTCCCACTCTCTTTACCATGACATCCAGAAAAGCCAATTTGTTACCTTTCACTTCCTCGTGTAAAATTTAAATTTTTTTGCATGTTGTTAATGACTTCCAACATTTGGGTAATTTTTTTCGTTTGGTGATGCAGAAGATATCATCAACGTATCTCCACCAGCGTGCTGGTAACATACCTTTTTCTTGCAGACGTTTCTCAAGATTTGCCATGAATAGTTCACAAAGAAAAGGAGAGAGCGGGTTACCCATTGGAGCACCCTTAGTTTGTTTATAGAAGACACCCCGGAATGCGAAATAATTTTCTTCCATGCAAAGGCGTGTAAGTTTCATATAAGCTCTTACTTTGCTTTTCCACAGATTATTACCGTTTTGTTGAAGTAACCAATCCTCGAGAAGGTTAATTGAATCTTTTACAGGGACACTTGGGAATAAGGCGGTTACATCAAAAGAGACCATTATTTCGTCCTCTTCGATTTCACCTGAATTCTGAAGTTGAAAAGCGAATTATTGTGTACACTTGACAGATCGGCTGGGTAATTTGGTGGGCATACATACAGTCATCTGTCTCAACCGGTTTAATTGCAGCAGATATTAATTGTGGTCAAACGGTGTTGTTTCATGCAACTCATACGTGTTTTACTAGAATTTGCTTCTCATAATGCATAAAAAATACACCAAATTACAATTTAATCTTATCATGTTAGTAAAATTCAATTAATTCCCTTGCAAATACTCGCTTGTTCCGCAAAAGAACATGGTTATACGTGGCACTCCATTCGAGTTCTTTCCACGTTATTTGTGGCAGCAAATGCTCACCTGCATATCTCTTTTTCTTGAAGCTGGTTTACTTTGAACGATTATGCCATAATTTTGTGACGCGGATTGAAAGAATTTTTTTGGTTATTTTTTTACTTTTCATCTGAACAGCATTGGTCTCTATGAAGTGAAATTGTAATTACGTGGGGAAAATCCCATTTGAAGATGAACTTTTGAAGCAACCTTCAAATGCGCATAAAACCCCCATCATCTTTTCAAACTAGCTTCACAAACGTTTACAGATTTAGAATGACACATTATAATAATCTTAACTACACATTGAACAATATTACAGTAACATTACAGAACATATTAAAATTACATATTATGAACTAGGTTAATCTTCTAAGCTTATTTTTAAAAACATCACTAGATACAGAGAAGTCAAAAAGATCATAAACATTATTAAAAACATTACACATAACCCTTATGGGTTCGTTAAGTCTATATTCGGTACGCTAGAAATCGATTCGAAAAAAATCTGTATTCCCAGGCTTCTAGGCGGGAATTGAAACATAAGGGAAAAGGAGGCGTTGGAACCTAATGCTAGCTTTTGTAAATTAATGCATTAACAGACAACTGAATTTGAGATTTCGCACCACCTACTTCCTTGCAGTCGAATATAGATATCAGAACTTACCTAAATGCCCTCTTTGAATTGTTGGACAGTCAACATTGCGAAAATGCATAACATCAATGGCGACTTCTTAAAGTTTAGAATAAACTAAACAATAGCTATTGTTTTCAAGAATGACGTGATTTAGCCAAGCTATTTTCGTTCAGGTCCCTTATCACCTATTCTTATAAGTTCTATATTTCTTCAGCAGTGCATTTTTTGAAAATAAACCACCTTAGTTATGTCACTGATTCTTTCCTATCTATTTTCATTGTGAAAATTTAGTAGTTTTCATTTTATTATTTTCAAAGTTGCACATATGTAGTCGCATGGAATTGTTCAAATGGTCGTTTATTTGATTGTACAAACAAAGAAAGAAATTAGTTTGCATCGTCCTAAGAAATTCCATTACAAGAATTTCTTAGGACTGTGTTCACTAATTTCTTTGTTTGTTCAATATGTCATTGATCAACTAGGAAACTAATCCACATGCCATTAAACGCGTGTGGGGAATACGCATGGTCTTGTCTGAGTATAACAGTCATCAGTTGAAGAATGTATAAGGGTTGAAAATTGACAAATCATGAGAAAGATCAAAAACCAGTTACCCATTTGCGGCAAGTCAAATCATGTTCTTTATAATAATTTACCTCATTATATTGAGCACTTTCATATACTTTTGAGTTGTACGTGCACTATGTTATTAATTGCCACAAAACCAGGATTCATTATTTCTCGTATCTTTTGCATTTTCGGGTCCAAGATTTTTTTAAAACTACTATGTTGGTTTCATTTCGTTCTTACTGTCTCCAATCTTGTTCTACTAATTAGTATGGAAATTCGCACGCATGTCAATCTGGGAGGTTGATATCAATATTATTTTGCTCCGGGAAAGCTCAGCCTACAGGCCGTAAGACACCTGGCGTTAGAGCCCAAGACTAGATCGAATGTGTTCCTGAGGTTAGGGATAAGGAGAATATCGACACGGAGAACATAGACAATACGGAAGTATTATTCACCCCCAAGGGAATAGATTCTCGATTAGTGGATATATCAACAACCCCGAGGGGATATTGAGATAACAGAACGACAACACTCCCGAAGAAATATATTTTCATTCAAATTCGGCTTAAACCGATTTAGGTTTATAAACATTCGCCATTATTTGTTGGAAGCCATAGCTCAGTTTTTAACCCTTTTAGCTAGAAATTACAGCGATCGTTCGTCGATGCTGCAAAAATACTGCTATATCTTTTTTTTGCAATCGACTTGGTTCTCAAAACATCCCAGCAAACTGCCCGCGAATCAAAAATGAAAATTTGGCCTCATCAAACCATCAGAACTCTTCAAACGTTCCTTGGAATTGCACGGAATGTAAAGGAATATCTTATTCTGGTGAATGTTGTTTAGTTCAACAATAAAACGGAATTCCCCTGCCTTCCCACTTATCTCCTCCAATCAGGGCCGTCGAGAGCCGCGTCGGGCCCCAAGGCTTGTATTACCGCCGGGCCCTTTTAAACCTAAGTCATCTGGTTCAGTATGAGTTAGGGCCGATTTCTTCACCCTCGCTTAACTTTAACATCAGTACGTTTAAACCTGGCTTAAGTGCTAAGCGAAGGTGAAGAAGTCGGCCCTTAGTGCCTCTCCAGCCTAGGGAAACTCGTAAGTCAGTGGTCTCTATTAGTCTCCGGTTGACTCATATTGCCACATCCACAGAAAGGGTGCCAGAAATGTAAATGCGGCAGCTTCTTATTCCGAGGTATCCAAATCGGGTAAAATTGCCATAGCGTCAAGTTTTTCAATTTGTGGGTACTCAGGAATCAGTAGCGTCTAGCTCAAATGGTGCGTTCCACATGTTGATCGGAGATTTGTGCCTTGCCATGATTTCCCTGATGGGAAGGATTGGGGAAGTGGTAAAGTTAGGGGTAAGGAATATACCCAAGAGACCACGAAGCATTATTTAATGGTTCTATACTCTCATACAAAACATATTCTTTACGGCTTCATAGTTCCATAGAGATCATTTTTTGTTTGACATGCCGACTGTTTAAATTAATGATTTAGTGACTACAGAAATGGAATTCGATCCGCAGTCCAAAAACCTCGTCTCATTTCGGTATACGCGTTTGCTCACTGATCTGTGAAAAGATTTGCATGCATACTTAGTTTAATCCAAACTTTACCTAGATATTTGGTTGAAATTACGCAAACGTCTATTGTGGATTATATTTGATATTGTATTTTTTCGAAAAATCGTGTAGAATTTGCATTTTGATTTTAAGTATATTGCATCATCATTTATTACATGAAGGCATACGAGTTTAGGTGACTATTGGAACGCATATGTATATTTGTTATTGTTTGGTGTCTCAAAGCACTATAAGAAGATTCTATATTAGTACTTGGAGTTTTCTATAAAAGCTCCATAGTATTTATCTTCAAAAGCTTTTTAACTCGAGGCCTATGTTCTGTAGGTCGATAAAGCGCTAAATGTAATGCTTTACTTTTTAGGTGCATTGAAGCATTAAAAATACTTGAATACGGCTCGTTAGCAATGGAAACGCTAACTTATAGTTTATCTAGAGTTTTAAATTAGTGTTATGGTTACTTGGGTAACGACTCAATACAATTCTACACCCCCGTAAGGATGCTGAACGATCTGCAGGTGCTACAATAGCAGGAATAATACTTCCAACCCCCTGAGGGATTAGGAATTTTTATTTTAACAGTGAGCGGTTATATTTCGTTTGATTGATTGATGGTCTGGAACATAATCAGTACGCTATGTCTGACATGGTCAAATTGTAGCGTGTAAACATTGGCCATATTTGTACTTTTAACAATAGATCTCAAGGAACGTCTCGTAAAGTAAACAGGAGTACAGTTTGACCACAATAGGCCACTTTCTTCTATTGTAATCATCACTCATTTTTTGACATATTGGTTTGGAACACACTACTTTGCTTCTACTGTGCAGGCAAAGCGACACACGGATTGATTTATATGCTGGTAGCAATGGAGCAGTTTTTAGCTTTCGTTGTAAGCAAAATGAGAAGGTAGCAGATGCTGTTCAAAATTCTCGTTTAAAATTATTAAATCAAAAAGAGTTTTCAATTTACATAAGTTTATCTCATATTGAATCTATATTGAAAACCGTTTCTAATCGTGGATTTTATGCAGGTTTAATTAATAAACAATGTGATATGTCTAACGTAGGAAACGGTTTTAATATTCTGTGAGAATATGCAGGACCCGAAAACAATATAGACACATAACGCAATAATAAGACGCAAATTAAATAACTGCAAGTACAAATGGCAAACGAGTACTACTGGTGTTGGATGAACTGAACTGATTTGATTTCTTTATTTCGCACATTATAATTAGGTTCTTATTGACATCACACACATCTTTGGCGAGGCCCAAAATCACCGTTCTATCTCAACAAAATGCACTTTTAGAAGAAAAAATCCTTGAATATACTATAACAATACAAAAATACAAAAATTATCCATTTAAACCACCGGTTAATTAAGGTCAGTCTACCTTCTCATCTCGCCCGGAGTAGAAACTAAAAATCGATACACGACAAAAACGACTGCAGACGAATTGTGTTACAATTGATTTTTTTAAATGTCCTGTAAGACCAACTACTCAGGAAGTGAAAAAATTACTAAATGTGCAGATTGTGCTTAATCAGGTAGAAGTCAACGCCCTGTAAATGCATCATATCGAACATTAAGAAGCACAGTCGTTTGTTTCGCGGAATAACGTGCAGCACACCAACGAAAGCTGCCGCGTTAACAGCATCATCCCCGTATATATAGGCATGGGCTCTAGAGATATGTGCTTACACAAATTATCTCAACAAGCTCTTGACATCGTGATTACCAAATTTATGTGAAGATACGGAGAAGTGGCTTCCATAAGAGCTGTAGCTTCGCATTTTCCCGGGTGTCCCTAACGTTGTTCTTGTGGTGAGAATGCTTCCGTACAAACTAACTTTTTCGTACGTAATCTTTTTATGCGGATCGACCGAAAATGGGACGTTTCATCAGACAATACTGGTTATGCAACCATGGTAGATTCCTATGCGCGAATTCTACAAAAAGACACTGCACTACGGAAAACTTTCTGCAAAAGCAGCTAAAAAAAGCCCACCTATTATAACCGTAAACGTTATCTTATGCCAAACCACAAACGGCTACAAAACCAATATTTACGGATCTGACAGGAACAAATATTCATTCAAAAACGATCACGCCCAGTGTCTCCAAGCCAACAACCGGCACCACCAGCAAAGAAGCGAACATAGAAGAGGACGGATGCGTTTGTCCGTGCGCTCGCATTTCTGTTTGACGCTCTATTGCTTTCTTCGAAAATACTTTAAATTGGATTCTCAATCTTTTATAATGTATTTCGTCGATTCAAGCTATAAAAGTCGTTTTGCCTTTCTCATATAGAAAGGTTATGCAATCACTCTGAAAAACGCCAACCTAATCCCGGCCCGGAGGGCCGAGTGTCATATCCCATTCGACTCAGTTTGTCGAGATCGGAAAAAGTCTGTATGTGTGTGTATGTATGTACGTATGTGTCAAATAATGTCACTCATTTTTCTCAGAGATGGCTGGACCGATTTGCCCAAACTTAATCTCAAATGAAATGTGCAACCTTCCCATCGGCTGCTATTGAATTTTGGATCGATCGGAATTATGGTTCCGGAATTACGAGTTTCAGAGTGCGGCCACACAGAAATTTCTCATATAAACTATAGGAAAATTGAAAATAGAATTTTTATTTTTGATGCTAAATGTGTTCAAGGTGCATGAAACGTCGAGATTTGATGCAAACTCGAAAAAAAATTTGACGACTATTCACTTTTTTGGATTTTGGCACATTTTTGCCTTTTTCATATAGAAAGGTTATGCAATCACTCTGAAAAACGTCAACCTAATCCCGGCCAAATTTTTTTTTTCGACTCGCATAAGGTTTCTGGATTTTAACAGAAGCGTAGTTGATGGTTTACGGAGAGGGGTTACACCCCCCCCCCCTCTACTGTTCACTCCTCTCCCTTAAAAATCTCCTTAAATCACCCCTCAGACCACCACCCCATCCAGCCCTTATACCCCTCCCTTTCAACCCCATCATCTTTAAACCACCCACGGTGTTCCTATAACCGTTATTAACAAAAAAAATGACCATAAATTTGTCATACGGCATTCGAAAGATACAGTATCCAAGCATCTTCTCAGTGAATTTCAAAATGATCCATTGAGGGATTCGAGAGAAATTGCAATTTGAAGTTTTATGACACGTTTCATAAAGCTACCAGCAAACACCCACGGGTTTGGTCCTATCTCTACAAACAAAAATTTTTTGTCTGCTTATTTAGTACATGGCATTCGAAAGATATAGTAATCAAGTATATCTCCTGCTAGTTTGAAAATATTTCATTGACGGAATCGAAATTTATAACGGTTTTGATGTGGTATGCGGTCATAGATGGGATGAATCCATGTTTGTCCATTGACTATTTAGAGCGTTTATACGTGCCGCGGTTTTTAAAGGAAAACCTGACCATTTAATTACATAAATATAATGTACAAAAGGTGTTATTTATATGGTACACTGAAAAAATATGAAAATAGGGTTGTCTACCAAACGTTAAATATAATGTGTAAATTAAAAAAATTAAATCATGTTAACTTCAAAAGGCCATATTTCAATGGTTTGTTGACCGATTCTAATTATTTTTTCATTATTGAACAAGTAGACGTTTCATCGTTAATTTTCATTAAGAAGAATATAAAATAGAGTTGCCTACTTCAAACAATAGACAACATAATTATCCTCAATTATATGTATTATCACTATTTAGTGAATATCTTTGTATTCAAAACGATGACCTATACATTAGTTGAATGCAACGAACGCAAACTACAAATGATGGAAAAATAAACCAATAAATTTAAAAAAATATGAAGGTATTTGCTGATTCAGATCAATTTATGTTATGATACGGTTTTTGTTGGAAATTTTGTGCAATCGCTGGTTGGGTTGACAGATGTTAAAACTGTTCAAAGGGGATGTTATTAGTACAAGTTCATCTGCTCATATCTCTAACTATTGTCAGTTTTATTGTCGAATTGAACTTATCATGAGAATTTGACATTCAGATGTTTATACAGCAATTGCAATCAACTAGTATATAAAAATGGATAGGCAGCTATTTTTAAAACAAAAATATTTACTAAATAATGATAATACATATAGTTGAGATCAACTATATCGCCTATTTATTGATGTAGATGACTCTGTTTTATATTCTTCTTAATGTAAATTAACAATGAAACGTTTACCTGTTCAATAATGAAAAAAATAATTAGAATCGGTCAACAAACCATTGAGATATGGCCTTTTGAAGTAAACATTCCAACTTTTATTCATTTTTTTAGTTTTCACATTATATTTAACGTTTGGTAGACAACCCTATTTTCATATTTTTTTTTTCAGTGCACCATATAAATAACACCTTTTGTACATTATATTTATGTAATTAAATGGTAAGGTTTTCCTTTAAAACCGCGACACGTATAAACGCTCTAAATAGTCAATGGACAAACATGGATTCACGCTTGAAGTCTGGTAGAAAACCCATCTATGACCGCATACCACATCCAAACCGTTATAAATTTCGATTCCGTCAATGAAATATTTTCAAACTTGCAGGGGATATACTTGATTACTATATCTTTCGAATGCCATGTACTAAATATGTAGACAAAAAAAAATTGTTTGTAGAGATAGGACCAAACCCGTGGGTGTTTGCTGGTAGCCTTATGAAACGTGTCATAAAACTTCGAATTGCAATTTCTCTCGAATCCCTCGATGGATCATTTTGAAATTCACTGAGAAGATGCTTGGATACTGTATCTTTCGAATGCAGTATGACAAATTTTTTGATCATTTTTTTGTTAATAACGGTTTTAGGAACACCGTGCACCACTATATCACAAAGCATACCAATTTAAGCTGGGGAGTCGTTCGTTCATGGGACTGTCGCCCTCCTCACATACCCACCCCCGCATGACAAAATGAGTTAGCAAGCAGATAACATTGATCTAATGCTGATTAGGCTAATGAAGTATGATATTTTTTTGTTTCAAGTGTTTCACCGTCGACACATAGCTCACCAAGTTCGTGGCTGGCATGCCATTGTGTATAAGTGCAAAGTGTACTAAGAATGTAATGGACATTTCCACAATTACGTTGAACATAAAAAGCCTCCGTGCCATAGTTTAGAGAAATGAGAAAGGCACAATTGCACCGCTGGATTAAAACAGGTTTTTTAAACTTGTACACGAAGTAGACAATTCTCTTAAAAACGTTTGTTTTAACAAATATCAACTATCAAATAAAGTTTTCATTTTTTACGCTTTCATCATATAACAATTTAATAAGGTGAATGATTATAAAAAAATTACTATTGCTATTTTTATTGCTCTTGAATGAATACCGGACGTGTTCGCCCATCTCCCGGGTAAAAACGCGGGCCCCCAAATACCACCCGGGCCCCAGGGCAATTGCGCTGGCTGCCTCCCCCTCTCATCGGGCCTGCCTCCAATTACTGTTTCAGCCAGGTATAGAATTGTTCGTTATTAGGAGAAAACCAAACAACACCATAGCCTAACCCACTGAAACTGGGGATAAAAAAGTTAGGAAGGATTGAAAAGGACAGAAGATCTTTTAACAGCTCATCCTTCAGTGCAATCGAAAAGTGACCTCTCCAACTTTGCTTGCATTCAATAAATATTGAGATTCGTCTATACAATGTGCCGAAGTATTGGTCGAGAGAGCACATCTGCGATTACTTTTTTACTTTGATTTTCATCCAAATTTGTACCCATTTTAAGGGATTAGATGTAGCCCGCTTCTCGCAACTGTCAGTATGATGTAGTGGGAAGTGACTCAATATTCCGATCACCGAAAATGCGTAAAGGAAATGATCTGCACACATCAACAGTTTGATCAAAAAGAGGGGGAATTTATATGACCACACAATTACGTCCAATTTTGTACTACTGCTTATTCAAAACTGGGTTATTACACAGCTCAAGAGAGTGCTACATCTAGATGTTTAAATGATCAAAGACGATGTACTTATGATCGGATCACGACGGTTCGAGTTAGTTTGCTAACTCATGCGTAATACCGTGAGAACAGTGAGTTACATCTAACACCTCTTCTCTGCCAGATCGTGCATATCTTGGGTGATTTCCTACATTAAGATTTGTGCTACTTAAGTATTTCATCAAATCGGTGTCTCGCAAATTAATAACTGAGCTGCCCCAAACTTGCATTACTGTCGATTGTGAGTGGAAAGCCAATTCTGCACACAATATGATACAACCCTTTTGAAATTATCAGAAGGCAATGATTCATTATGCGGAAAATATGCACAACAATAGACGTATTTCCTGTTTAAGTTATCAACAATCACATTGGCTGTGATAGCACAAATATCGCGTGTTGTGAGGTCGGATATAAGACATGCGTCAATAGCACTATTCTAAAGTAGCAAACCACGATGCATGTCACGTGGGTTTGTCATAACTTTTTTGTTGAAAGCCATGAAGACGAGGTTAAGTAGCTTTCCAACATAGAAGTTTACTTCTTGTAAATATGGTTCTTGATCCAAAGTTATGGAAGTTATTGTACAGCAGTTAGAAGATAGCAAACACGTCGGCCTTTCTAGTAGATAGGCTAATAATACAGTATGTGCGCATGAAATTGATAGTGTTCCCGTCATATAACGTATATTTTTCAGTACAGTTAGTACATATTTTGGGCCACACAAAATTATTTCATATTATCGTCGCAAAAACAATCGATATTTTTTCGTTGTATCTCAAACTTTTTTCAGCTCTTAAATCTTTTTCTTCCAGATTTTTTTAAATTTTCCTTTTGCTAGTTGTTGTAAAAAATGTTTGAATTAAGTGTATTTCTCGCTATTCTCCGTTACGATATTCCTCAAACGTATTTCAGGCACCTAAAATCCTAAATCTCGCTACGATTCTCTCGATTTAGCCATCTTCTTTTTCAAAATTCAAAAAAAATTTCTGAAGATTAAATCTTGAACTTCTTTCCTGTATAAACTTGCCGATAGATGAATATTTAATCTGATTTTCATTATTTCTTTGAGGCTGAACATACTTGCAGTTTAACTCGACTGCAAAAAACTAGGAAATAACGAAACACTAATCAGATTATGAATTTAATCCTGACATTTTCGTTAAAATGTTTATTCACATCAACCAAAGTGACCACCGCTAGATGGCATCAGATTATTCAAAACGTGGCCCAAAAAGAAATGCTAATACCAAGGTGGTCTTCTTCTTTTGTCCGACACTGTACCACTTCTGGCGTTTGTATTTATTGCTATCAGACCGAAGTACACGTGACGTGACTGAACTGTTATGACTCACACTCAAACCGCTCGGATGATGCTTTAATTTAGATTGTTTTATACATTTGCACTCATGTCGGACGACTTGTCAGTCAGCTTGCGTCGGACCGATAAGAAGCGTAGGGCCGCACCAAATCATCATCGCCATTATTATCAGGAAAGCCATTACAGCAGCTTGTATGTATAAATAGGCAAGTCAAGTTCAGAGCTGGGTAAGTGTGTACATAGATCTAGCTGTGTGGTTCTATTCCGACGTTTGGTCTTTCACATTTGGGAAACCTGACGTAGAACTGCTTTGGCGGTACACGAGCTTCTGCAACATTCCATCTGCGCCGCCATGCTGTGAGTGCGTGTTGATTAGATGGGGAAATTATGATGAATGTACGACAAATAACCGATTGGATAGGACCTATGTGGGAGGCACAATCGCAGAATTGAATAATGCCGGCAATATATAGGTGGTTTGGATTGGCATTCAACAATGGTGTTCATGTTATAAAAGATCTTTAGGTTTCTAGGAAATGGTGTGTTCGAGGATAGCTATTCGTTTTATCCTGAAATATCATGGAATCACAAGTTTAATACCTAATACAGTACATTGTTGGTCACTTAACAACTCTCGCTTATTTATGAGACAAGCATGAGCAATATATCGTGACAACAGACTTAAGAACTTAACTAGTTATATAATAGATTGATTCTTGTTTCTGTGAACGTCGCATCTAAATTCCATTCAAAACATCGTATGTGTGAACGAGAACTGTTGGAACCTGAAGTTACTCAATTCACACATCTTGAAGATCCCCGGTTTTGTTTTGTTTCGTCTAGTCAACATTGTTTGATATACATTGTCTCTAAATTGTCAATGAAACCAATTTTTGTTCATTGTTTTTCCTGAATAAAGAAGGAAAATTGGAAAAACTTTGTGTTCTAATACCATCATTTTGTAACCTGATATTGCTGCTATCGCATGGAAAAGTATGATATTGGACATAGTGATCTATAACGCATAATTTTACGAATCAGTTATAATTCATTTTTATATGAAATCTTCTGTACACATTTTTGACACGTCATACATATTTTATCATCAATACACACTTATGACACGTATGTGAGCGACTTTGGTTTACATTTTAAGCAAAAACTGTAAATATAGTCACCCGATCTTCGCACAAATCGAGAGATTACTACAGAAAAGATAGAAGCATCGAATGCCTTCTCCGAAAAGCTTCTAACATTTATAAATTTTAAGATATTCAATCTCAAACTTTAAAAATCGTTTTTCTCGAAAAGTGCTAAATGGCGCTTGTCATAAGATAGCACAACAGCGACGAAATGTCAAAAAGAACAAAACGATTTGAATGCAAACCATACGAGTTTTCCAAGAGACAAGAGTAAATAATGATCACTGCTCATGTAATTCAAATGAAAAGAGCACTGCAAAGCTTCCTTCCATCGTCTCGTTTCTTATCACGCAAGCATACAAATGAAAAAGCATCCTCAACAGCAACCGTTATATATTTTTCGATGTGACGTCATTCCATTTAGCCACCATTTGGTCCGAAGCGGATGCCGTATCGAAGGTTGAGGATTAACAGGCCAAAGAACGTGCCGGAATCCAGACTAATAGCGTACCGGTAATATATTCCGAGATGAACATTTGATTGTAGGCATCCACAATCCGCATCCTCCTTCGCCTTTTCTATTATTAGGTACTATTCTACGCTTCCAATTGCCCGCCCAATGGTAGCCCGTCGACCAACGACCATCTACATACATAGCTAAGGCGAAGGATAGGAAAATTCATAAGGAAACACTCCATTATAAGCGTGCACTCGGGAATAATCCTTGTACAGATGTCACCAATGATACTGGCGAAAGAAAAATTATGACGTACGTGAGCTAGACGTTTTGGGCCTCCCTGTTCCATCTAGAGCTTTTCATCAAAAGGAATTTACATTAGGATTTCGTGAAAAGTATTATTACTTCAACTTTATAAACACGTGACCAGAATTTAGCGACTGCGTGTGGTTTCCCGCAGAATGAGTTTTCTGCTTCCTTATCACAAGCCTCGCAGCTATTTTCTATGCCCTACCAAGCAAGCACCCTGGCCAATTTCTGCCTACAAGGGCTGAACTTTACATAAAACGAAGTTTTCGTGGACGAACTACATAGCCGAGCACGGGAAACCGACTAATGGTGATGAATAGGCAGGCCATCATTCTACAGAACGTGCGCGGCCAAGTGAGGCTCTTAGTGGTGCTTTGGGGCAAGAGTACGAGTGATATCGTAAACATTTTATATCTATTTCATGTAATATAACCTGTATTAAATACAATTGGGCTTAAAACTGTTATTTGATATATTTTCATCGCTCGGAAATCCCTCTCCATATCTTGTTGACATTTAAGAATATTCGATTAGCAATTCTATAGACCGCTGAGATTTTTTACTCACTCTTGCCCCAAACCGTAGCTTGCACGATGAAACATAAGAAAGGTATCCTTCGAGTGGTATGGTGAGAATACACCTCATTACTTATTTTTTTCTACTCCTGTCGTTTTTCAGTTCATTAAATTTTGTTTGGATAATGTTTTCATGATGTTGTACTGTTGTATGTAGGTATACCGTTTGAGTTTATCTTTTATTCCATATTGTACTTACACCAGATGAAGGTGATTTGCCGGATATCTCTGGTTTAAATCAATTAACTGGAACCTTGCTAGTCAGCAGCTGTGTGCGGGGTTTCCTTCTCTGCTAAGATGCACAGCTTGTTAACATGCTGTTACTTTGTACGGGCCTTAATAGATAAGATGGTTTAGACGTGGCTACGGGTTCTCTCTTCTATACGGGGGTGTTTTCATAATATTTTCACAGACTGGTGCTGTACACTTTGAACATTGATAAATGTTTTCCTGCTTGACTCTTAGCTAATTTGTTTTCTCCTATTGAAAGAGATGTGTTTTCGGCGCTCTTCACCGATATCATGTATTTTGAGCTTGAGCGACCACCTTTGGCTGCTACTCCGTTATTGATCGGGAGTAGCTGAAATTGCACGAAATTGTCAAATATCAATAGATGATAATGTCTGGGAATAACAAAGCATACATAAATTTTCAACTCCTGGTAATTCCAAGTTGTTTATTGATGAATACCGGCACCGACCAGGACCGAACGTAGGTCTCAGTAGGAAATGAATGGAATGTTAGTCCGACACTTATATATACTTCTGCACAAAGAAATTCAATATTGTGCTGAAGTTCGCGCGCGATTCAAGATTTTATGAGTGCTTAAAATTTGTTTTAGAAATGTTGTAATGACGAATAATGAGACAATGTCCTAAATTATGCTTAGTTCAAATATTATTTTACAGAAAAAAAACCTAGCAAAAGGAAAAGCAACAAAAAAATCGAATAGAAAATAGAATAAGAGTGAAAACCAAACTGCCACATTAAAATGTTTTTTAGTTCAATTTTGTACTACTGAAAAATATCGATTATTTTTGTGACAAGGAAATGAAAAATTTAAGTGGTCAAATTTAACTAAACTGAAAATCTTATTTTTTTATTATAGGGGAGACCGGGGCTGGTTGGCCGAGTTTTGCTTTCGGATTTTCTATACTCATTCTGGTTAGACTTTTTGAAAACCGGTTTGCGCTGTCATGAAGATGCAACCCTTGAGCACATATGTAATTTTTTTCATTCACGAAAAAAATTAGGGAAAAAGTTATTAGTCATTAACAAATGCGGAAAGAAAAATCAGCCAACCAACCCTAGGGCTGGGTTAGGTTGGCCAGATTTGGTTAAATAAATTAAACACGTCAAATGTATCAGTGGAAAACTTTTAATTAGATAAAATATCGTTTTTTTGTATATAAGTAAAGAAAATACAATCCACTCTTCACTTTTTAGTCTTTTTAACCTTTTCGGACTTACCTTTGGCAGCTTTAATGAACTTTTTACCAGCTCTCGCTGATTTTTTTCCTCCGCCAGTGTACGCTTACGTTTGATTTCATTTTTCTGCTCCTCCAATACTACTTTTTTTGGGGAATCGGTCAAAATTTGAGACAATCGGCATTTACGAACTTACCACTTCTTCGAATCAGATCGTTCACTCGCCTTGGGAACAAGTCTGACGTCTTCAGAGAGTCTTACATCTACAGCAGATTCTATGCTAATGGACGAATTTTGTGCTGGGATGGGTCGATCGGTGACAAATCCTGCCAGAAACTCCTCAGGAGGGAAAATTTCAGGATTGAAGCGGTACACGCCAGAGACTCTGAAACCTGTTTGGCATTTAATTCATAAAATATCGGAATCAACTATTTTATAAACTATTTCCGACTTTTAATGATTCTAATCTCTTAATTCTATTTGGTAATAATTTTAAATTATTTTTATTACATATTTCTCGTGTATATTTTTCCTTATAATCATCAATATTAGCATAATATGAAATTTTGCTTTGAAAAAGGTTGGCTTTTCACAAATATCAAAGTACACATTATTCTACACTACATTTGCAACTCGGCCAACCAGCCCCGCACAGAACTCGGCCAACCTACCCCAATGTATATTTTCGAGAACAATCACGATTTACACAAACAAATATAAGATTACACTGGTACCCGTTGTACCATTTTGTTGGGCTTTGAATACCCTATCCAACAGTACAAAGTTATTGGAAATCAGATGTAAATTGATTCGCGTTACACACATTATTTTTCAGAAACAGAAATTTACTCACCAGTGCCGAAAAAAAAAAAACGTGCTCCTGTACAATCGACACCACCAAAACACCTGAAATTACGTCGGTACATTGGTGACCTAATACCACACCAAAATCACTATAGATGTCGCTACTGCACATAATAGCCTTTTCATAAAAGGCCAACCTGCCCCTTCGGCCAACCAGCCCAGGTCACCCCTACCAACAACTAGAAAAAGCAAGTAATAATAGAAGCAACAATAAGAAGTATGATCAAAATTAATTTACTAATTTAGTGCAAAAAAAAACTAGAAAATCTGAAAGATTACATATGGAAGCAGGAAAAATCAAATTACTAATTTCAACTAACAATGTACCAAAACTGTAAAATGTAGAAGGTGCGATAAATAGAGAAGAGACTTCTGGTTTTGTCCCCTCGCAAAAATCTAGCTGTAATATTATTATGCTCATTGAATATGATTTACATGGCAATTAATAATATAGTGCATGTGTTACTCAAAACTATATGAAATTAACCATATATACGCGAACGGAGGTCTTAGTGGAATGTACGTAATGTTTCAAAGGTTTTCATACATTTAATTCCACTATGTTTTTTTCAATATATACGCGAACGGTGGTCTTAGTGGAATGTACGTAATGTTTCAAAGGTTTTCTTCCATTTAATTCCACTATGTTTTTATGAAATTACTTATTACTTCTCGCGAATTATTAATTCTCAATTCTCGTACACGATTAAACAGTCATCATTCCACTCAGACCAAACCATGCGTATTTCCTACGCACAAATAATGCCCAGTGGATTAGTTCCTTAGTTGGTCAAATAAACACTAAATAAACATAGACATTAGTTTGCTCTGTCCAACGAATTGTCAGCTCGATTGGCATTACACGGCGGACGCGTGTTCCCTTACAATGTCATCAAATCATAGAACATTTGGAACTGCGTGCGACAAAATATGTGCAATTTTTAAAATATTAAAATGAAGACTTCTACTTGATAAAATAAAATAAGAAGGGAAAAATAGTATTATGAAAGGTGCTCATTTTCAAAGTTAGCTGATGAATCACCTAATAAAAATAGATGATGTTAAAGAGGCGGACGAACAAAAAGCTGACCACCGCCTTTTTACTGATATCATGTATTTTTACTCAAAACTAGTTCAAATTTACTCGAATTTGTAAACGTGCACGGACACAACTCATTTAGAGTTAGATGCGTGAAACACGTAAAATAAAAGAACCTTGCATGTGTTTCGCTTTGACTTGTAAATTTCCGTTGTAACGGAACGTTGTAACATGCGTGTGGTAAGTGGGGGAGGGGGGTCAGGGGTGCACGGAGGTCGTGTAGTCGTATCTAGATTTTGTCATGTTCTATATACATACATGGGAATCTTAATTTTGATGTACTCACTATCATCCACGATTTCGGTTGTACTGCAAAACGAGACCTTCTGCTTCTGCTAACGCACTAATATCAGTACTAAATTGCGTAGACTGCATAAAAGCGTCTTCCGTAAGCCTCATTTTAGACCTTCACCAGGTAGCGAATACTCGGTCAAGTAGCCCTAAATTTCAATTACCCTATCGCGCACAATGGTAAATTAGCAAGTAATAATGAAAAATTAGCTCGTTTCTCACCCTGGTGGGCCTGGGTTCATTCAAGGGCGTTGAGATTTTCGGTGGTGCAAAATCACTGGTCACGTGTTCCTTCAGAAGGGAAGCAAAAACGCTGGTCCCGCTCCATGCGTTGATGGGCCTTTATCTAAAGTCCAGATGTCACCTCTCTTGCGTCGATGATATAGGCACTCAGTGCGGACAGAAGCCGACAGAAAAAAATGTATTTGAAAAAGCTTGTTTTAATCCACCAAGTCATGCAATTGTGCCTTTCTCATGAATATATTTCATTTTATTATATATGACAACCATGTACAATGTACAATATAATTCAAAATTCGAGTTCTAAAATTTTGTGAAAGAAGAAATGTCAAACCTAAAACTCGAACCATCAGAACCAGTGTTCGGCGGTTTGAGACTTAGTTTGGCCGTCTAAATCTACTGGTGGAAGAAACAACATGTAGGAAGGATACTTTATGCCCAAATGATCCAAATGCCAAAAAACATTGTATACAGGAAGACTATATGCAAGAATCAAAATCAGTATTCAAGTAGGGGATCCCGAACCCGCCTAATTAAGTCACCCTTTTATGTAGACAGATGTGAAAAAAATTTATCGGTGAAAGGTCCCAATTGTTAGTTTGAAACCTCAGCTACAATTTAGTACCATAAAAGTTCATTTGCACCACTCCATGGCAACGCTAGGCAATGATTTACAAAACTACGTTTTTCCATCCTTTTACAATGTAGGGGTCATTCGGACCTCCCTACGGGGCAATTCAGACCGTGTTAATTTTCTTTTGCAATGGAATTATGCCTACCTATGAAATATTTATTGGAAAAACTACTTAAAAAGCAATTGCATTACAAAAATTTAATGTGGTTAGTCACAACTGTCGATTAGTGCATCATGTATTTTCTTTGATGTGGAGTGTGCAATCGTGTGCGGAGCCGCAAGCCACTGAACAGTGGTTGATGGAATAGGGGGTCCGAATAGCCCCGTACGCTCACTTCGCACAAAAGTTGTTAGCGTCTTGAAAATATCGGTGTTTTCACCCAAAATAAAAATCATTCCATAAAATAGGAGCCTCAAACTTTCCAAAACACTAACCTGTTAATTGTTTCACTTTTATTTGTTGATTTAATCAGGGCTTACCATTATAAAGATTTTTGGTTTGAGGATGGTAAAAAAATGAAACAGGTTGTATATCCCTTTTCAAAAAACAACCAAATTCAGCTGTCAAAATTAATGCTTTAGAATAGCGGTTGAAACCTGCGCTCTTCCCATCCTAAATATTAGCACTACTCAAGTAACCATAAGCATTAAGCCATTGCATTTTTTTTTTTTCTAAAGATGTGCACTGCTACTGCATTAAAATCCTATTTCAGGATTTGCAATGCAATCAAGCTCTATATTAGCATCGTAAAAACATAAAGGCTCAGCCGAATTCTAGCATTATCGCTAGCTCTATATAAGTATAAAAACCTGAAATTACGCGAACACATTTAAAAAATCCCTAAGGCTTGTATGCCTTCAAACTGAATTTAGTGCTACGACAGAGCAAATATAAAGCCAATATAATGCTAATGTAGTGCTGTATGTTTATTCGTTGTGCATTTCCTCTTGAGATTTATATTCGGTATATATCATTGCATTCGAACATATTTAATATGTCCTGGGCAGCAAAAGAGCGCACTTGCCGAGAATGACGAGGTAAGGTGACTCTGTACGAGGCTATCCAAAGATAATTTACGTTAAACATAATTGATATCGTTTGAGAACCAAATTTCGTTACGATTAAAATTCATCCCATATCGTTAGACGAGAATCAATTTCAGTTCTAATTAGAATTACATTCTTCTCCCTTTTGTTCATCATACTGCGAAGGAATCACAAGAAAGCGTTGCAAAAACATTGCTCAAAATGACAGCCAGTTGAATTTATCTAGTAGCTTTGGTAGTGCCAATAACCTGCTATTAATTTTGACGGTTCTATATTCGTGCTATATTGTAGCATTATTATAAGGTAATGTACCAAAACGAGCTTTCAATCTCTGCACTGTAATAGCACAATATCAGCATTAAATGAACATTAAATCAGTATATAGGGTTTACCGACTTTAAAAGACTGCTCTGTATGCAATCCCAAAGCAAATATACGGCTACGTTTTTATGCTTATTGATTACTTTGATACTATTTCTATTGGCGATTTGCGGCGAAACTAAAGTCAGTCATGCGACACCTATGATTCAGCTCATGAACTAACAACGTGATGCAGTTTGTTATTTTTTCACTCGCAAGTGAGTCGTAGCTTACGACAAAAATTTCATTTTATTCTCTGAAAAAACTTACCAGTGCCAAAATATCATTAAAACGCGTAAGAAATTTAGTTTTATTTGCTGTTATTCTGAGGTTAGAACTATTTGAAACTATTTAGCTCGTAACGGTGAAACTCCGGAGGCGCCTCAAAAAAAAGTTGTTTTACGGTGTACATCATAACTCAAAATCTACTGGACAAATTGTGTATGGACAATATGGGCATAAAGGGGTTAACAAACTGGATCTCAAGAAATGTATGCAAGAGTCTAACTCGAACTAAAATTCGATTTCCATCGAAGCAGGCTTTGAGTACAATTAGTAAAGCCAAATAAAATTTTGTATTAATTTTATTCGAATTTATTCGAGAAATATTCGAAGCTTTCTCGTAGTAACATCCGACTACAAAACCGCCCACTCATTTCTCTGAATTATTTCTGTGTTCTTTTCGACTCAAAATATTCCAAGCTCCTATCTGTAATGCCACACATGCATACACTACTGCCGAGTCAGCATGCCGAATTCCAACTATCGGATTAACAGTCGTGTCCGGAATGTTCAACTCTAGGCACAAATTATGCAAAGCGGCTACTTCTACAGGTGGTGCACGACAAGCATTTGCTTACCTCTACATCCCGATGGTCCACGTGCAATCGTGAATCACGTTCTAAGCTCCTGTAAAGCAAGTTACACACCGTCGCCAGCCAATGGTTTCGGTGTTCCGAAAATGGTTTTAGCATGCTAACCACGATGCTATGCGGGGTGCGGTACGAGTGGCTTATTATTCTAATGGTTGGCAATTTTTCCAGCAAACAAAACCCGAGATTTGCTCTTCCGCAGCAAAGGAATCCCGAGCGATCCCGAGTCAGCGAAATTCCCGCTTTGAACTGATAGAGAAACAGCCAACGGGGAGGTATTCAACTCCTACACACGAAGCAAGCTTAGCTGTAAGAATTTTTGGGATTTCGACATCTCCTCTGTTTTGCATTCCAGATGGAATGTTGCATCGTGCTCCAAATCGCTGCAAGTAGCTAAGCAGCAAAGCAACGGAATAACGCGAATAGTTGCCGTTGCTGTTTTGGCCTTTTATTTTTGTATAATACGTTAATATACACAGGGTGAACCTCAAAAAATCTTGGAACACCCTCTATTGTAATACTGATAATTTCTCTCTAGAAAACATTTTTTTCGTCGTTGGTTACATTACTGGTATCATTTTATAATTATTTGGAATGCTAAGGTTCCGAAATATTTATATATCATAAAAAGAAATTGATCAATTGATCAAACAGGCTGACTTGAAAATTAAAACAGTATAACGATCAAATAGAGTAAAATAATCGGGAAAAATTTAATGGAAGTGGTATTTTGGTAACTGCGCTATGTAACGAAATTGTTGCTAAGAATGAAACAAAATGAAATAAAATGAACGATCCGAGAAGGGAGCATTTGATACGATTACTTCGATTCAAAATTTCAGGCTTCCATGATAACTTTGTTATTATGTTGCTGCCTGGCGTTTACTGTCGGACTCTTTGCACCGGAAGCAAGAAGTAAAAGTTTTGAATAAATTTATGAGATAGATATTTCACATGGAGGAATAGTTAGAGCTGACTTCTGGGTAGGAGTTGCTATTATTGCATCAGAAGAATCAATCTACAGCTTATAAAATGCCTAAGGTTTGTTTTGAATATGCTTAATATATTTTGAAAGAGAAGTTGATGCGAAAACTTTCTTTTTTCAAGTGTACATCTTTAAGACACCTTAAAGCGTATAAAGTTTACATTTGCTGAGATGTGTACCTTTTTAAATAAATTTAACTGGACCGTGTTCATTTGTTCGAGGCGTGTCGTATTGGTTTATATTGTCATCGATGCTAAATGATTTATACTAACCTTTCGTTGTTTCCTCTTCTTCTCGATTCGTAATATTTCGATGGAGGTTCGCCTTTGAATTTTCAACTAATAAATTGCTAATTGTCAGTTTCCTTTCATTTTGCCGTTATATTGACTCGAAGCTTCGTTAGTCAAACCACTCCAAAGACGTAAACGATGTGTTGTTTGGTTTGTGCAATTATGGTTATTTCTCAGCTTAGCTTACTTGCTTATGCTAAATTGACATGCAGCTACCTAATCTTCATAGGTATCTACAGTGTTTTGAGCGTAAGGCATGAACAATTCACGATAAAATTGAGTAACCTATTAGTTTCTGCAACAACAACAACATCCCTGTTCTCGGTTTCGCATTTCTATTGGAAAGCATTTATCAGGTTTGCTACATACTTATTTTCAACATAAACGGCTTGCAGGTGTATTCTTAATGGGTAATCCCTTGATCTTGTAGATTCGATATTGTTTTTTGAGATTGCTGCCAGAAGCAAAAAGTGTTCTGATAGCTTATCATGCTAATTTTGTTTTTCTTAACGCTATGCTGCACCCCGTATTTTGACGAATTTCGAGAAAAGCGGTGTGCAATATTCAAAACACGATTGTATGTTGTCACATTTACACCAATAACACAAATATAAGTTCCGTGTTTGAAATCACTATGCTAAATACATTAAAGTTGAAAATTTGAGGAAAACGCGAAAAAAAATCTTTTTTGAGCAGTGTCGTTTAGTTAAATAAACTTTCGTGAACCGGAATTCAGTGTATTATACTGCATCGTGTCATTACGTCCGATGGGTTATGGGTCACAACGCTCAGTGGTCCAAAACCCAAAATATCTGTTTTCAATGTTCTCTTTACAAAAACAATCCACAATTGATTGGTTATTGGACAGGCGTTTCGAGTTCCTCTCATCCGAATCCGACACTAACTTAGTAACAGGACTAAGCTAGCGCCGGAATCCACAGTAGCTTTTCTGGACAAAGCAAAAAGGTTGGTAGCAGAGGGAAACTAAATTGCATTAATGGCATCCGAAATGAGCCACTGCTAGCGCTTGAAGGCGAAGTCATTTGTGGTGTATAACGTGGTAACCCAAATAACCATAAGCATTAAGCCATTGAACAACAATGGCTATACATTTGCACTAATCTTACATAAAATACTATCTCGGTATTTAAAATGCATCTAAGCTCTACTTTAGCATCGTAAATGCATAACAGCGCAATGTGACATTAGTACTAGCTCTATATACACATATAAAGCTAATATAACGCATATATGCTTCAAGGATACTTAAAGCATGTATGCATTACAAAGTCATTACATTATAGCACAAATATAAAGCCAACATAATGCTGTGGGTTTACTTGTTACGCATCTCCTCTTGTGGATAATATTCGGCATATTTAATTGAATTCGAACATATTGAATATAGTGTAGACAGCAAAAGCAGTGCACTTGTCGTGAATGGCAAGGCAAGGTATCATTGTTCGAAACTTACTAAAGGGCGAACACGAAATTATTGCGACACCGAAAATGTTATGCCAATTTTCTTATAATGTTTAAAATCAAACCAAAATTTTAGGGTAGTTTTATATATCTATTTACCTCAAAAATCAAAAGAAAAGTTAATCGATGCACTATGGGGTGGCTAGAACAAAAAGTTGGACAAAATAGGGAAAAAAATTCTAACTTTTTAATCAAACTATATTTTTAAACATTCTTCAATATTTTCTACATCGTGTACCATTGAAATGATAACTAAAAACTTTGGTCTAAATTTGTGACACACGGTCAAACATTATTAAAAATAAACACGTTTTTTCTACTAAATCAGGCAATAGGAAACACTTTCTACTGAAATTGAACAATACAATCAATGTAGTATTATTATACTAGGAAACGTTGCTAATGACCTATTCTAACTACTCTAATGCTGGATATATCGAAATAAAAAAGTCAAACTATTTTGTTTTGACAAAAAAGGTAATTATTTGTTTTGTGATTTTAGTACTATTTCGCAATTGAAAAAGTTATCAAATTAAGTCAAATTAAGATAAAAGGTTGAAAGCATTCGAAACTATCGGCTATTGTCAGTCCATCGCAAGTGGATACTCATCCGACCGCGTCCGACCGTTGTTTTGACAGCAATTTGAAAATAGTAGTTTTTACATAATTTTTGAGCTTTTTATCAAACATTATAAGCAACTATAAGTCTTATTTAACTAAATCGCCTGCTAAGATTTCTTATCAGTTTTGTAAATTGTTTACCGTTTATGATAGTCATAAATTTTCGATGACAAACCCTCACCTCCCTCCCTCCTCACCTTTTCAAACCAGCGGTAGAACTTGCAGATGAGGAACAAAGAGTCATCGAGGAATGTTAACGTTACACACTTTTCTTCAGTATACAGTAGCACTTCCGAAAAAAAGTTTTTTAGTGCTTTTGTTCATAGTTGATAAACTGAAAGTGTTTTTTTTTTCTTGAATGTACTATATACCAAGAGAATGAGATTCTCCTAGTAATTTTTTCATCTATGTCGACACAAATATTTTCACCTGAAACTTAGAACAAAACATACATACACAATGATGGGCAGCATTATTGTGACTGTAATATTGAATGCATGCATACAAAGCAGCAGTTTCTGTAGTAATCAGTTAAATATCGTCTCCTTTCAAAATATTACTTTTTGCTTGGAGAAAAATAACATAAAAAGTTTTGGAATGATCATCAATAAAACAAGGTAATTTATGTATTGTCTCCAATGTACAATATAATTTGGAAAATTATAGAGTTTTTGAAGAAATATTAGAAGAAAACAAATTTCACACTGTTAGGTGGATTTTTTTATGAAAAATGTGCTCAAGATCAAATATTTAAGCTTCTCTTGAATTATAATTGCAAAATAATATATAGAACAGCAGAATATAATTTTGTCCAGGTTTTCGGCCTAGTTACCCCATAGTGCGATGAAGCCTTGAGTGTAAAATTGAACGCATTTTCGCTTGATGCCCTCCATCAAAGTCTTTACAGTGTCATCCGGTACCAGTTTCTCAGTTTTTTTTCCATTTTCTTAACATGTCCTTCTCGTCTTTGACTGACTTCTTGCTCTTCCGAAGTTCCCGCTTCATCATTGCCCAGTACTGCTCCACTGGGCGCAGCTCCGGACAGTTTGGCGGATTCATGTCCTTTGAAACAAATTGGACAGAATTGGCCTCATGCCACTCCAGGACACTTAGAATAGTGGCATGATGCCAAATCTGGTCAAAATAGCGGAGCTTCGTCGTGCTGCTGCAAGAACGGCAAAAGGCGCTTCTTGAGGCACTCAGATTTGAAGATCTCGCCATTCACTGTGCCCACTAGTCCACTAGGAGGTTGATAACTCTATTATCTTTCTCCGGACAAAACCAGCCTAGAGTCCGCGTGGCATCCGGCGGGTTGAAGTATGTCAGTTATGGAAATCAAATTCATTCCCAAAGGTGGCCGCGTCACTTATGAGGAGGCAGAGAGCTTTAGACCGATCAGTCTGACCTCCTTCCTTCTCAAATCAGTGGAACGTTTAATCGACCACTACATTCGGGATGGTAGCTTGGGCGAGCACCCACTGCATGCAATGCAACATGGATATCAGCGGGGGAAGTCTAGTACCACCCTGTTACACAATGTTGTCTACAACATTGAAAAAGCTTTTTCACAAAAGCAATCAAGCTTAGGAGTTTTTCTCGATATTGAAGGGGCTTTTGACAACGTGTCTTTCGAATCCATTTTGGAAGCAGCACGAGATCATGGAGTACCTTCATATATCACGAACTGGATACACGCAATGCTTAGAAACCGACATCTGTGCTCATCGTTAAGACAAGTAGAGATGAGGAAACTGAGTGTCTGCGGATGTCCTCAAGGTGGTGTGCTGTCACCACTTCTATGGAACCTTGTCGCCGATAGCTTGTTGAGAAAACTAAATGAGCTTGGGTTTCCGACGTATGGTTTCGCCGATGATTATCATATAATGATCACCGGTATTTGCATTAACACACTTTTTGATTTGATGCGAAAAGCCTTATGTGGTGTTGAGCGGTGGTGTCTTCATGTTGGACTATCAGTTAATCCAAATAAAACCTCAATGGTGCTTTTCACGCAACGAGGGATTACAACCGGAGCTCGTCCATTGCAGTTTTTTGACTCTGAAATTATTGTCGAAGATCAAGTTAAGTACGTTGGGGTAATTCTCGACTCAAAACTTAATTGGACAGCTCACATCGATTTCAGGATCAAGAAAGCTTGCATGGCCTTTGGCCAATGTAGACGGGCTTTCGGCAAATCTTGGAGACTCAAACCCAAGTACATTCAGTGGATCTACACAACAATTGTTAGACCAATACTGGCATACGGGTGGCCTTGTTTGGTGGCAGAAGGGAGAAGTCATGACAATCCAATCAAAGTTAAACCATCTTCAGAGGATGGTCTTGATGGCGATGACTGGTGCGTTCTCGACAACACCTACTGCTGCTCTCGAGGCACTCTTGAACATAAAACCACTACATGTGTTTCTGAAACAAGAAGCACTTTCTTGTGCATACCGTCTTAAGGTTACTGGGCTCTGGAACAGTAACCCAATAGATCGTGTAACTAGCCACACAAGACTGTGGCCCCAAATGGTTACTTGGGATGAATATACACTTGCTCCCAGTGACCTTACACTCACATGTAGTTTTCCTTCTAAAACTTTCAATGTGAGAATTCCTCTTTGTGAGGAATGGCTGTCTGGCTGGATGGAGCGACAACTTGAAGAATACGTAGTTTGTTATACGGACGGTTCTTTGTTGGAGGGCCGAGCCGGTGCTGGTGTCTATTGTCATGAGAACCAATCTCATTCGCTTGGTAGATACTGTACCGTATTCCAAGCACAAATCTTTGCGATTCTGTGTGGCGTACAATCCGCACTTCAACAGGGAATTTGCGGTAAAAGAATCTATTTTTGCTCTGACAGTCAGGCTGCCCTGAAAGCACTTAGTTCGGCAGATTCGAGATCGAAATTAGTAATCGCATGTCGAACTCAAATCGAAGAACTTAGCATTTCAAATGCTATCTACCTTCTATGGGTACCCGGTCATTCCGGTATTACTGGAAATAAATGGGCGGACGAATTGGCTAGAGCTGGCGCTGCGACTGATTTCGTTGGTCCAGAACCAGTTCTACCACTGTCAATAAGTTGGATAAAGCACAAGATTCGCTCTTGGGCTGCATTCGAACATGCCAACCATTGGCGTAGCTTGCAAACTTGCGTTCAAACAAAGGCTTTTCTGCCGGATGTGAGTCCGAAAATGTTAAGAAATTTGTTGCATTTTTCCAAGCACAACTGCAGTATTCTGGTCAGGGCACTGACTGGACATTGCAAACTCAATTATCACATGGCTACTATTCAGCGCGCTGAGTATTCTTCATGTGATCTTTGTGAATCCGATTACGGAACATCATATCATGTGATATACAATTTCCCTGTATTAATGCAATTGCGCATCCGGATTTTTGGTTCTCCATACATAGATGAACCTATGTACAGAGAGCTGAAATTTAAGGATATGCTTTTGTTCCTAACCCAGTGTGGTAAAGAGCTATAGTTTTTTAGCCGTATTTGAATGACAATATCTCTTCGGGGGTTTTGTCGTTCTGTTATCTCAATATCCCCTCGGGGGTGTTGATATATCCGCTCACTGTTTGACTAGAGGTTCTAAATCCCTCCGGGGGTTGGGAGTTTTATTCCTGCTGTTGTAGCACCTGCAGATCGTTCAGCATCACTCCGGGGGTGCAGAATGCTCTGTTTTAATTGTTATGTGTCGTTGTTTTCCTTACCCCTAACCTTACCACTTCCCCAATCCTTCCCATCAGGAAAATGATGAAAAGACGATTCTTGGCAAGGCACAAATCTCCGATCAACATGGGGAACGTGCCATTTGAGCCAGACGCTACTGATTCCTGATTCCTGATTCGTCGTGCTGCTGCAAGAACGGCAAAAGGCGCTTCTTGAGGCACTCAGATTTGTAGATCTCGCCATTCACTGTGCCCTTTGTCACGAAGGGCTCACTCCTCAGTCCGTAAGAGCAGATGACCAGCCAAATGAGATATTTGGAGGCGAACTTTGACATTTTCTTCTTCTTAAATTTGTCGTCCACATAGAACTTGCTCTTGCCGGTGAAAAACTCCAACCCCGGAATTTGCTTAAAATCGGCTTTTATATACGTTTCGTCGTCCATCACACAGCAGCCATATTTTGTCAGCATCTTCTCGTAGAGCTTCCGTGCCCGAGTTTTAGCCGTCGATTGTTGCCGCTCATCGCGGTTTGGGAAGTTCTGTACCTTGTATGTATGTAGTCCAGCTCTCTTCTTTGCATTCTGGACGTAGCTCTGCGACATGCCGATCTTTTTAGCCAAATCACGGCTTGAGACGTTGGGATTTGCTTTAATCATCCGCTTCACCTTTCCCTCCGTCTTTTTGTTCTCCGGTCCCGGTTGTCTTCCAGCTCCTTTGCCGTGGTCCAACGTCAACTGCTCCTGGAACCGCTTCAACACTCTGGAGACGGTTGAATGGTGAATGTTCAACATTTTTCCCAACTGCCGGTGCGACAGGTCAGGAAATTCCAGGTGTTTGGAAAGAATTTGTTCTCTCGACTCGCGTTGGTTCACCTCCATTTTCGTTGAATCGAAAAACACGACTTCGAGTTTGACAGCATGTAAATAATACACATCAATGAGAAAGTGTGCAAAATTTGGTTGATTTTATCCCAATGGTAAAAAAGTTATGCCCTGTTGAATGTGTCGCAATAATTTCGTGTTCGCCCTTTAAAGGAAATATTCATTAAAGACTATTCATATGGTGTGAGAACATCCTCTATATCTAAAAGACTGTTCTATACACTATTTTATTATTCCAGCTCTTTGTTCATTATACTGAGAAGGAAACAAAAGAAAGCGTTGCAAAAACATTGCAGAAAATGAAATCCAATTAAAGCTATCTAATAGTATGAGTTGTGCCGAAAACAGGCGGTTTAAATTTGACAATTTTGCATTGGTGCTACATAACAACATTACTACTGCAGAAAACGGACTGCCAATCTCTGCATTGTAATAGCACAATATTTCGACATTTCTTGCGCTCTATCAGCATTAAATCAGTATATAGGGCCTACCAGCTCGTAAAACCTGACCTATACACCGACCTAAAGTAGTTATAAGCCTGCGTTTGCTTATTGGATACTTGGGTAGCGCGACCACTGAAATATTAGCAGTACAATACATTTTTTAAAGATTTTGAGACGTACTATGGAAGGGGGCGGTATAAAGAAATTTGAAACAATTTGTTGCATGGCGAAGAGGGGAGTCAGTTCTGGCAATTTTTACTTTTCGTTATTAATTAATAATCCCTTAGTGGCTCCAAACCCGAAAACATGGTAAAAAATGTTTTCTTGCTTTCGGTTAGAAAACTGGATGATGCATGTAAATAGGTTATCATCTTAATTTATTTTAAGAGGGTATTCTCCAATCCGGTAAAAATGAAATTTATTAATCAATAAAATAAAGCTACCACAATCTTGTAAAATAGTTATGTTGGAATAACTTTGTTTAAATGCTATTTATTAATACAAGTGATATATATCTATGCGTTGGTAAAGATTCCCTAAAATCAGTTTTTTTACGTTTTCATGCGGAAAAAAAATTGAAAAATTTGAAAATTTCATGCGGAGTAAGCACGTACCTAGGAAAAAAAATTCGGGAAGGGCCCCAAGAGTTTTGAAGTAAAATACCACTTTTCAAAACTTCTGTCAAAAACGATGTTTCGATATACACTGACATTTTAATGCAAAGAGGGAGATTACGAGAAGGGATAGGCATTCGATTAAAAATTATGTCAAATTGGCGCTCAATTTAAGATTTTAAGAGTCTCTGATTTGAGACTAATTAGGTGCCTAACAATACGTTTTAGGGACATTTTAACAACGAATAGTGGGAAAATGTGTAGCAATATACTTAACTAAATTATTATACTTAGATAAGACAAACAAGCAAAAGGGAAAATCACCAGGTAATCTCGAAAAAATATCAAACTAGTAATCGAACCGAGGCTATACTACAACTAAATTATGAAGACATCGTTTTTATTCGTGACGGGAATATGAAATAATTTTAAGCGGCCCAAAATAAACAATAACTGCAAGTGAAAACCTCGCTTTGCGTGATGAACATACTTGCCGTTTCATACACGCGTCGTTTATTATTTAAACTACTAGAAAGAAAAGCAAGCAGATTTTTTATGAATGGGCAAGAAAAATAATAAGAAATAGTTTACTAATTTAATATACGCAATTAAAAAGTCTATAAGGTGCAGGAAATGAAAAAGAATGTCTTGTTTCTGTCGACTCTTATGACATGCGAGCAGGAACATAGTGGATCAATTCTTGGCTTCTTTCGCCGGGTTTGTTTGGGGTAAAATAATAGTGATATCCAGCTCCTAGTGGTTTATTGGTTATCCAATAAACGATAAATAAGGATCCAAGGATTTACTGTATTGTGGGAAAATGATATTCAAATACAATAGAATTGTTTGTTGAAACCCCGATGCTAACCACGAGCCATTCGAGAAGGACCATCCATACTGGAAAGGAATAGAACAAAGCAGCAATTGATTCGCTGCTTTATTTTTGTTGCAGCTTCAGCTCGCCTGCGTTCGCAGCGCCAGGTTGCTTTGCTTCATTTTCTATGCTTCATAGGCGAAGAGAGTGAGATGCGATTTTTCCTTCGCTTGCAAATATCGAAATTATTCCGTACATTCTCGAGTGAGCACGAGAAGAAGTCACTGGCTGTGAGTTAAGTGATGGAAAAATAGAAGAAAAGTGCAATTGAAGCGCCGAAGTGGAACCGTTTATCATCAACTAAACTTTCCGAACAACCTAAGGTCATTCGGAAAATCAAGACTGATCCCAACATCTCTGTTATTCATTTAGCGACAAAACTGCATATTAACCGTAGAAATCCCGATCAGAATGAAATAACAAGATTATAACAGAACACAATTTTTGTAAAATATTGTGTTATAAATTAGGTCTCATTAGTAGTTAGTAGTTAAAATAACAGAAATTTATAACAAGTAACAATGCGAGATATAGTTTTGAAATATTTATGTTATGTGTTTCTGATCGGCATATTGGCTAATTTGTCTCCGAATATTACACAAATGTTACCGAGAAAATAAACCACCCCGCTGAAGCCTTAAACAACAAACCGCTGTGAACATACGAGCCCTTATACCGTAACACCAAGGTGCTGATGAGGCTGAATGGATGTGTCTTGGGCGACGATGAATCGTTTGCAAAATCCGATTTTAAACAAAACATGAGCTCAAATTCTTCAAAGTACCCACTCGCGGCAAGTTTCCTGTCAGATTCAAGTTTATTTTCCCGGAAAAGAATAATGGTTTAGCAAGGGATCTGTTCCTGTAGCAAGATAACCACGGCATTGGGCTACAAATTTGGAAGTTATAAAAATGGGATGCCATAACAAACAGATTTCATCCTTAATTAAGTCCCATGATGGTTAAGTTACTTTTTACTGGATCTAGCCAGTAGCTATTATAGTAAGAACGTGCGATAATGTTTCAAGGTTCTATAAGAACTGAATCCACCAAACTATTTCCGATTTCGTCCAATAGCCCATCAATTGCCAATAATGAAGATTGTGGTAGTAGTCACTAAATTTTCAGAGGAAATATAATACCTAATTAAAAAATGTATTAAAATATCCAATTATAAATAAAACTATTTTTGAAGCCTGCGAAATTAATACAAATAATTACCGGTAAACATAGTCTTCCTTTGCAATAGGATATTTACTAATGTTTCTCTGCATAAGCCCATCCTCTACCAGCTGAAGACAAAATATTAGTCCGTAAGATATCAAATCTGTTCTTACTGACCTTGTCACTTTTAGTTTTCCTATCTATATATTTCAAATCTTTGCTTCGCTTAGCCTCTTAGAAGATTTTCGTTTTGTTTATGTCTCCGACAAAGCAGCAGATTGAACACCTATTTTTATGAGCAAGAAATTTCAACATTTCAAAGAGTTTTCAATTTCTGTTTGATGGCTTAGGACAAATTTTTTGCTTTCTATTGTGTTCTTTCAACCATTAAAATGACCAATCAGATTTTGTTCGATAAACTTTAAAAAGTCGGAATAAGCAATTCAGGATAAATCCATAACCTATTCACCTAACTTGATCATCTACCTGCATTCACCTTATATTAGCTTGCATCATTTTCTGTTCTCTACTCGTTTGTTTCAAAAAACATGGTTGGTACATTCCATTAAGAAGGGGGGGGGGGGGGATAAGGGTTTCAGCGCATTCTTTGCTAATTTTTTAAGACAAATTCTTTGCCATTTTTTCAGAAATTTGGGTGAAGCAAATTGATCGAAAGTTTTGTACATTATACTGCATCATTTCAATAACATTCTGTAATTTTTTCATGCAAAAGTATTGACAAGCGACTCGGTGACGAAGTTTTGTGCAGGCTCTGAAACAACACGATTTTGAAAAACTACTTAACCGATTTATTTCAAACTTTGCATATACAATGTATAATAATGTAATTAATTAATAATTAATGTATAATGTATAATTAATGTATAATGTATATTTTACATTCTGTGTAAAAAATACTTACCCCTACGTTGAGTTTTTGAAATAATTTTTCCATTATGGAGGTTTTTTGCTCACAAAATGGCGGAAATGCTATTTTTCAAGAAAAATTCCGCTATTTTATATTTGAACATTTTTTTACCATTTTACAAAATGAACTGCAGTACAGAGTAAAACTAAAAATTACCAGGGATTCAGGGTTTCTACTAAATTGTTGTGAAGAAAAACCGCCATGCAACCTTGTTTATTTGTTTAGTTGTTTGTTCATTTGTTTATTTGTTTATTTGTTTATTTGTTTATTTGTTTATTTGTTTATTTGTTTATTTGTTTATTTGTTTATTTGTTTATTTGTTTATTTGTTTATTTGTTTATTTGTTTATTTGTTTATTTGTTTATTTGTTTATTTGTTTATTTGTTTATTTGTTTATTTGTTTATTTGTTTATTTGTTTATTTGTTTATTTGTTTATTTGTTTATTTGTTTATTTGTTTATTTGTTTATTTGTTTATTTGTTTATTTGTGTATTTGTTTATTTTTTTATTTGTTTATTTGTTTATTTGTTTATTTGTTTATTTGTTTATTTGTTTATTTGTTTATTTGTTTATTTGTTTATTTGTTTATTTGTTTATTTGTTTATTTGTTTATTTGTTTATTTGTTTATTTGTTTATTTGTTTATTTGTTTATTTGTTTATATGTTTATTTGTTTATTTGTTTATTTGTTTATCGATTTATTTGTTTATTTGTTTATTTGTTTATTTGTTTATTTGTTCATTTGTTTATTTGTTTTTTTTTTTTTGATTATTTATTTATAATTTTTTTTATTTATGTGTTTATGTATTTATTTGTTGATTGTTTATTTTTTTATTTGATCATTCTTTTATTTGTTTATCTGCTTTTTCATTTATTTGTTTATTTGTCCATTTGTTCATTTGCTTACTTTTATTTGTCATCTGACACTTTTTTGGGCCGATTTTGCCTCCTATCACTATACACGGAGCGTCTTGTGCTGTGTTCGGTTTTAGAGTCGAGTCGCCCTAGGTTCGCTCTAATATTTACAATATCCATACAAAAGTGGTAGCTCCGAGCGAACCTAGGGCAACTCTGGTCTAAAAACGAAATCAGCATTAGGCTGATACAGAACTAACAATATTCTTTTGTACCAAAACATTAACCCTCCAAACAGAACGACCCTTCCATAGCATAGCCTTTCTGACAGCAAATGTAATAGGAATTTTATGTTTTGACTAATGCTAAATAACTTATGTCTTTGGAAGAACTTTCGTAGTTTTCGAATCCCCGAATAATAGTTGGGGGCATTTCAATTTTACCATGATCTGAGAAAAACTATTTAACCATTTTGGATAGAGCCATGCTGTCTTCAATGAAATTGTACTAGTACGACTAATTTTAGAAAAATTCGATCAATATATGTGTTCAAACCTAAGAAAAGGGTAGATTCTGGCAACCAAACGTGATCCACAAATCTATAATTGTCATCTCTCTTTTTATCCCGTATCAGCGCTTATCACTGTTACACATTACCCGATCGTTATCAGCAGGTAGTAACCAGTAGCTTTCGGACATGATCGTTTATTATATTCACCACTCGAGATCGCTATCGTTCAATATAGTAAAATGAGTTAGTCGAAATACACCCGTTGTTGAAACTGCATCAAACTAGATTTACTCAATAAATCAGTCGAGCAATAAAATAGAATTTTGACTAGAAGTCATCGTGATTTTTCAATACCGAAGTTCTGTGACAGTGAAATTAAAGTAGTTCAGTAACAGTAGCTAAAATCCGCCGGACAACACCGTGAGTGAAACTGGATGAAATCGTTCCCAGTTCAGTTCGTTGTTAAAGTTTCGCCGTCGCACGCGTGGCAGTTGTAATTAAATTGAAGACCGACACTACAGCTTCCCTCGGTCCCAAGGTAATTCTCGAACATTTTTTGGTCCTTCGAGCCGGATTCCTGGACCGGTGGACCGTGGGAAAGTCGGAAAAGGCAAAGAACGTTCAAAGGCGTCAGTGCTTCGACTCCATTGTGCACAGCGTGGGCACGCGCGGGTCCCATTGTAGTGCGACGGCCATTGTTCATCGTGAAGACAACGGCTGCTGTTAGGCAGTATTCGGCGATCAACGAGCCACGTGTTGAAAAGCGGATTTTCGGCGATCATCTCACTTGTGACTCAGGAAGGACGTAGGACAACTCAACGCCAACTGGGATCAACGAAATAAAGGGAAGTAATTGGCATGATCTGTGGTGTGACGTTAGCATGTTGGTTGACCCAAAAATAAATTTGAAAATGGCGTGTATCTACGGTCTTTTTTGATTGCATGTGACTTTCGGAGCCCTTGAGTTCGATTGACGGTTGGTCTTGGTATCTGCTGGTTTTTTCTGATTGGTTGTTGTTCGCTCGGTTGTTTTCCCTTGCTGCTGTCAACTTTAATACGGTCTGTTTCTGTCAAGCGCGGACGTGGAGGTATTTCGGTCGTAGTGAATGTGAATTAAATTTTTAGAGAGTGAACTAATTAAATAGATTTTGAAAAGTGGTTCGAGAGTGATTAAATTAAAAATGTCAAGTGAACTAAAGGATCTAAAGTTGCAGCAGCGACAGATTCGAAGCACGTTTGACGGTGTGAAGCAGTTCATCAAGGGATTCAAGCGAGAGAAGCATGAAGCATATGTCGAAACCAGATTGGAGATGCTAGAAGGTGCAATGAAGAAGATGTACACAATTAGAAGGAAAATAGATATGATCATGGAAGATGCAGAGGAGAAGGAGAGACAAGAGTCGAAGGAAGACCCAGGCAATCGTGAGGCTCGACTAGCAGCACTCAGTGAAAGGCGGGAAGCTGAACAATCTTCTGTCATACAGCAAGCTGAAGACACTTACTGCGAGTTGAGGGCATCATTGCAGCGACTGCTTGGCCCAACGGCCCATGCTTCAACGTCTTCGGAGTCATCAACTGCACCAGTACCAATAACTCCCAGTGCTTTCTCGAAGGTGAAGCTGCCAGAAATTAAACTCCCGAATTTTGGAGGCAAACTTCGAGATTGGGTCACGTTCCGAGACATGTTTATAAGCCTAATTCACCGCAACCACCAACTAACCGAGATAGACAAATTCACGTACCTTCGGTCATCGCTTGTAGGCGACGCGCTGCAGGAAATCTGTACTATAGAGATTTCAGCGGCGAACTACAAAATAGCGTGGGATCTGCTCCAGAAACGTTTCGAAAACAAGAAACTAATTGTAAAGGCTCACCTTGATGCACTTTTTGCTGAGGAACCAATGAAACGCGAATGTTATGACGGTTTGAGCCATCTGCTCAGTGAGTATGACCGGAATCTGCAAATGTTAGATAAGATCGGCGAAAACACTCAGAACTGGAGTACCATCCTCGTCTACATGATGTGCTCCAGGCTAGACTCTGTTACTCTCCGCCATTGGGAATCGCACCATTGTTCTAAGGAGGTTCCCACCTATGATGAGTTAGTCGATTTTCTTCGCAATCACTGTGCTGTACTTCAGTCGATTGCCCCAGCCAAACCCTGCCAGACAGAGATGAAGAAACCTCGTTTCACCGTCAGTCATTCTCACGCGACAACTGAAGCTGCCAATCGTTGTCCATTCTGTGGGGAAGGTCCCCATTCTGCGTTCAAATGCCAAAGGTTCCAAAAGATGAAGGTCACTGAGCGGTACGAGCACGCACAGTGGCACGACTTAGAACAAAAGGTGGACTAAAGTCCAAACTTTTCCGTATCGGTTCATATAGGACGTCTTTATGTAATTTTGGTACGCTGAATTCGTTTTCGATATTAAAACATTTCAAAAATAAACATTTACTATTCATTAGGGTGTCTCAAAAAATTTTTTTTTTCTAAATCGTTCTTAAAATTTGTGTATATTAATTTTCGTGTGCTAAACCGTTTTTGATATTAATATCTGCAAAAAAAATTATTATACATTAGGGTGGCTCAAAAATAATTATTTTGCTGTGAAGGTTAAAAAAATTTTTAAAGACATTTTTGTACGCTGAATTCTTATGTTGGTTATAGAAAATAGAAATTAACTTTACTATTTATTAGAGTGGCTTAAAAGTAAATATTTTGTCTTTTATAAAGATTTCTTTCAATTGTAATTTTGGAATTTATTTTCCGTATTGAAACGAATTGATTCTCATTATGTGGCTTTAGAAATGACTATATTATTTTTAAGGATGAAATAAGATGTGATCGATTAATTTTGGAACGTTTAATTCATTAGTGGGTTACTTGGTATGAAAACTCCATTTTTTTCATTTTCACAACAAACATTTTGAGCGTCTTAGTGGAATATTGATTACATTCACTAATCAACAAGATGGTTAACGATTTTGTTTTCGCAGGTGTGTTTTAAGTTGCTTATATTGCTTATTTCATACCTTAAATTAAAATAAATCCAAAATCCTTTTTTCGCGTTAATGGTTCATTTAAAAATGGTCTTATTTTATTAGGGTAATATCGCATACCTTTAAGCTATATCAGCGCTATGCAAACTCGAAAAAAAAGTCTTATCAAATGACTAGAACTCAACTGTGTTCACTCAATTTGACAGTTATTGCGTAAGTTAGCAAACATAGTTCATGAAACATTTTATGACACATTTCAGATGGTTGAAAATATTGACTGAATTTTAAACATTCTTAATTCCTTTACCACTTAAAAACCATACTTCCCATTCGGCTCCTTACTCTTGATCACTAGTAAAACCCTTGTAGATCATGCTCTAAATGCTATTATTGCTGTGCATAAATTAGTGTCATTATTCTAGTCATAAAGTGAATATTCAAATTAAATATCAGTAATAACCATGCGTCTCCATTCACAGTTTTTTCAAATTTTGACTGCTTATCGCAAGTTTTCGCAAAACTAGCATAGGCTCATTTTAAAGAGAAAATGAAAAGCTTTCGAATGAGCATAGTGTGATCGCGGGCATTCACGGGCGTCGTTGTTGTTATCGCTTTAGAAGTTCGAATTCAATAAAAATTCATGACAAACAGTTATCTAAACACTGACTAAACCAACTAGTGACTTATTTTTGGCGATTTTACGATGTAATTTTATCACACGGATTATTTTGGTGAAGTAACGCAATTCATAAAATCAACCGTTTCTTTGAAAAACGAGAATAACCGTATGTAGTTCCTATGGTCAAATAATGCAAAAAACACTTGAGTTATGCCCTTCAAAAAGCTGTCAAAAATTCATTTTGCATTCAAATCACCTAAAATCTCGCGAAAATGTCTCTAATGGCTCAGTTGATACGAGAAAAATACTACTGAGAATATCGCATAACCTTCATATATGGACTTAAGTCCGGGCTCGTCCCACTGTGGCACGTAAAGCGTCGTGGGCTGTGTTTAAATTGTCTCTCTCCATCGCATATGGTTCGATTCTGTACAAAGGGTTTTTGCCAATACTGTAGGCAGAAACATCACACGCTTCTGCACAATGGAGCGACGAACGGCGGAGCAGCTGCATCATCTACACCGCAGAACAACTCCGTCCCGCATGCGCAGAACAGACCATCAATAGCGAGCACTTCACAAACACAACCACAGCCACAGTACCAGACCACACACAATCACAACACAGCACCCACTACGAACTCACTCCCTGTCGCACACACGAACTTGCAATCACACTGTCACCAACCACCTACCACAGATCACACTTCCTTGGGAAACACCAACACATTGTCTGCTAACACCTACACTCCAGCACGACAAGTTTTGTTATCCACCGCCATGGTGCGAGTGATTGATCCTTACGGAAACGTCCAGTTTGCGAGAGCGCTTCTGGACTCATGCTCCGAGTATTGTTTTGTAACCACGAATCTGTATCAGAAGCTGAACTTACCCGAGATGACCAGCTACCTGTCGGTTGCAGGAATTGGAGGATCGGTCGTTAAATCGACGAAGATGGTAGAAGCAACGATAACTCCGAGGTCTACCTACATTTCCTCATACTGCGAAAACGTCAAGCTTCATGTCCTGCCAAAGCTCACGTCCGATTTACCGTTTCAATCTGTCGATATTCAGCAACTGTCTATTCCGGACGATATCAACCTCGCGGATCCCCGATTCAACGAACCTGGCCCGGTAGATATTATCATAGGAGCAGAGTATTATTATGATCTGTTTACAGACGGAAAACTGAAGCTTTCAAAAGATGGACCAACGCTGCAGAAAACAGTTTTTGGTTGGATTGTATCAGGTCGTGTAGCCAGTGGTATAGCTAGAGTTTCCAGAACCATTTCGTACCCGTGTGCATCGCTCGATCTTCGTGATCTACTTACAAAATTTTGGGAACTGGAATCATGCAACAGCAAGAGCACTTTGTCAGTGGAGGAGTCGACGTGCGAAGAATTTTTCGATCGTACAACGGTGCGCGATAAAGATGGGAAATTCGTTGTCACTCTTCCAAAGAAAGATTATCGAATCAAACAACTCGGAGAATCAAAAGCCATAGCGACAAGACGATTTCTCGGACTGGAGAAACGACTCCACCAGAAACCTGAGTTGTTGCAGCCATATACTGAATTTATCAGCGAATATTTACGGCTCGGACACATGAAGCTTGTGTCCGATGAAGTTGAACCAAACCCAGTATATTATTTACCGCACCACGCGGTCTTGAAGCCAGACAGCACTACTACTAGACTGCGTGTTGTCTTTGATGCTTCGTGCAAAACGACTAGTGGCATCTCCCTCAACGATGCGCTCATGGTCGGACCCGTGGTCCAAGAGGATCTATTATCTATCTCCATTCGTTTTCGGTTCCACCGAATGGCTATTGTTGCGGACATAGAAAAAATGTACCGCATGGTAAAGGTTCAGCCGAGCGACCAGCATTTCCAACGAATCTTGTGGAGGAATTTTGCTGATGAACCAATCCGTACGTATGAGCTAACTACGGTCACGTACGGAACTGCATCCGCTCCATATTTAGCAACTAAATGCCTGCAAACGCTGGCAATAGAAGGAGCAGCTAGCTACCCTAATGCTGCTAAGTCTCTAAAGGAAGACTTTTACGTCGACGACATGTTAACAGGAGTGGACACAATCGAAGATGGAAAGTTGTTGGTCCAGGCGATGGTAGAATTGACCGAGTCGGGAGGATTCACCTTGAGGAAGTGGGTGTCTAACGAACCACAACTCCTAGAAGACTTGCCGGAAAACTTGCTCGATGATCGCACCACGCTGGAGTTAGATTCGTCCAGTTCACCTGTGAAGACCTTGGGATTGCTGTGGGAGCATCGGTCCGATAGATTCATGTTTCGATCACCCGCATGGAACGATCATTTTCCCATTACAAAACGAATCGTCCTAGCCGATTCAGCTCGTCTATTTGATCCTCTTGGTCTGATTGGCCCCGTGATAGTACAAGCCAAAATCTTTCTTCAGCAACTATGGAAGCAGAAGTGCGATTGGGATGAACCACTTGCAACCGAATCCCAGAACTTCTGGCTGGAATATCGAAGAAACCTCCTTGCGCTGGAATCGCTTCACGTTCCACGTTGGACAGGATTCAGCACTACCTCCGTCAGTTCAGAGATCCATGGGTTTTGTGACGCCTCGGAAGTCGCCTATGGAGCATGTCTCTACCTCCGGAGCACATCGGCCGATGGATCAGTCACCGTACGGTTGATCACGGCGAAATCACGGGTTGCACCACTAGAAGATCCAGATCGAAAGAAAAAAAGGCAATCAATCCCTCGATTGGAGCTCTCGTCGGCCTTACTCCTAAGTCACTTGTACGAAAAACTCGTCTGTAGTATTAAAACGCCCATGCCGGCATATTTCTGGACGGATTCAATGATTGTCAAATGTTGGCTGTCCTCGCTTCCATCCCGTTGGCAACCATTTGTCGCCAACCGCGTGTCAGAGATTCAACACATTACCAGATCAGGTGTTTGGAATCACGTGGCCGGTGTGGAGAACCCGGCAGACATAATTTCGCGGGGCAAGGCGCCCGCCCAACTTCAATATCAGAAGCGTTGGTTTGAAGGCCCACAGTGGGTTAGTCATGACCGCAGTACATGGCCCATAACCACAGAAGTTCTTCTAGAACCTGACCAATCGTTGCTAGAAGAAAAATCATCAGTGACTCTTTCCACTGGAGCAAAACCACCAAGCGAACTTTTCTCGCTACGCTCGTCATTTCCAGACCTTGTTCACATGACAGGGTGGATTCGTCGATTTGTGTACAATACTAAAGCAGGCAGTGTATCACATAGACGCAGAGGTCAATTATCGTTCGTCGAATATGAGGAAGCAGTCACCACTTTGGTCCGGTTGGCGCAACAGGAGAGCTTTCCGGAAGAAATCAGTCATTTAGCAAAAGGTCGACAAGTGCAATCGTCGTCCATACTTATTAGTTATGATCCCCAGCTAGTAGATGGAATCATACGCCTGGGTGGGCGGTTAGCACACGCGCCCATCCCCGAAACCCGCAAACATCCCATGATTTTACATCATCAGCACCCTCTGACCAAACTTATCATCAGTCACTATCATCGGAAATTGTTTCACGCCGGTCAGCAGTTATTAATAGCATCGGTCAGGGAGAAGTTTTGGCCCACTCGAATTCGGGACCTCGCTCGAAGAACAATTCACCAGTGTGTGCAATGCTTTCGGAGCAAACCAAAGGTACACGAGCAGATCATGGCAGATCTGCCCTCTGTCAGAGTAAATCCAGCAGCCGTGTTTCAGAAAGTAGGCGTAGATCTCTGCGGCCCGTTCTATATTCGTTATCCCGTTCGCCGCAGCGTTCCCGTGAAGTGCTTTGTGGGTATCTTCATCTGCCTCGCAACCAAAGCAGTGCACATAGAGATTGTCGCAGACTTATCTACGCAGGCATTTCTCGCAGCATTTAGAAGATTTGTAGCCATCCGCGGCAGACCACGTCTGGTGATGTGCGACAATGCCACAAACTTTGTGGGAGCAAACCGGGAGCTTAAGGAACTCCGCCAGCAGCTCAATGACCAACAGTTTCAATACTCAATGATTCGTGCAGCAGAAGATGATGGAATCGAGTTCAAATTCATTCCGGCCCGATCCCCCAACTTCGGAGGGTTGTGGGAAGCGGCTGTGAAATCATTTAAGGGTCATTTCCGTCGTACAATTGGCAACAATCCATTATCGTACGATGAGCTTCATACCATAGTGCAACAAGTAGCAGCAATATTGAACTCTCGTCCTTTGACACCGTTAAGCAACGACCCGCATGACTATACAGCCCTAACTCCCGGGCACTTTCTGACTGGCAGACCACTCACCGCTGTACCAGAATCGGACCTACAAGATATTCCGGAGAATCGATTGGCGATTTGGCAGCGAAGCCAAGCTTTCGTGCAGCGGATCTGGCGAAAATGGAAGACGGAATACTTATCGAGTTTACAAGCCAGAACAAAATGGACCAAGAAGCGGGATAACATCAAAATCGGAACGATGGTGCTTGTCAAAGAGGAAAACTTACCTCCCCAGAAATGGAGATTGGGACGTGTAGCGGAAGTGTTCTTCAGTACCGATGGAAACATACGCGTCGTGACTGTCCGCACCAAGGATGGTACGTTCAGGAGGGGCATTGCCAAGATTTGTGTCCTTCCCATCCGGGACAACATCGAGTCTCAACACGAAGAGAACTAGTTCTCTTCCAACAAGGTGCTTCGGCACCGCGGGAGCCTTCAAACGAAGAGCTCCCGCAATCCAGTTAAGTTATTTTTTCATCATATATTTCAAAAAGCTTAAGGAATGTTCATCCTCCATAGCTAGTCCTGTTTACGTCCCGGCCCGGGACGTCGATACTTGAAGGTCATCCAGTCGTCACATTTCCAACCCGTCAATCGCATTTTATCTATGTCATCAGTGTCGTCTCCCCGAGCATGTTTTCTCGTCACGGTTATGGTGCACGGTACCATTCATACTAGTAATCACATCAAATTTCGTCACATCATGATAGTACTGCAGCCTTATTATCCGAATAAGTTTCCCGTCGTGCAATGGGCCCGTTGTACGAAAGCAGCGCCAGCAATCGATTGGTCGTCAGAAGGTTTGGCCAACCAACTCTGATGGTCATCAACAGCTACGTTGCAGCATCGCAGACATCCCAACAGTACATGATGATTCCACTCTCATGCAGTATCCTCGTCGGCGTCATCGGTGCAATCGGCACCCGTGGAGGCCAGGAGGCCTCCACTCCAGGCGAGTTCTGTTAATGTTCTTAATTTCAAATTAAAAACCACCCTACTTTTACTAGAAAATATTTGATCTGACCTACCTGCATCCCGTGGACCACGCCAGAAGGAAGGATGACGGCAGTATGATGCACTCCTAGCAGAAAGTTCGAGCACAATAGCAGCAGTCACTCAATTATCCGAAATTGTTCCTGATCAACAAGCTCATCGATGGCAACATCAGACCATCGCAATCGTCGCAGCTGATAATCCGAAAATATTCCAGTCCGGCGAATATAATTCCTACCGGTTTCAATTCTAAGTTACATTATTTCATCGAGACGAACCTCCAGTGTAGCCGGTACGTGTCATCACATCGCAGTGAAGCAACAACAAAATTGAAAAACAGAATTGAATTCAAGCCGAGACTGTGTTCAAATGATGAACATTTACAATTGAATCGTGAATTTCAAAATAGTAGTAGAAGATAGATAGAGATAAAAGGTTAGAGTAAAAGAAGCAGTGCAGTGCAAATGTGTCAGGACAGATTTGATTGGAATCCCTATGATTCCAAGGTGGGCGGCATGTTCAAACCTAAGAAAAGGGTAGATTCTGGCAACCAAACGTGATCCACAAATCTATAATTGTCATCTCTCTTTTTATCCCGTATCAGCGCTTATCACTGTTACACATTACCCGATCGTTATCAGCAGGTAGTAACCAGTAGCTTTCGGACATGATCGTTTATTATATTCACCACTCGAGATCGCTATCGTTCAATATAGTAAAATGAGTTAGTCGAAATACACCCGTTGTTGAAACTGCATCAAACTAGATTTACTCAATAAATCAGTCGAGCAATAAAATAGAATTTTGACTAGAAGTCATCGTGATTTTTCAATACCGAAGTTCTGTGACAGTGAAATTAAAGTAGTTCAGTAACAGTAGCTAAAATCCGCCGGACAACACCGTGAGTGAAACTGGATGAAATCGTTCCCAGTTCAGTTCGTTGTTAAAGTTTCGCCGTCGCACGCGTGGCAGTTGTAATTAAATTGAAGACCGACACTACAGCTTCCCTCGGTCCCAAGGTAATTCTCGAACAATATGGTCGGTGTTAAGTCAGACCGGACTAAGTCGCAAAACATCAAAAAATGAGTTAATGATAGCACTGGATAAATAATTTCTTCATCTACATTCCACTTTTACCAGATTTGAAATATGAAACAATAAACAAGAACTATGGCAAAAATTATTTTCCAATTATAATGTAAAGGATGGTGCGATTCAAACTTTAAACGCGTTTTTCTTGAAATCAATGCACTGTCACTTAGTCCGGTCTGACCTAACACCGATCATATATCAGCTCCTTCTTTCATACTTTATAAAAAAAGTGTGGAAAAACAAAGATTACGATATTTATTTTAAAAACAATTTAGTTGATATAACCTTTGCAGTACTGAGTGTTCACCGACAAAATTAAGGGCGCAATTAATTATCTAGCAAGTATCGTTGAAAAGTTCTGTCTACTTTCAGTACGGTTTTTTTTTTTGTTGGAATTCCAATATCACTGATTAGGGCACATGAATGTTTCAACTACACATAAAATCGTGATTCGAAGTATGACTGAAAAGAAAACGGCGACGATTGATATATAAATCTGGCAAAAAAAACTTTTGAAATTCAAAGCACTTATAACTTTGCAAAACTTCCTAAATTTTCTTAGGCATGACTAAAATTTTTGAGCATAAGGGCTTGTACCTAACAGAAAAGTTTGGTTTTTTAATGTTTCGGATTCCTCGTCAGTAACTAGCACCAACAAAATGTTAGTTAGATAAGTCCAAACCAGCACCAAACTTCTGCGCTTACTACCAAGACATCACTCGGTACCAGGTAGTTGTTTAAGCGTTCACGCAAGGCGTGTGAGCTGGCGACGATTTGGTGCTGGTTTAGACTTATCTAACCAGCCTTAAAGTGGTGCTAGTTTCTGAGGAGGAAAATGCAAAACACCAAAAAAGAAACTAATAACTTTTCAATGCTAGAAACTACAGTTTTGATATGTAAGAAGAAAATGTTAGTTTTCAAAAATTCAAAAAGAAACCTAAAGGACATTTTAGCAAAATATGAAAACTGTAACATTTATTTAAAAATATAATTTGTCATGAATAGCCCATTACAAACAAGTGGTGTAAAACCTAGGGCCAAACACGGCTTCCAACGTCCTGGATTGTAACGAGCTCAAGTGGCAACTATTACTGCTCCATCAAATTAAAACTTAAGAAATTACTAGAACTACTACGAAAAGAGCATGTATAATCCGTCTTTTAAACTTTGCTTCTAAATTAATTCGAAAAGCATTTCCAATAGCGCACATTCCGTACCCTGTTCCAACCCCGGCCCCATATCGAGGAATCTAAACAAGTTTCCCGCCGAGCTCGCAGCTACCCATGTGTTTATTACTTGGAAAACTACAACGAGCTTTGTTCGGGAAGAGTTCAGCGTTGAGCATTCCACACTTTGCCCATTTAATTTCAATCCCGAACTGCAATCGACACTTCTTTTACTAACAATTCCAATCCGCCGTAGAAAGTGCCAGTTATACGAGCTGCTCGGAAACAAGAGTAAGTACCATGGAAAAACTTTTGCCAAAAGTTTTCCACATTCACACATTTCCCGGTACGAGCGTGCTCTGTACTTCCGGGGAAGGCCATTATAATGAGATTTCGAAAACTGAGAGTGATTCGCTTCCACAGTCCAACCCCGAACCCTTCGTTGGCTCGATCGATCAGCTTTTTTCATACGTTCCATTTCGAATAGGTTCAAAAAGGCTCTTCAAATCCTGTTCAATTCCAGTCGGTTCATGTTCACACATCTTCAGCGTCTTCTTTTGTCGAACGTCAATGGAAGAAAAGGAAATGCACGAGGCGTTTATGGTAGTAGAAGAATTTAATGAAAATTTTCCACATGCAACATAAACGAAAAGAGGAGGCGTTGGAGGAATAAATTTCCATCTTTGTTCACAGTACTAGCCTTTGTTCGCGTTTGCGTTTCTTTATTTCTTTCACATACTGCTTCCGACACCCTCCAAGCAAGTAAAGTTTCTCATCTGTGCCCGAATCTCAGTCCAAGCCCAAGCTGAGCCCATGTGAACTACGAAGATGATCCGCGAATGTGCCACTTGCTATTTCGGCATTCTGCAAGCAGCCAAGCATCAACCATTCTTCACGAGTGGCTCACTACACCAGGTCTGGTTCTGAATTTCACAGGAATGGGTTGCGCGTCACCCAGCCAGCGCGGTGGCCAGATGAATACACTCAGGTTTTTTTTTACGCGGGGGATACGAGCCGCGTAAATGAAAACCGCGTAAATGAAAACCGCGTAAATTTCAAAATCCGCGTAAATGAAAACCGCGTAAATTTCAAAATCCGCGTAAATGAGAACCGCGTAAATTTCAAAATCCGCGTAAATGAAAACCGCGTAAATTTCAAAATCCGCGTAAATGAAGACCACTTAAATTTAAGAATCCGCGATAAAGGGAACCTCATTGATGGATACCGCGTAAATTCCAAAATCCGCGTAAATGAAAACCGCGTAAATTTCAAAAACCGCGTAAATGAAAACCGCGTAAATGAAATCCGCGTAAATGAAAACCGCGTAAATTTCAAAATCCGCGTAAATGAAAACCGCGTAAATTTCAAAATCCGCGTAAAAAAAAACCGCGTAAAAAAATACCGCGCAAAAAAAAACCGCGTAAAAAAAAACTTGAGTGTATTTCAGTATCTCGGCTTCTTCAGGGCTGATGGTTTGTACTCACCATTTCTGTAGTGCTGCATACGGATGATGAGATTCTAGACATCCGGCTGGCGGCCAAAGGCGGCTACCAACGTGCGAGAACAATGGCAAAACGGGTCGTTTCTGTATGCTATACCGTTGGATACTTTGTCTCGTACGAAATATTGGAACAATTTTTAGGTAGCGCGCATTTTTTTCGAACGGAATTGGGAATGATAGATATTTTTTTTATATTTGGGGAATTACGGATGCGTCGAAGAATGTTCCTCCTTGAAACATTTTTTATGTTCCTAAATTATAGTAATGTGCAGGCATAGTAATTCTCACCTATTCAGGCGAGAAGGATCTTTTCGATGTTGAACATTTCCAGGATATGATTAGCCAGAAAATACAGTCTCCATAAATAGCGTGGTAATAAGTTTTTCGATAAAATTTTAACCCGGAGATGACGATAATCTTCGTTTTCGTGGAAATAAAAAAGTGTCGATATACAAACTTTATTACCAAGTAGCTCGACAACAAAGTAGGATAGACATGATTTTCCATATGCATGACGAGCGCCAGCATGGCAACAAACACAAAAAGAATTCCGTGCTAAACTCATTAGCCCATTCTGCGTCGGATTTATTTATCCGGAGTAATAGTGGGTTTTTTATCCAGAGAAGTTGTGTGAATGCTAGTTTGTGAAAATGTGAGTTTTTATTGTGTATGTGGTGAATAACCCTGACACATATACTCGTATGTGTGCCAAATGGAATGCCTGGTATTCTTTCGCGTTTTATAATGTGCCTAGATTAGTAACGATGATTACATGTGAGCCACGTGAGCCCTGCGATACTTAAAACTAGATTGGGTTATATTTTCGTACCGAACGACGAAGAAAAATCAGATCAATTTGTACTGGGTTCCAAGAGCTTGTAGTTCGGCAGGGAATGACAAACCGATGCGCTGGAAAGTAGACGATCGTCCCCTGATTTATTATTATTTTAACTATATAAAGTGAAGGAAGTCCGTTTATTATGAATAGATATTTCAAAATGGCGTCAAGCATCGATTTCTGACATCTGACATTTTGTTAAAGACACAACTTTTGTGAAAATAAAACGTAGAGTGTTCGGTTACACAGTTATGTTTGGATGTATGTGTTATTCGATGCATCGAACAACTTATTGCATGAGCCCGCTTTTGCTGGAGATGGTTGCGATGTTAAGGTCACTATTTAGTACACTGGTTCATTAATTATTTTAATTGAATGTACATCGGCTGTTTACAAAAGCTTCAATACAAAATTACCCAATTTTCTTCATATAACAAAATGCATTTCCATTTGCTTGTGAAGCCGAGCCATGTTTCGATTTCGTTACAGTATCATCAGAATCAGAGCTTCTGCTCTAATACCGCATTTTATGTTAACATAAATCGTGTTTCCATTTTTTTAACCAAACGCAAATGGCGTCGAAGACAGTTGTTATGAGATAAAACTTTATTGCACCCTCCACAAATGATTTTTACTCTATTTTTTGAAGGGAGATATAAAAAAGCACAATTTAAAAGTTGTGATGAACTGGATTGAAATCAAATCAAATCGAAATTTGTTTTTGTTGATAGGAGATTAGCTATTTATCTGACGAGATAATACAAAATCTCAAATTGAAAACCTAATTTGTATTTGAATATGAAGACAGAGTGACAAAATTTATTCAAATATAGCACAATTTTGCACGAATAATATCATCATTATCAAATTACGGTCGATTTTCGTAATATACAAAAAATGCTTGTCTCATGACACAAACGAACTCCTTACTCCATTATGCATTGTGTTTAAACTTCAAATCACGTACCGTTAAAGGCATTTAATTTTTCACAGAATAAAAGTCCCCAGACCAGGAATGGAAACGCATAGTTTCATCACGTCGTCATGCCATCCTTATTCCTATGGCAGCCCTCATTTTTATGTGGGCACATATCCTCAAGGCTCGGTACCACCGGTCCGTTGTTCGAAAGGAATGTACCGTAAGCAGGTCTCCTCTTTCTGTTGCAGGAAGAAAAAGGAAAAGGACAACTTCGCGTATGTATTTCGCTAAGCCATACCGTATGAAAAGTACAAGCCTTACCAAGTACAGTGAAAGCAAACTTATGAAACCGAGCGGTAAAATAGAATGGAAAAGTAAAGAGATTTTTTATGGAAATTTTGAAATTAATCATGGCGGTGAGCTGTTTGCGAAGACGAACCCCAGAGAAAACACCCCAGCAATCTAATTTGGGAACTGAGCTCTTGGCGAAATGCAAACAATTTCTTCGGTAGTGATATTATGCTTCAATGCTTTCGACCAAAAAAAAATGCAAACAGTTTTCTGTACGTCCATGATGCTTTCTCGATCAATCTTTCTTGCTGGAACGAGACCGTTCCCAAATAAGTAGACACCCAGTAGAAACGTGCTTTGATTAGATCAATTTATAATTTTTATCTTTGTGAAACCTGGGCGACAGCGGCGAACAACCGGATCTCATTATTGCCTTTCTGTTTATTTTCAGTACGGCCAGCGTGTACCGACAGCAGCCTCGCCCAGCAACACCAACTCCAGCAGTTCATCCAACACCGGCTCCCAGAGTGGCACACTGAGTACGAGTCTTAGTAATACCAACACAAACAACACGATGGGCCCCAGTAATACGCCACAGCAGACAGAGCAGCTCTCCAAGACGAACCTCTACATCCGTGGACTGCAGCAGGGTACGACCGACAAGGATCTGATCAATATGTGTGCACAGTGAGTATTTATGCAGAGCTATCATGCGCCTCCACTGAGGGGACATTCGATGTGGTATGGTAACGGTGGTGGTATCGGACATATTGATTTTGTCACTGGATGTAACATCCAACGAAATAGTTTTTTTTTAACTTGGCTAATTGCAAAAAAATCCAAAATTTCAACTTTAACGACTAAAACTTGAATTGATTGGAACAAACACGATTCACCTTCGACCAGATTTGCATATAGATTTATCCTGCCACCCCGATACGCTTGTTATGTGGTATGCCAACTTATCTTCTGCGCCATTATTCAGTCGTCCCCACGAACAAAAATTAATATACCAAGATATTTCATTCCTTGTACATTCTCCTTGCTACCACACCAATCACTAATCCCGCAATCAATCTCGCATTCTCGTAGGAGTTGCCTTAAACACTGTTGATGGTATGATTTCCGCGTCAAGCTCGGAATTCTCACCCTTCGCTGCCATGATCCCCTGTACAATGTAGTCGGTCCTAGTCAAGCCCGGTAGAAGCATCCACACAAAAATCGTCCAATAAAGAACCTATCACTCTTCATTGTGGTTCGATAAATGGAAATGATTTATAAACACCTCACCAGCAACGTTGCCGGTCAAATTATCTGCCCGATTCGTTCTTCCTCCTGCTTCGATAACCACCCTCAAATTTCTCTATTACGGAAAGACAAGACTTGTTTCCCGATACGTTTGGTGGAAACATTTCGAGATGGTCATATTTAAGCTTCAGGTTCGAATCGGTTCGAAGAAAAAAAAATTAAGCATCCCTATTTGGGTGGCCAAGTGTCGCACCCGTCAGTCGTTTGATGATTGCACTATTTATGTATTCTTTTTTCGTTCCGTATTCTTTCCGGTTTCCCTTCATGTTTCTTGTTTCTGACTTCGCTATAATTGTAGCACCGCAGAATGTGAGGTGGAAAATTGTTACGGGCACGAGATTAACATTAAGTGCTTTATTATTATTCTGGTTATTATTTCATTGATGTGGATCCGTACCGTTGGAGCTGAACGCTTGAAATTTTTGTGTTACTGTTTTTGTTCTACTCTTCATTATTAGCTCTTGTTACACATTCTTGAAACCTCCCTAGTTAATTTGCTGTTGAGCTTGCATATCTTCAACTAAGTTGTGTCAAGTACCACTCAACAATATTGCCAAATATTTCGAGTCAAAATTTAACCTAAATCTACAAACTGGGACCTCTTTTTGTAAAACTTGACAACTAAATTTCATGGATATTTTCTAGCAATTAGTCATCTAGGCGACTTAGATGACATATACGATGGATACGACAAACTCATTCATAGTAGCATCCTACGAAGGAGCTTGTCCATTTCGTACTGTTAAATCGACTAGGGGAACCCCTTTATAAAAAAAGATTGGATCCGGCGTCTGCATGACGACTCCAAAGCTTTCAGGCCAGCTCGTAGTGCATATAAGAAATGTCTTAGATCTGCAGAGCGGGCTAGCTGGCACTAATGTCTCTAGTCTGAACGAGGCTAGCAGTTTAAATTAAATTCTTTCGAAATCAACAGATTTTTAGATAAACTCCTTAAAACCAGATATGGTGTTTATATACCTCTTCGACGCACGCTTCCCAGGTTGTATCGATCCGGAGCTGAGCAATGTTCACAGATCTCATTGTGGTGATTCAGACTCGTGGGCGTTAGCACGTACATTGCTTAGCACTGAAGCGTTCAAGTGGGCAGTTGACAGCTTTGCTCCATACAAATTGCCTGGAAAAGATATAATCTTTCCCGTGCTGCTGCAAAAGGGATTTGATATTCTCAAACATGTCTTGAAAAAGATTACTCTTTGCAGTCGTGCTATCGGGTATATCGCGAAAGCATGGCGAGAAATAACTCTTCGATTTATTCCCAAAGGTATGTCGGGTTGGATGAACGCAATGCTTAGTAATCGCATTCTGTGCTCGTCACTAAGACAGAGATATGTAAGTTTGGGGTTGTCTTCAGGGTTGGCGCTCTGTCACCTTTGTTACGGAACCTGGTTGCCGACGGCTTTTTTTTAAGAAACTCAATAAGCTTGGATTTCCAACCTACGGGTTTGCTGACGATTACCAAATACTAATTACTGGACTTTGCATCAGAACAATCTTTGACTTAATGCAACAAGCATTAAGGGCTATCGAACAGATGCACAGTATCGCCTACCCGGACAAACCTTAAAATTTTGTTAAATCATGAGAACATGATTTAACATTTTTCTCTTTTCCTAACAGGTTGTGTAGAGTCTTCTCAAAATATTAAGTCTTGAAGACGAAAGATAGATTTTTTACAGAACTTCAAAGGTGAAATAAATGATCAATTCTGAAAAAACTGTATGTTATTCAGATGAATCTATTTTTTTTTTTGTTTATTTATTTATGAATATATCTTTTTAGTTAGTGTCCGATTAGCGTCGAACTAGTTTCATTTGAAAGATTATTCGCTTATACTTGCCGGGGTTCATCCCTTGCAGTTCTTTGATTCTGAGCTACTGTGTGCAGATCAAGTCAAATACGTTGGAGCTATATTGGATTCCAAACTTTTTTGTTTTGATTATAGAGATTTTAACCTTCGCCTCTTTTGGAAAAATCTCTAACCCTATGTGCGGGGTTGGGAATCGAACCCAGCTGAGCTGCGTAGAAGGCAATCGATTTACCGACTACGCTATGTCCGCCCCATAGGATTCCAAACTGAATTGGTCTGCTCACGTTGATTTAGAGTAAAAAAAGCGTGCATGGCTTTCGGGCAGTGCAGATTAACTTTTGGAAAGACCTGGGGTCTCAAATCTAAATACATCTTTGGATTTACACGACAATTGTTCGTCCAATACTGTCATGCCTTGTGTGGTGGCAGAGGGGATGAAAATCAAGTCAAAAAATAGCGCTCGTGGAGTTGACTGGTGCCGTCACCACAAGTCTGACCGCTGCCTCCACTTCTAAATATCAAACCATTACATAAAGGGCATAGAGACTGCAGATTACTGGGCTTTGGAACAGTACCCATGTTAATCTTGCTACCAGTCATACACAACTGTGGTCACAAATGGTTTCATGGGTTGAAGATATTCTTGTTCCCAGCGTTATTACAGACAACAATAAACGCAACTGGTCTGTTACACTGACGGTTCTCTGATGGAGGGACGTATTGGTGCTGGTGTCTACTGTCGTGAAATAAGATTGGAGCAATCTCACTCGCTAGGTAGATACTGTACTGCATTCCAAGCATAAATCTTCATGATTATGTGTGGGGTACAATCGTCCCTTCAACAGAGCTTGTCCGGCAAAGTTATAAACTTCTGCTCCGATAGTCAGGCTACAAATGAGACCTTTAGCTCTGACAAATATCGGCCCAAACTGGTGATCGCGTGCCGAATCCATATCGAAGAATTAAGTTTGTCAACACTATCTATCTTGTCTGGATGCCAGGACCTTTCTGTATTACTGGACATGAATGGGCTGACGATTTGACCAGGGCAGGTGCAGCGATTGACTTCGTTTGTCCTTAGCCCGCCCTACCAATTTCGACAAGTTGGATATGAGAAAAAATACGGTTCTGGGCTTCATCCGAGCACCAGAAATCTATAAACGTGTCGCCAAACAAAAGCGTTTCCAGAACAACCGTGCCAGTGATTTTGAAAAATCTCGTACATTTTTGGAAGCTCCACTGTGACATGCTGGCCAGGGCTTTAACTAGCAACTGCAAACTCAAATGTCACATAGCAACTATTCAACGTGCTGAGACTTTTTCATGTGATCTTTGTGAATCCGATTACAGAATCTCATATCATCTGATATGCAACTGTCCAGCAGTAGCACAATTGCGATTTCGAATTTTCGGCCGTCCTTACATAGACGAAACCGTGTTTGGATGAATGAAAGTCAGAGATATACTAAAGTTCCTTATCCAGTGTGGTAAAGAGCTTTAGTTTTACTCGCAGGCGATTTTGACTACTTGTGAGTTTAACTTATATGCTGTTTATTTTTTTTTTTTGTAGTTATTTTTCCTACCCTTCCAATTATACTTACTTCTACTCTCCTTCTGCTCAGGAAGTAAAGAGAAGACACGGCAAGACACAAATCCCCAACTACATACGGAGAACGTGCCATTTGCGCCAATATATTCTGATTCCTGAAACTTGATGTTGTGATGTAGCAGTCTGTAAGTTTCCCTGGTGAACGCCCTACCAAGAGCAAATAAATGTGCGAATACAACTAATTCCTAGTTTGAATTCAGTCTATCGATACCTGAACGTATCCTCTTCAAATGCATTTAGCGTCGAATTATCCTTCAGATACTTAAATTCGAAACTTGAGCGGTCATTCTATCTACTGTTGGAAGCTGATGTTAAGCAGAGCTTCATTGAAAACCATTTCCTTCCTGGAGTACTCGATACGCGAATTTACAGCGAGAGTGCAAAAATATTCAATGATACCTTACCATGTTTTTTGCAAATCTGTAGCTCTTTGACAGAAACCACGTCATAATTCGCCATTTTATTGGTGTTCTTGAGTTGACAAGATATTTATCAATGTCATTCAGGTAGAAATTGTAAAGAAGAGACTTAAACAAGAGCTTTATGGGAAACGCATGTAGTTGGTTCTAGAAGTTGTCATATCGCTACGAGAAAAGATAGTGTGCTTTTCTAACAACAAATTATACGAAGAATTATTTAGGATTAACGGTAAAGTTTATCCGTGATTACAATACGAGAAGCTCTCTTATTGGCCTAGACAACCTGAACAATTTGCTCTTTAGAGCGTATGCTAGATGACTTTTCGTTGAAAGCAGCGCAAAACAATCATTCGTATCCTTCTCTTTGCAAAAAGCAAATTGAATTTCGATAACAAACGATTGACCTCAACGAAATTGTCTACGCGTAGTAGTATGCAATCGACCGATACAAATTGTGGTCGAAATCCCGCTTTATAAATAATCAATGTTAATTCAATATTAATTCGTCAAAAGGGCGAAATTGTTTTTTGTAAACAAACTTGATTCGCTCACTAGTCTGCTGCAGAGTGGAATTTCATGCAAAATATGCGTTAATGTAAATTTTTACCCTTCGTAGAAGTAATTTCAATTGTTTTCTGCTTTGAAATTATAGTAAATTAAGAGAAACCATCAAAATAAAAGTTTGTTTACAAATCTTATTCGCCCTTTTGCAAATTTAGTATGGAATTGTCTCTAGTTACGTGGACCAATGCTCTTCTGTAGGAACCAATTGCATTAATTCAATTATCGACTCGTTGCTGGATCAGGCAGATTCTTTAAAAAAATTAGTGCGATTCTGTCTGACCCAAAAGCATTCATTCATTATCCATAAATGACGTAGCATTATATGGGGGAGGGAGGGACGATAAAGGGGAAGCGGGTCATGTCATGCTACGTAGCTTTTTTAAAGGGGAATGGGGGTTGACCTGATATCACGACAATCTTACCCGTTTCATCTAACTAGCATCGTTATTTTTTTTAAATTTTTTACGGGACAAGGTACCGTCAAGCTTTGTTATTACCAGTGGGTATTCAGAGGTTTGTGACGAAATGCTACGATGGAAGAGGGGGTGTTAAAAATCACTCAAAAAATGTTACGTCATTTATGGATGGTCCCTCATTTTAAAGTGCACCTGGGAATTAATTGTTACATATGAATGAATTAAGTAGTTCCCTGGCGACAGGTAACGCACAGTTTTCTGTATATAAACAGACTATTGGTATACTGCAAAACCTAAAATTTATTATGTTGAATTTGTTGTTGTTGTTCGCAAAAATCGAAAAAAATCCAATCATCGTTGCCATGACGATTTCTGCCTAAAGTTTTGTTCCAATTTTAAACAAAAAAATCTCTCGCATCTATTACTCGAGCACGGGGTCTACACCAGCTTCAACAACCTCATCCAGGTTACCAACTGAACAGAACTTTAGTTGTTTTTTTCCGGCAATCTAGATAAGTGCTCGACCAACTGTAGTCTGCCGTGCTTTTTGAGCCTTGCGATATCACCAACCATATGCAAATCGTAGAAGATGCCTTTTACAGCACAACGCTTTTATCTCACGGCTATCTTCATTATTAGTTATCACTAATGCCACTAGTCTTCCGAGATATATGAATTCGTAGATAACCTCTTACCGCACCCATTACTATCTCTGAACCAACACCCTAATGACGACCTGGTTCTCTATCAACTACCATTTACTTTATTTTGCCCGGCAGCCTCTCTTTCAAAAGTCACAAAAGCCTCTTCCACTGCTCTATGATCGACTTCAATGGTATCTAAGTCACCCGGAAGCCAAAAAGCATGTGAGATTTTTTAATGATAGTGCCGTTTCTTTGCACAGCAGATCTTGACATCGCACTTTGTAGCACTCTTGAATAACAAATCAAGAAACGCATCGCTTCACTTCAATACTTCCAACGTCACAAAACGAGTCGGGTGTCTCTTTGGCTATTCCGTAGCTTTTTTCTCAACCCAACCTATTCAGTTTGTCGGGAAGCATTATTTGGGACCACAGTTAATTTAATTGCACTGAATCGTACACTGCCTTGAAATCCACAAACAATTGATGAGTTCGCAGGTTGTATACTCAAAATCAAGCTCTGGTTTTCTTAGGAGCAACTATTGAAATCGAGAGACATAACTTCGTTGTATTGGTTCATATTCGTGTATAGGTGCAATATTGAAAACCAAACACTGTTGAATATTCAGTTATTCACATTTATTGACACTAAGCGTTCCAGAATGTCATACGCCTGATTCCGGAATCAAAATCGGGCTCTAATCATCATAGATAACTCAATATAGATATCCTAATAACTTCTTCGAACATGTTCAAAGTTTTCGGAGTTGGAATCAGTAAGATACTTCATTTGGATTTTTCAAATCGCTGGCAAGAAATTTTATATTGAACAAATTTGAACAAGATTTTCTGGTTTAACAAACTAGCGCAATGTTTGTTTCACCTTCTAAGTTAGTGTGGTAGCCAACAGTACTATTTCAGACTTTTTCGATGAGGATAATCTGTTGAGTTCAACGACGTTCTATCACACTAACGTTAGGAATTAGGAATTCGCGAATATCAGTCAAATCTTGAAGAAATATAATTCGGAGTTCTTGCCTATTCCTGCTCAAATGCATCAACCGATTTGGTTACGGAATCCAATCGAGCAAAGCATGCATGATATATAATGTTCGCGTTAATGAATACCATGAAAAATGAAGAAATCTTGAGTGTAAGGAAGTGTAATGATTCTTGGACATTCATGATGGAAAATCGTTTGAAAAAATTTAAGACGTATTATTTTCACCAAATTTCCGTAGAATTTTGCAAAAGTTATGAAAAGCCCGTCGATTTCACGAGTTAATCCGTAGATTCGTAGAAAGAACAGAGAACCGTAGATCTACGGGAAAACTCGTAGGGTTGGCACACCCTGATGGTAGGGGAACCCGGGACTATTCTACCTAAGCAGGACATCGCTCTTTTAGGTGGGTAGGTTTATTACACATAATAACAATTTCTGAGAGTTACGTAGATCAAGGTGAATCCATATTTGTGTAACTCTGTACCCCATCCATCTACTAACAAAAACTTCTTTCCGTGGCAAACGTGGAGATGTAGAGGTATATACAGTCTCCACAACAACTTTCGTTACACTAACATTCCTTCCCTTCCCCGATGACTTTAAGGACGTGGCCGGCATCGTTATTGACATTTCAAAGTATAGCACTCTCGAAACATGCACATTGAGAATGCATAGCTACTCCCAGGCCCCATTCGTTGATTTTCTGTACAATTTCACTTGTTCTGTTCTATCACGGAATAGCAGCTACGAATTATACGGTCATGTTGATGCTCAAAATATTTTTTAATTTGTGTTATCATTTATTTGGAAAAATTAAGCAGAACAGTTATTATTACTTATTGTCCTGCTGTATCATCTGAAAAAATTGGCAAAAATCAAGATGACATTTGTCGATTTTGTAACTACGAGCCCGAGAGCTCGGAACATATTCTCTGCCAGTGTGCAGTACTATTTCTTCGAAGGGAGCGATACCTCGGAAGGCATCTTATGACGCCTCACGAGATATGTCCCAAACGGATCCTCAGCTACATTAATAATGTACTACCCGGTTGGGACGACACATGTGGACAAACAAACAACTCGCTTCCAACTCCATTGGATTTGGGCAATTTGTAACATGTAGAGTAAACAGGGGCGGCCACAAAAGATAACCTGAATAGTGGTCGCAGTGGCAAAATTTCTCCTAACAAAAAATATTGCTTTCTGTGAGTTTCAGTTTTCGAAGTGACTCATTCATTCTGTTGTTAACTTTTATTCGGTACGTTACACGGGTGCGTTTCGGTTTCGCCTCATCAGAAACCGACACTAACTTTTTGTTGGAATAGATTAGCGCCGGCTTGACGCAAATCCCTTAAAACTAAAATACACTTTGTGTTTCAATCGAACGACTGATCAAACGTGATGTCCCGTTCGAGCAGAAGTTCTGTTTATGCCGATGAGACACAGTGAAGTGAAAAATATAGCATAGTTTTATTCGGTAGTTTTCATGAAGCTATTCGCGTTACAGTAATGCTTTTTCGGTTATATGCAACCCGAGACGATCTGGAATCCATCATCCAAACATCATCTAAATATTGTACCAATTTATCATGTCGTTACATAATTTGATGTATTTCGTCTAAATATTTATCTACATCCATCAAAGTTCGATGGCGATACATTTTCTTCTTCCTAAAAATATTAATTAGCAGAACCTAACCCAATATTTCCCTCCTTCCAGATACGGTGCTATCATCTCCACAAAGGCAATACTAGATAAAACAACAAATAAATGTAAAGGTAAGCCCACTATCAATACCAGATATCCCATTCAATTAACGAACCCTTCACCGGTTCTGTTTTCTCTTTTTCTCGATACGACGCTCCCTGCGCTGCTCTATTTTTCAGGTTACGGATTTGTTGACTTTGAATCACCGGCGTGCGCCGAGGGTGCCGTCAAAGGTCTCCAAGCGAAGGGCATTCAAGCTCAGATGGCCAAAGTGGGTATCTGGGTGCTACATAGGCCGGCCATTGTACGTTTGTTTGCATGCAAGTAATACTTACCCCTCTCACAAACCCCACCCCGGAAATAGTCCTTCCTTCCTTCGTTCCTTCCTTCCATCCGCCAACTCTTTTTTCCTTCATTTATCTTTTCTTTTCACTTTCTTATTCTATGTATTTCGAAGCTCCTATTTTTGGCTTTCTTTTCATTGTATTTGTTCAGATTATTAAAATTTTCACTCAATCATTCCAAGTACAGACAGAAACAATTAAAATGGTCGCCTTTTGCGAGAGGTGATAACCATTATGGAGTGGGTTTACGGCCTGTGCATACGGAACCAGTTTAAGAACTCGTATTTGAAGGATACAGTTGTTAAATTAAAATATATCGGGTGTATCCAGAACAAAATTCATGCGGTTCGGCATTTAACTGGTGCGTTATCCGCATTGACACAATCGTAATTTGAAATGTGTATCATTTCATACACAAGGCATTATTTATCATCTAAGAAATTCTATAACGTTATTTATAGAATATAATCACTAGAAACTAGTTGACCAATTTGGCTGCATATTTCAACTATTTTACGCTCTTCTCTATTGAGCTGATCCAATATTGATACCCAGTATTGATTTATTCGAGTGTTTGTATTAGTGAAATTGTCGCTTTGTTTTGTAAAATTGAACTGCGTTTGCATTTTTTCGCCTGTAACTTGAAACATTTTAAAATAAAAAAAACTTGATTGTTTCATGCACGCATGGCTATTAGTGACTCATGGTTATTTGGCAAAGCAGTTCAGCTTAAGTCATACGTAACGAGAAGCTTCAATATGAGAATAATGCTTAAAAATTTTGCATGAACTTCCGACAGTCGTGTTATGATCTACATTTAGGCGTCAGTCTGAAGCTCTAAAGCGATTTCGGCTGATCTTCAAAACGATGTGCACTTAGTGCATTGCGGGGGAGCTCCACAGGGATACGGTGTGGTTGATGAAAACTACTCCTTAGGATTTTCGCTGCTGCAAGTGGCGTTATAAAAACAATGTACGCCACGATTACCATCATAATAAGTGAAACAAAAACTAAAACTCCTTCCTGGCGAAAACCACACCATACTCACCTTCCGCGCTAGTTTGTTTCGTTCTAGTTAATGTGCAAGCGTTAAATGAGTTAAAATACAATGATGATGGAAAATGGTGAAGCAAATTTGCAGGTGCTTGCTTCCCTCGGGGATTACCACTTGCTACGTTTATTTTTAATTTGGAGCAAAAGAAGCAGTACTCTCCAGAAGCAGCTGCACCGGGGTTATTGAATAACTTGTGTATAATGCTTATCGTACGTTGAAATTTCTTATTCCCAGATGTTCAAGCATCTTAGCTGTTTTAAGGCGTTGGATGTTGAAGTGAGAAGCTTTGTACTTGTTTCTAATTGAATAGAATGTCTGCTACCGGTTTGGTTCTGCACCAGAACTGCTGAGATGCAGCGGATAATCGTGCCTGTCAGGGAGTTTAGAACGGTAAAAGTTTTTGCACACATGTGTCTGTATCCTTATTTTCTATTTACTGATCCTGTGTTGCTCAGTTTTTGCCATTCTCATATAAAGAAAGGCTATGCAATCACTGTAAAAATCGACATTTTAACCGAGGCCCGGAGGGCCGAGTGTCATACACCATTCGATTCAGTTCGTCGAGATCGGCAAATGTCTGTGTGTGTGTATGTATGTGTGTGTGTATGTGTGTGTGTGTATGTGTGTGTGTCATTTAAACTCACACAATTTTCTCAGAGATGGCTGAACCGATTTTCGCAAACTTAGTTTAATCTGAAAGGTATAACGCTCCCATAAGCTGCTATTGAATTTTTAGTTGATCCGACTTCCGGTTCCGGAGTTACGGGTTGAAGAGTGCGGTCACACAGCAAATTCCCATATAAACTGGTACCACCATGATGTTCAAATGATGTAAAACATATTAAAATTGATGTAACATTACTCTAGTTTGCGGGTCTGGATCACTAATGATCAATCAAAGCAGCTTTGACCACATTGGCCACCTATGACAGATCATGACGCCCCCGGGGAACTCGCCAAGTTCCTAAGCTAATGTCACACCCATTCCCCAACGAATTCTCTACCGATTTTTACAAACTTGATTTCAAATGAAAGATACAGTAATGCCATTGACTGCTGCTGAATTTCATTTGGTTCTGACTCTTGCTTCCGGAGTTACAGGGGTGTTAGTAAGGATACACTGGAATTTCCCATATAAATCGGTACAATCGTAATACCTCAGAGGCTAAAAACTATTGAAATGGTCACCAAATAACTTCTAATCGCAGATCTAGATCACTGATTGCCAATCAACCATTCTTTGAATATATTGCCTACTATCGACGATTCCGGAAGTCCGGAATTCCGGGCATATTCCACAATTAAAGTCAAATCGGTTCTTCGGTGATGACTGAACCGATTTTCTCAAAGTCAAGTCTCAAATGGAAGACAAAATATGCAGTTGAGTATTGCGTCGCCGCCCCCCTCCCTCCCTCCGTCTTGCCCTTACACCACCATCCTTCATCACTCCCCTCCCCTTGGACCACCCTCACGCCCGCATTTCCTGCATCCATCCCGTATACCGAAATAAGATGAAGGATTTCTGACGCATCCTCCACTCCCACTCTACTAACCCCCCATTCCCTCCACTTTCAAACTCATTCCACCATCATTTCAAAATATAATCACATGAAAATACTATTGAACTCATGCTGATTAAGCTAAATATTATTCTTTTGCCTTTCTCATATAGAAAGGTTATGCAATTGCTCCAAAAACCGACTTTCTAACCGACTCATAACATTCGACTCAGTTCGCCGAGATCGCAAAATATCTGTGTGTATGTATGTGTGTATGTATGTGTGTATGTAGGTATGTATGTATGTATGTATGTATGTATGTATGTATGTATGTATGTATGTGTGTATGTGCGGATTTGTTAACAAAATGTCCACATCGGTTTCTCGGAGATGACTGAACCGATTTTTACAAACTAAGATTCAAATGAAAGGTATAATATTCCCATAGGTTGCTATTGAATTTCATTTTCAACCGACATCTTGTTCCGGATTACGAGTTGAAGAGTATGGTTACAAAACAAAATTTGTTGATTTGTCCACATCGGTTTCTCGGAATTTTCTGAACCGATTTTGACAAACTTGATTTTAAATGAAAGGTCCATCAGCTGCTGTTGAATTTTGTGTGGATACGAGTTCTGGTTCCTGAATTACAGGGTGATACGTACGATCACGCAGCAAATCCCGATTCTAACGAATTCTGCGATGAATGTAAAAAGGTGAATTTTTTTCCAAAATGTAAACACATTTGTTGAATTTGTAGATCTAGGTCACCAACAGTCATTCAAAGTCTCTTTGGCCACACTGGCCACCATCGACGGATCCGGAAGCATCCAAATTCAGAATAACGGTTATATTGGTTTCTCGAAAATGGCTAGACCGATTTGATCAACTTAGTCTCAAATGAAAGGTGTTGCGTCCCCGGAAACCGATATTAAATTCCATCTCCATCCGACTTCCGGTTCCAGAGTTACGGGTTGTGGAGTGCGATCACATAGAAAACGCCGATTCAAACCGATACCGCGATGAATGCAAAAAGGTGCTCTTATATATACTTACCAAGTGTAATAAGAATGAAAAACATTACCATAATGTTATATTGTACGAACCAGCTACTAAATCATAGTTTGGAGAAATGAGAAAGGCACAATTGCACCTCTAGGTGGATTAAAACAGGTTTTTTCTGTGGGAGGTTTACTGAAATCAACATGTTGAACATGTTTTTTACTGTTTTTCTAAATTGTTATAATGCAATTCACATATAGCGATTATACTTAAACTGTGATGATTTAGGTTCAGTCGTAAGCACTGATTGACAGAAACATTTTTCAAAAATTGTAGCATTGTGAATGAGTCGGCAGATATTCTAATCTGAGCAGAACTCATCCGGTTGATGCAAGTGAAACTAAATTGGGTTCAATTCTCAGGCCTGTGTCTGAGGCACTCATCAAACCATTGACTGTTTTTGCATTGGAGCACACAGCCACCTGTGATTATTTCGAATAAGGAAATAGGTTATGTTGTGGTTGTCTGAAACTCTAACAACATTTTCAACCCGCAATAATCATTAAATTCGTGGCCAAACATTTCATCTATTCTTCCAGATCATGACCGAGCTTTTGTTATTTCTAGAACTTGATCGCATTTTTTAGCAAATTTGACCACTACGACCAATGTGTAGTTATTTTGGCCAGTTGTCCGCCGCATGATCATCTTCCTCTATATCACACATCCAATGAGTGCAAAATCTGGCACAAAGTCGACAACCTGTTCCAAGTTTTACGCAGAATGTTTCAGGTGACATAGCTCCTCATACGGCATTGATGCTGCATGTCCAGCCCATCAAAAACCAGCCGTGTTTCCTATTTAATTGCACGCAGCCATATTGGGGATCACTTGCGGGCCTATTTGATCCGGGATTCGGTGAATCACTTCCCATTTATGTGTCGAAAATTACAGTTGAATATTCTCACTGCGATAAAGTTTGTATTGGAACAACCAAGTGAGCACTGGAAATTCGATTTAAGGAGCCTTTTTAGAACGGCTTTTCGCTAACAGGCTACATCACCCGACTCGGCAAGACTCCAATTTTTATCTGAACAAGCGGTTTTTTCCGTTTTTTGACAGCTCTCGTGCTGACGTCCTCCAAACGAATCTCGCCACACGTCCGCATTCAGCAGGCTGAATTTTTTCTCAACATCCGTTTTCCTGTTTGACAGCTCCAGAGCTGCCGTCATCTTGCGACAGCCAAACCCAGCACAGGCGGGGTGCAGCCCCCTGGCAACCCTATACCAACATATGGAGTTTGACAGCGACCTACATATATGGGGCGTTATAGCTATAAAGCCCCAAACAAAGAATTTTGTTCGGCGCTATGTGCAACATTGAAGCATTCCACACGACGTTTTGCATCTTTCGGGATGATTAAATACCATATCATTCAGAAAATCGGCACTTAGTAACCAAATACAGCTTTTAATGATTCGATCCAAAATTATTGTTTTGATTTTCATGGCAGTGATGCTGGCTGTACAGAGACGCCATTCTTGACAGGGGGCTGGCGGGGTGCGTTCACGCACTCCCGCCTTTTCGGCTGCATGCTACACGCTCCCGTCATTCACTTCATTCTTGGACTTATATCGACGAAACTCAACTGGAGTGTGCCGAGAATGCATTTAATTTTGACAAAAGTTATAATTGAAATAATGAACGGCGTTTTCCTTTTTTCTTTGGCATGTACGAATCGATTTGTATAAGAACTTTCGGGGAGGCTCTCATATTTTTTTCAAAAATTTGATTTTTTTGGGTTTTTTGATCCGCGCTTCAAAAAAGGTTCTACAGACCATTGTTCGAAGCGGCGTCCTGGTCGCCATAGGACGCTCTCGGCTCGAGACGCGCGTCTCGCGTAGAAACCTTTTCATGGCATTATCACAGTCCCAGAATGTTTCGCATAATTCCTTATAATTGTTACAAAATATTGACATTCTACCATGAATAATTCATCGAAAGTGTTTTCAAAACTTTAAACGCTTTTATCTTAAAACATGATGTTTCAAAACTGCGCCGAATCATTTGAAAACGGGTCAATTTAAAGACTTCATCTTTTGACCTCTCGAAAGAAAACCTTTGTCATTGGAAGAATGAACTATGAAATCTACAAATTCTTTGTATTTACTATTTTTAGTGAAGCCTTAAAGTGAAAAAGGATTAAAAAATCGATCTCAAAGTTTGAGATCGCACCATCACGCCAATTTTATCCGTTTTAAGGTCATTCCTCCAATAAATTTAGTAAAATTCAGAGCCTTATTAGTTTTGTGTTTCTGACAGAACAGCAAATTTTCAACAGATTGTTTTGAACTTGAAGGAGGAAAAAATCTCAAATCAAGCCCTACTATGTTCAATTGACAGTTCTTCGTTTTCACCACTCATCCAAACAGCTGCTCAACAATTTTCCATTCATTTTCAATTTCATTGACTTTGTGAATATCACTCTATTGGGGTGTTGACTAGGGTTTTCAAGCAAAACTACTCTCAACGTACTTTTTACTGTTTTATGTAAGCTTGAAAATGCAAAACATGTACACATCTAACTTGGCCTCTACATAGCAGATGACAACTTGGGTTGCGCAATGAAAAGCATCGATTTGAAATGAAGACGTGCGGTTTAGCCATGAAAATCCCGCGAACTTGAAAATGAATGATTAAGGGAGGCTTTGAATTTGAATCATGGTCATTGAAGATGAAAATTTGCATCACTTGTTTTTCGATCGATCCTGAGGCAGAAGGTATACGCTGTTTTGGAATTCCACACGTACCTAACCTTAGACAGAACGTCAATACGGGCGCCACGCTTTGCACTATGTGTTATGTAATATGAAAATAGACATCAAATGGCATTGAAAATAAAGAAAAAAGAAATCAAACCGAGTAACCCAGTGCTAAATTTATCACGTTATTAAATACTGCGTATAAGGTCGTGATTTTACGTTGTGCACTTTTAAAGTGCGGAATACTTAAATATATCTTCTAAATCAGTTATAATATGTAAAACAATATAGAACATTCCTCATTTTTCTTTTCTGATTCATTAAAAACTGTAGGACGATATAAGAAAAAAACATTTCATTCGTTCTTGGATGTCATTTAGTACAAAAATAACTCTAAAGTTGATTGAATGATGAAAAGTTGAATTTTATGGTTTTGTGTTTCACTCGTCAGTAACTGATACCAACTTGCTGCCAATTATACGATATATCCAACCCAACACCACATTAGCGCCTGTTAGATACTCAATCCAAGCATTTCATACAACGTATGTGACCGCCTAAAGCAACTGGTTGGTACCGAGTGTTTAACCGATTTTTTTCTTTTGGAGAAAATAAGGACACATACTCGCAGTTCGTTCCCTATACTCGTTAGCGACCCAGAGCTTATGTGCTTGACTAACCGGGACATCACGCGGCACAAGCTGTTCTAGTGAGAAGCTTAAGCGACATCCTCATCAGTGGCTTACAAAAAGATCGTTTTAAAGGATTTTTTTAACCACGAAAACAACAAGAGACAAATTATCTTTTGCGAATGTTTGAACATAAGAAGGTTTTTAAACGTGGAAGGAAACAAAAATGGATTTATAAATAATCTTGCGCAGCAGCTCGCTGCGGACTACTCATATTCCGTGCACGATTGAGCTCGTATTTTTAACCTGAAACAAAAAGTGGAATATTGCCTTATTCGGAAGACTTTTCTGAATAGAAGTGGTGATTGTAATTTTAGGTTCTTTAGTCATTATTTAAATGAAGTATTTGATATTTTTGACTGTTAACAGCATTGTAAAATGAGATTTTTTTAATTCTTCTATTTAGTTCAGTGTGTGTACAATTGAATTCTCTAAAAAGCTCTAAAAATGTTTTATTTATACACATAGCTCTAAAAGTTTTTTTTTTTGTAATCATGCAGGGAGTTGTGAAAAACATGGTTTTCATAAAATATGCCTTGAAGTTTTAGGAAGGAAAAAAATCAAATTAAAGAAAACTTACAGACATGAGCTGTTAATCAGCTATACCCTGAAAGTTTTAAAAAATATTCTCAGATAATAATTCTAACGATTGAAGCAACGAAAAAAATCGATGTTTTGAATCTGACTGAGGAGACCCCCTTGAGTTCGGAAGTCCATTCCATTTACGAAACCTACATTAACATTGCTTTGATTCAAAACTAGTTCTACGTTACTTGTTTACAAAACGAATATAGCGTGTGCAATTTAATGACACTTTTATAGGGATGTGCATAGTTTTTTATGTGCCAAATATAGGGATGATCATGCATATTTATAACTTTACTGAAACACACTTTTTTATATTTATTTGCGCTGGAATGATATTCTAAACCTTAAAGAAATAATTATTATATAATACAAATAACCGTTTCTTTGAATAAACGAAACGATAAAGGGGTGTCTTTAATTTTTTACGCACTGTATTTGCGGTCAAGATCACTCTATTTTGAAACTGAAAAATCTGTTGGTTTAGTATCCTCGAAGAAGTTTTACTACATAGTATAGCGCTTCTAGTGATCGTATAATTTTTGTGATTAATCTTTCTAGAAGTAATTATAGAGAATTAACTCATCAAACAAATTTCGTTAGAGAATTACTTGGTGTCTTCGGCAAAGTTGTTAACAATTTTGTTGAAGGCACGAAGGCTTCAGCTCATAATAGCTGATCCTGATAGAGAATGGAGATGGCCATTTTTGGATTTTTTTCTCCGAACAAAATATACTGAATGTGAAACAAGCTATCCGAAAAGAAATTTCGGCCATACACAATTAGTATCTTCTCAGACTGTCAGAGGAGATACAAATGCTCAATGCTCCTAGATCGTTCACACTCACTTCCAAACTAGTTTGAGAATGGATTAATTAAAGAGTTACAGGATATGAAACTGTGAATCATCTAGCAATCAGATGTCGTTTAACAAGCTCATCTAAGAAAAAATGTGTTTACCACGATAATAAGGGACCATTCATAAATTACGTAACGCAAAAATTGCCCAAAATTGACTCCCCCCTCCCCCTATGTAACAAATTGTCACAAATTTTTCCATCCCCCCCTCCCCTGTTACGTAACAAATTCCAAGAAAAAAATTTTTTTCTTCGATGAAAACATGTTACGTAACGATCTAGTTAACACCCCCTCCCCCCTATGTCACAACTTGTCACATCTTGTCGTACCCCCTCTCCCCCTAAAAGCGTTACGTAATTTATGAATGGTCCCTAACTCAACATAGTAAACATAATTAGCAGCTGATTGGGTAGTTTGAGGATAATCCAAGAGGTTTTTGCAATGAAAATAGATCTAACAGAAACAAATTATTCGATGTATTACTAATTATGCCATCGATGATCTGGTCGCTCTTACCTTAATGGGTAATTAGAAACGATATATAATTCTTTATTGGCAAAATATTGCAGATCCGAACTGGTAACTCAGACAAATAGAAACTAACCGACTTAATAATCATACTTTGATCTAGGGATATACCGCACTAGATCAATGGTCGATCACATTGGTCAGTACACCAGATAATATAAACAAAAAGGAATGATCCATCAAGTGTTTAAAAGGGCAGTACTCCAGGTAATGGAGAGTATAACCTACACTAAGTGTGATATGAAAATCTGGATACATTAATTTAAAAAGGAAACATTCTACTCAGGGGCGGATCCAGAAAAAAATTTCGGGAGTAGTCCGAAATTTAGATTTTAAAATGAACATTGTATAATACGTAAAAACCTCATTTAACGAAAATCAGTCTTGGTGGTCAAATTTGATTTCAAAAGATTTTGAGTTTGAAACCAATATAAAATTCAAATTAATTTAAAATTAAACAAGTTGAAAATTTTCGGGAGGGGTCCGGACTTCCAGGACCCTCCCACTGGATCCGCCACTGATTCTACTTTCTCTACTTATTTCTATTTTCACCATTCCAACTCTACGCTTCCTGAACACGTACACTACCCAATCCCTGAACTGCAACCAGAATGATGCTAACCGACAGCTAAATTAGCAGCTCCCTAAATACTAACACCGGTTTACTTCGGTCATGAAAAATTATTGTTCAATTGGATCGCCTAACTGTTGCACATAATTAACCCACTCTGACACTGACTAACCCAAAAATCACCAAGCGCACCAACTCCAATTGAAAGACAAGTTTGCCCACAAATAAGCTAACGTTGTTGGCTTAACAAACTGCTTCCAAACCCTGACAAAACAACCACCCTTTCCTCCTCGTTGACTCTCATATATACATATATAGTTAGCTCCAAACTATTCTGTTGTTTATGTTGTAATCAGAGTTAAGTTAATCTGAATCCTGCCGCAACCAGCCTTTCCTTCCGTCCAACTACCCACCCCACCTGAATCAGTCCGCAACAACCAGAACTAGTTTATAGTCACTTAGATTCTAGAGCAGACCATATTTAACCGCCCAAGCGTTTTCTATCTAGAAATCCCATTAGCGACCCTCTTTCCCAAATAAACTACAGCCGAAATCCAAAGAGTGTGTCTCGTACTGTTCAATTTCCTCCTCGATCGTTTTATCTTGATTCCTAGCGAGTTTGGTTTTCCAGTTAGTTTTCGAGAGTTAGTTCCACACATTTATTTAAACTATTTATAGAGATTACTAGCAAACAAACCGAGTGTTCAATTCCAGCGTTTCAGTTCCTAGAGTTTATAGTCAAGCGTGCAGCATTCTTCCCGTACAAAGCCTTAGAGCCTCATATAACTCATATATAGTAGAATATCACTTTAATCCAGCCAACCAGTCGAAATATATACATTACGTCTATTATTTCCCGTTTCCAACTTTAACTATAGCAAATCTCGTATAAGCCATTTGAAGCCAATTGTTTCTTTTTTTTTACTTCATATATATTCTATAGTGCGCCTAGTAGACACAATACACATAGAACCATACATAAACAGCTTATAGTGAAAATGTCTTCTGTTTGATAGTGCTAGCGAGCGAAAAATCTGTATCCTTTCGAGCGAGTTTTCAGTTGGCACTCGGTGTCTGTGAGTGCGCCTGCCAGCAGCGCCGTACCGTACGAGCTGACGAGCTGAGTTTGTCTCCAGAGGGCACCGCACCCGACAGCGACCGGAGAATAATAATTTTATGAATTTTTAATCCAATCAAGTACGCAAACTACAGCCGGAAAGTTTAATTGCCTTTCTTGCTGCATTATTATAGAGTAGAGAGGTACACAGTAGTACATGGCTGCTGCTGGTCCGCATTTTAGAAGCCCAACAAAGTTGCCTGCCTGCCTGCCTGCATGGCTGATGATGCCGTCTTGTATCGATACCGCAGTGCATTCACTTTAGCCGCTCCTCTTTCTCCACACTCTATGGCGTTGTTCTGTCGTTCAGCTGGGTAATTTCGGTTCATCTGGTAGAGCTTTATGAAAAGCGCCGGAAAACCCTATCGAATATAGTTAATGGGATATCGTTTTGTTCGTTCCGGTTCTCTATGCTTAGTCTCGATTTTCCGGTTCTCGTGATTTATTAAGGGGTTACATGTTACGGGAAAAGTGCTCTTTTCATGCACGAGAAATACAATAATTGGAAAATTCTTTTGTTGCTACAGTTGAGACAGTGTTTCAGAACAAAGAATTGTGTATCAACTGGTGTTTTACCTTCGATCCGTTTTAAGACATACAATAATTGATACATTGCAATTAGGACCGATGCTATTCAATGCATTTAGTTTAGTACGGGACCATTGATAAACCACGTAAAAACTATTTTTTCTCCATTAAGGAGAAACCATCTTTGCGCTTTGACTTCGTCTCATCAGAATTCGAGACTACCTTAGTGACAGAACTGAGCTAGCTCCGCGTCCAAAAAAACGGAGACACGATTTGTGGTTCTGATCAAACCCCTAGTCAAGCGTGATGTGAATTTCTCCAGCTGCGACTGAGGATGACGCATTCATGCTTGTTTAAACGCCTTCCTCAATCTTCTTTCTGACTCTTCCAGAGAAGTCCTGCTCCATTTAATGACGCCGAAACTGTAGATCAACACGGGGACAGCAAACGTGTTCTCTGACTCTGACCTTATTCCCCGCGTTCAGAAAAGACTTCAAGATCCAGTTCATTCGACTCAAGAACTTGCCTCGGAACTCAAGCGAGATGTCGATGTGACGAATTCTTGGGAGCAGTCGAAATCGATAGTCGATACTTATACGATCCCAGTACACAAAAAGGCGGCTAGGCGGGTTAAACTAGATGCTGGCGATCGGTAGACTGTTGAAACTTTGTTCTAGGCTGCCCGGCGTAACTTGCCGTTTACTGTAAAAGTAGTGTGAGATTCACCACGAATCATGTCCCGAATCACCACGGCTTCGTCGATCTCGTAACCACCAGTGTCGAGCAAGCACCCCTATGGTAGCTGAATAGATCGGCATTTCTCAAGAACAAACTGCATGTCGATGTCGCCACTAACTATTGCTTTCGACTAGTTTGATGACTATACTAGTCAAGTCAGCATAGACCTTGAGATCGCCTATGTAGAAGGTCACCTCTTCCGGTGAGCTTTCCTTATTTTTTCTGAAAGCCATGCCCGTTACGGTTGAGTACCGTACAGATGGGGTTCATCGCAAAAAAAAACCAAAGCGAGGAATCGCCTTGGAATACCCCTTTCAAGATGCAAAGCGTTGTAGACCGTAACACATCTTCCTCACTTCTGAGCTGTAGTGTTGCCGTCAACTACAGGGTCGACTTTATACATCTCCATTACCTTGATGTGGAACAAGTATGGTATGGAGTCGTATACCTTCTAGTAATAGATATAGGTTACGTTGGTTATCCGATCAGAATGAAGTAACAAGATTATAACAGAACATAATTTCTGTAACATATTTTGTTATAAATTTGGTCTCGTTAGTAGTTAAAATAACAGATATTTATAACAAGTAGCAATGCGAGATATAGTTTCGAAATATTTCTGTTATGTATTTCTGATCGGGTATATACTGCTTGTCCAACAATGATTGCATCGATGATGGCTTGCTCTTTGCAGCCATGTGCGTTTTTCTTGTATCTCTTCTGCTCCGCTGTCAGGATGCTATTCTGCTCACAATGGGCCCATACGTATGTGGTGATGATGGTACTCAGTATCTTGTTCAGATTTGATAGACAGGTAATTGGTCTGTTCGTCGATATCTTAGCTGTCCTTAGGGAAGAGAATTGCTGTACCACGGGTGATTAAATCCGGGAATAAGCGTAGTTCGCGTAACGCCTTGTTAAAACCCATAGCTTTTATGAGAAGTACAACAGTCAGTTTATTGTACCAAATGGTTTGGATGCTGTTTGGTCCAATTGTCGCCTAATTCCTAAGGTACCGCGAGCCTACATTATTAGCTTCGACGGTAATAGTCATTTTTTCTCGCAAACCCATTCCTCCTCGCATCTTAGCCACCGTTGCCCTTCGCGATGTTGTACGGGCACCTCCCAAATACCGGCCTAAAAGCTAGTGACATCGCCGATATCCGGTAGACCTTAAGGATTTTCCTATGAATAACCTCGTTATTACAAACGAAGATTGGCTACAGGTAATGCCGTATTTTGAAACTCTATAAAATTAATGAGTCTGTACGGTCAACCTGGGAACAAGGTGGCCTTATTCTCCGTCCAGGCTCAGTAATTTTCTACACATATGGGTCCACAATGAACCATTTGACGGGATCTGGTATTACAGGACCAGGAATAAACGCTAGTATTCCCATGGGATACTGGCCGACAGTTTTTCAAGCAGAAATATGGGACCATTCATAAATTACGTAACGCTTTTAGGGGGGGGGGGGGGAGGTGGTACGACAAGTTGTGACAAGTTGCGACATAGGGGGGAGGGGGTGTTAACTAGATCGTTACGTAACATGTTTTCATCGAAGAAAAAAAATTTCTTGGAATTTGTTACGTAACAGGGGAGGGGGGGATGGAAAAATTTGTGACAATTTGTTACATAGGGGGAGGGGGAGTCAATTTTGGGCAATTTTTGCGTTACGTAATTTATGAATGGTCCCTATATGCCATTCTAGAATGCACCTATGTATGCCTGAGGAGAAGATACCGGTATGCAAATATCTGCATTGTCTCAGACAATCAAGCAGCACTAAATGCCCTAAGGGCTCCTACATGTCGCTCAAAACTAGTATGGAAGTGTATTCGTGCACTCCGACAATTGGCGTAGAAAAATCAGGTCAATTTGTACTGGGTTCCAGGACATTGTGGAGTTGCAGGGAATGAAAAAGCCGATGAGTTAGCAAGAAGAGGGTCTTCCACTAATTTCATCCGACCAGAACCATTCTGTGGAGTCTCATCGTGTGCCCTCAAAATGAAGCTGAAAAAGTGGGAGATCACAGCTATAAACAACAATTGGAGTACCATAACTGGACTGCGACAATCAAAGAAATTTATTTCACCTAACGATAAAAAAAGCCTGGAGTTGCTTGAGCTTGTGCGCTGGCTGCTACCCCGTTATCGATCTGGACTAGCTGAAGTTGCACAGAGAATAAGTAGATAATTATGCTTGGGAGTAGCGAAACATCTTTCAATGTGCAACTCCTGGTAATCCTAAAGTGTTGATCAATACCGGCGCCGGCCAGGCCCGAACGTAGATCGCGGAAGGAAAGGGAAGGAATGGTTAGTCCGATACTTGCTTTTGCTAGAGCCCGTATATACTACTGCGCACTCCACAAGTATCACAGGAGGAGGATATTTTTGTTAGTAAGAGTATAGAAGTTGGATCACTTCTTCTTTACCGACGCCAGAGAGGTGACCTCACTATCTGGACTAGATATCGATCCACCAATTTCATAGACCGGGGACCAACGGCTTTACTTCCCTTCCGAAGGAAGACGTGACCACAGATTTTTTCAACTCAGAAAAATCTCAACGACCACTCAACCACCGGCGCCGTCTTTATTAAAACAAAAAAAGCCTGGAGTTGCATAGATAAAATAAAAAAGAGCTATGCATCTTGACAGGACTACTTACCGGACACTGTCCGAGTAAATATCATCTTAAAGATTGATTATGAACTTACAAATGATACATGCCGCATCTGCGGATCGGAAAGTGAAACATCACAACATTTGCTCTGTGAATGCAGTGCACTGATGCAACGCAGACTTAAAGTCTTCGGTAAAGTGGAGCCTTTTGATATTTAGACTGCAAATCCAAACAGTTAATAAACTTCCTCCGAAGTGTAGTGCCTAGCTGGGAAGAGTGTGTATCTCAATAAAGACAATCACTCATCAATAGTGATATGTCATAGTTGATAGTACACTTAGATTAAGCAAGGGGCATACCACAATAGATCTAAATGTTGGTCGCAGTGATCCGTCTCCAACAAAAAAAAATCCGGTAGACCTTCGCTGTAATCGGGCTTCTCGTGGCTGATTTGGTTATAGAACGCGCGCTCCTTATCACTGAACATCCGATTTGGGTCATCGTCTCGCAGAGTCAATGTAACGCCTTAGCCTTTTTGATAAGACACTCAATCTGTACTAGTGTTTAAAGTCTCTCCGTCAGCTGTTGAAGTCCTATATGCGAAGCACAGTACGTGTAATGATCGCAGCCATATGACGATATAATTTCGCCGATCTTCTGCCATCTCTGTACGCGGTCAGCCTTCCAATAGCGGTACGTTTGTTTGAGATCCGACTCTCCAATCTGCGCTGCCATGGCACTGGGCTATCCCGGTGATGTTGGGGTGGGTTGACTCAAGGTTGGTGTCCTCAACATCTATCGTTCGCCACTGCACCAAAGAATACTATTGGCTGCAGATCTCGCAGGTTCTGCATAAATTCCAAGTGCATTGCAAGAACGTTACCGTTCGTGACCTGAAGTACGCAGGTTAACTTAAAACAATACTACATCTTAGGGATCCTGGAGCACGACCTTGGTGCCGTGTCACGATACTGCACCACCGCTTCGTCCACATTAAAGTAGATCGATGGGACTTCAGTTGCATATTCCTCTACCAACACTACAGGTTCGCAGCCTTCACTCGCAAACCAAGCGCTCAACCTTACTGTACTTCGCCTCGACACATTGTATGCACTATTGTTCCTTCTATTCAGCTCTACGTTTTCTGCTGAATTAGATCGAATTCCGCTGGGGTGAACATATATTTCTGCATATTATCCGACAAACTCTCATCGAACATCTAAAGTATCGGAGGTCGTCCGCTCATGCCGGTCTAAAGCGCCATGGAAAAATAGTAGGCGCGGATCACGGATTTGTTCATCTCCGTCGTCCACATGATTATATGCCTCTGCGTTCCAGCGAGGATGAGTTTCCTAATCGCAGCATTCCTCACAGGATCCTTGCTGTGTGTTTTCCTTGCTGACCTTTCTGTCCGTTCGTAGCGGTAGCTATTGGAACTCGTCCCTCCTGGAAGCCCGTTAGTCTCTGGTTGTTCCCATTGTGCCCCATACTAAGATCAGCAGTTGTTGGAGTACCCTCCTCGGGCGGTCGCATGGGAAAAATTCCTCTTGTTCGTCGTTCCATAGTTGGGTTATTGTGAAAAGCGGTCTCCGACGCTCACCCGACTCCTTCTCTCTCAGCAAACGACTAAAGATCCCACCGGGGTTGGATACACGATCTTCACAAAAGTTGCTCGTGCTCCATGTAGTACCGTGGGGCTGTAGGGATAGGAGTTCTGTATTAGAGGTGATTGACCGCTTGTGGGGCCTCGAGTGACACAATAATACAACTTTGCCAACCTTCTTAACATATATAACAGGTTTCCCATAGAGCTTAGGATTAGCTAACTCGTGTTCAACTGCTGTTAGCACGAAATACTCCTCCACTTTAGTCATCCAAGATCTCTTTCGAATATTTACTACTACCACCAAGATATGTGATTGCGGTGCTTCGATGTGGACCTACGCCAGGAAACGCACAACACCAGACCCTTCTACTCACTGATGTCTCAAAGTGAACACGCAATCGCAACAGTGCACCACTTGTACATCAGTGGTAATGTATAGGCAAATGACTTAAGCGCCATCTATTTTAAGAACTAATTGCTTAGGCAAGCGATTTGTTATACACTCCTTAGAAGATTGTTTGCTATTCGTTACTCTTTATGCCACTAAAGCTTGAAAGATTTTGGTAAAGTCAAATTAATTCTCACGACAGTGGTTAGCTAAGGTCCCTAGTTTTCCATTGATAACATATGTGTTAACACATATTAACTTGGTCAAATGTTACAGCTGAAATAGGGCCCACAACCTGTTGAATTCTCCTAATACTGAAAAGGCCATTGTGGCTTATTAACGCAGCTTGCTGCTTCGTGTTGATATCTTATTTCTCGGAGGTAAAATATTAGCAGCGTCGTCTGTTGCAACTTGGAAGGTCATTTGGTCTACCTTCTCTCGCATTATCGTTCTCGTCTATGTCGTCATCGACACTACATTCTTGCCGCTCAAGGTCAAATGTTCTTATTTGTTTCTTGTTCTTGCGGGTCGCTGTTATGCATACGTCTTTATCGGCATTTGCTTCTTTATTGGTGATGCTGGTTGTTGGTTTGGAAACACTTGGCGTAATCGTTCCCACTTCGCAATTGTTTGATTGGGCGGCTGTTTGTGGTTTATCTGTACGTGTATGTGGCTGCTTCTTAGTGTTGTCTGTAGAAAATGTGTTCACACCCGATACTTCAGCGCATGTTTTTCTGTTGTGGGTTACATAACTAGCAAGTAGTGGTCTGCACGGGGTATATGAACAGCGTTGTTTGCGTATAGTTTACGCCTTACTTCGGAGATTTGCATTTAGTGAAGTAAGAAGAAATAAATTTAATCACCCCCGTTTTCACAACATTGGAAATTCCGGGGAAAATGTTTCTCCAAGCGTCACACGTAAGTGATTCCACTTCTCCGTATTTCGACATAATTTGTTTGATGTATTCTGCCGCGGTGCTAGGTCCTGTGTACCTTATCATCTTCCACATAGCCTGGGATGTTGCTTCTGATTTTGTTGTATTCGATGTCGCGTCCGGTGTTGTTCTGCTTAATGTAGTTTTCTCCCTGGCTTAAACCTCTAAACGATATACATCCGAAAAAATAGCATATTCAGTAAAATGATGTAATAGAAACCGAAGTACGATGGGCAGTGAGCGAAAACTAGAAACCAGAAGATAATAAAAACCCGGGCCTTGGTATCCAGCGGCGAAATTAAATAAATCAAATGTGTTGGGTTACAGCTGCGGTTGTGTGTGATCTGCTATAATCATGTGCCCCTTCTCGGACGTCATCATATCCCAGTGATAGCATAAGCGATTGTGCATTGGGCCGGAGTCCCCACCCTAGTAACAGTTGAGGTTTTATGGTAGTTTTATAGCCACTCATAAAACTTGGATTGATCTTGTAGCATGCTATAAAACTTCAATTTTTGCTTGGGCAGGGTTGAGGTCCGAATCCCACCTCTGAGGAGGTTTTTTCACATAATTGCTTTCGTTTAACTCACCTTTTCGATCTGTTTCCCCGTTGGATACCGCCAAAAAGTCTTAAACATCTTGAGGTTAACAGAACAGTGAACAAGTGCATTAGTAAGCATTTATGTATTTGTTTTGCAGTAGTTTAAGCGCCTGAATGTAGTCTAAATGTTAGAGCACATCACTGGATTACAGAACCAAAAAAAAGCGTTAAGAGTGGCTGTCAGTGCAGTAAAATTTCATTTCATTCAATCGAAACTGAATGAACGCAGTCAATCAGTCGTCTGCAGTAGCATTCACATTCATTTAACGCATCAGTTGTTGTTAATCTGAAGCTGGGTTCATGGCACTTCACTCACCGCTGCTTTCAAATGAGTCGCAATTCATATTCAACCTCCTTCGTTTGATCCTCTCAAATGAATAGATCAGCTTTCAATTTCCCCAGTGAGCACCAGTCAAATGAGATCCGGGTAAACCTAAGACAAAAAGAGACAACTGGCTTCGTATTTTTGGTTATCATGCCTTTCTTGTGCCAGATGACAGATGAGTGTATGCAGCTAGCGAGGTTGGCAGTGCAGCCAATTTCTTTGTCATATTTAGATATGTTGCTATAATACACATAATAATGACCGTTTTATTGACACACATTTCGCATTTATCTGGTACTAATCAATCCAACATTTTTATCACATACTACATGTTTCTAGCAAATTTGGCCAGCATAACAGCCTATTCATCAGAATCAAATTTGCAACAAAAATATTATAGAGATGAACGTACTACCAAATAACATTTTTCATTGCAACCAGTTTCAATAAGCTGTTATTAGTAGATTCATTATTTTCGTCTGAACTCTGCGAATTTAAGAAAATTTGAAAAAGAAATATGATAGCCGCAGTATGTTATCATAATTGTACGAAGCTGTCAAATTCATTGCTAAAATCAAATATGTAATTCAGCTATTTATTTGCACCTCTACCAATAGTTCCCTGTGTACAATTCCGATGACATGGTGAAGAGGTAAAACATTTCCACACTGGTTATATAGGAACACATTACGAGCACAGTCTATAGTCTACGAGAATCTTTTTTTTCAGAAAGAATTCGAAAAGGTTCTGCTCGATATGAATGCTATAAATAGGTCATATCGAAGGTGGGTTTATTGATTTGAGGTAACCAAAAGGCGCCATATTGGATTGATTGATTGCAAAATGTCCTCAATCATCAGTTTCCGTCATCTAGTGACCATCATTGCAAAAGCGATATAGATATATATTGATCATGGTTTTTACTGTGGTGGTTACCCGAAACCGCCATCTTTGTTTTCAAAATGGCCTAAATTCATAAATTACGGTATTTTATGATTATTTTAAATGATACCCATATTGATAGTTGTTTTCACAGTTTCTTGGTCACTATAGGCCGCAATCTTGGATTTCAAAATGGCCTAACCTCCTTTCAAATGGTATCCATGTTGCCCTCATCTCTGATTTAAAAATGACTTTAACCATCGAGCTTGAGCTTGAGCTTGACCTTGTACGACCACCCGTAGCTGCTACTCCGTTATCGATCTAGACTAGCTGAAGTTGCACAGGGAATCAGTAGTAGTGCTTGGGATTAGGTAAACATCTTTCAATGTGCAACTCCTGGTAATCCTAAAGTGTTTATTGAACAAAACCGGCGCCGGCCTGGCCCGAACGTAGATCGCAGAAGGAACGTTAGTCCGATACTTGCTTTTGCTAGGCAACGGCTTTACTTCCCTTCCGAAGGAAGATTTTACACCTCAGAAAAATCTCAGCGACCTCGGCTGGGATTGCACCCAGACTAACTGGGATGGGTGGCTGTCACGCTTACCACTCAACCAACTACGCCTTCATTTAAAATGACTAACCATCGATTTCCGTTATCTATCATCTTGGACCTTTAACGAGTTCGTCCGTTTACACCTAAGACAAGATAAAGCAACTAGTAATACGATTTCTGTATATTTCTGTATTTTGGTAGTACGTCCATCTCTATTTCAAAGTTTGTGGCAAATTTGATTCTGATGAATAGGCTGTTATGCTGACCAAATTTGCTAGAAACATGTAGTATATGATAAAAATCTTGGATTGATTAGTTCCAGATATATTTTGGCGAAATGTGAGTTAATAAAACAGTCATTATTATGTGTATTATAGCAACATATCTAAATATGACAAAGAAATTGGCTGCACTGCCAACCTCGCTAGTTGCATACAGTCATCTGTCAACAATTATTTACCAGGGCACAAGAAATGAAAGAAAACTCTCCAAGAAGAAGAGAAAGAAAGGTTCGGAACATTTGTCATTTTTGAGTGAATTTGTTTTATGTTTGTTAAGCAGAAAAGCCCACTACGTCATTTGTTTTATTCTTTTCTTTTTCATATCCTCCTGATTTATCAGCTTCATCGAAAAAAAAATACAACTTTACTCATACAGAGAAAAAATGCTCGTACCTGTATCCGTCTTGAGTTGCCTCGTCTTATCATAGCCTTTACCCTATATTATTTATTATCTTGGTCGGAGTTATTTTTATGTCAGTGAGTGTTCCTTCATATTCATTTGTGAGTGGTTCATTGGAATGGTTCACTTCCATTAGCTGAGACCGTGCTAATGTGAGGTTGGTGTTCAATAGAAACTAAACAGGCAAAAACGTCAAATGACTAGAACCTGTTATTCAATTGACAGTGAACTTTGAGTGACTCAAACGAAGACGGCAGCCGAACTCAACTGATATAGTGGTGGTATGTTTACAGTGAAAGGCTCGAAGTTTAACTTGAAACGATTATTTTCGTTTGAAATTGATATTTTACCGCACTGGTGGCTGTATCGAAGTATACTTCTTTGGGCAAAGGCTTTTTTTAAGATTTATGCGTTTTTCTACAACAAATTGGGGCACCTTGTCATACTTTAAATCGGACATGGAATTTTGGTCGAAAGAGCTATACTAGCTCGTGGATCTAAAATCTACTGGATTATTTCAAATAGGTTTTTGTTGAGGTGCATGTACCATGTTATCTCCTAGTGTTAATACCCTAAACCTCTTATATAACGCATATACAGATGATGTCGGAGGATGTGTTCCAAGTTCCGTGTCATTTTGTCAAAGCTATTGCCACAAATTAAGAACACATCGAGTAACATTTTACCAATAAAAAGTGTTACATCCCACCATTGGCAACTGTCGTATACACGATCCAGGCGTCCTTCCCATGTCACGGAGGCAGTGCACATTGATGATGCTGTTGTTGTAGAAAGGACCTTTAATCCTTAATACGCACATACAGTCACTGATCGTTTGTAACTTGATCAAGTCAGTTTACCTTCTGAACACTATCAAACCGATTCCAACACACCCGTTGTATCAGGTGGAAGGTATATGTTCAACGTTCGCTTCTTCACATTTCTGTCCCGTCCACCAATATTTCTACTGTTCTACAAATTCGTATTTGAAAATCCATGCGATTTCTGTTCTATGTTCCAAACTTCCAATAATACTTCCTATTTAACCAATATAGCAAATGTGTACCACCAGACACATGGAACTGTTACTGAGCACTGAAGTGACAAAGGATGACCCCGTGTCGGCCCACAACTGAGTCAATTTCGCATCAGGATTGCCAGCTCCAAATTTGAAGCAAATCGGACAAGTCTAGCTAGCGGACAATCATCAAGGAGAAAACACACTAGCTCGCCTTTTCGCCGCTAGGTGGCACTATGTGCTTCAGATTATCACTGCAAGTAAAAAAAGAAAGAAACTTAATTATCTACAACTTTGTCGAAGACTGTAAATCAATCCGACTTTATTAGAAGAAATAATTAAACTTTTAACGAAGAGATGTTTGAGTCAGTTTTGCAAAGGGCCTAGTATGCTTCTGTATCAGTACTCGATTCCCATTAATTATGCATTTTTCTGAAAAAAAAACTGGTTAAGTTAAGCTCAATAGTATGCTCAAAAGAATTTTAGTAATTAATACAAGTCATGTTTTGATAAAAAAAAATTAGTTCAACATGTTACCGCATAGATGGCGCTAACATTAACTTTTCAACGGAGAGAGATAGACAGTCTTCCCAAATGAACATCGAACACCATGTTCGCTCTAGTTCTGTGCTCATCCTACACCATCATTTTAGTGTGCAAACTCGAACGCGCTAATGCGTACCAAAACCCGAGCACATGTTCGTCTGCACAACCGAACCCCATGTACGTACGCGGTGTTCGTACACACAGGTTCTTGATACTAGCTTACTCTTTCTCTCGCCCATCATCACTAGCATTGACTCATTCTGTTTTGTGTGTGCCTTTCTTATGTACGCACACAGTGTACGTACACGGTGTTTAAACCTAAGTTTGCATATCGTTCGCTTAGGATCGGTGTTCGATGCGAACCTGTACACAAAGGCAAAGCATGTTTGAGGTTGAACGCGCGCATGAAATGTTGTACACGGATGCAAACTTGTCGATGTTCATGGGAAGACTGCTTCTACAAAGTTGTAGAACAGTCATTTTGTAGCATTTTTTTCTTCTGAAAATGTCTATATTTTTTCTCTCATTCTAAAAACTATCTAAAATTTTCTAATCAAAACATGACTCGTATTATATACTAAAAATTTTCTAAACATTCCATTCAGCTGACCATTGTTTCACAAAATATGTATAGTTCGTGGGAATCCAGTACTGAAGCACAGCCCTGCGCTATTAGGCTCTATGCAAAACTGACTCACACATCATTTCGTTAAAAGTTTAATAACTTCTTCAAACAAAGTCGATTCGTCCATCAATCTTCGACAAAGTTGTAGACAATTAAATAATCTTTTTTATGTTCACTTGAAGTGACAATCTAATACACACAGTGTCACCTAGGGGTTAAAATGCGAGCTAGTGGGTTTTCTCCTTCTAAATTGTCAAAAAATCTCATACAAACTGCAGGCACGTTAGTCCGGTAGCTAGGCTTGTCCAATTTGCTTCGAATTTGGCACTCCTAGTGGGACAAGGAATCAAATCATGGGTGGGCCCTAGAGTGCCCAGAAAAATAATGAATTTTTGAAAACTCACTCGGCCCACCCCTGAGTCGATTCCTAGTCCCACCAGGAGTACTTGCTCCAAATTTGAAGCAAATCGGACAGGTCTAGCTACCGGACCAAGGTGCCTGAAGTTTGTATGGGATTTTTTGACGATTTACATGGAGAAAACCCACTAGCTCGCATTTTCACCGCTAGGTGGCACTGTATGCATCGTATTATCACTGTAAGTGAAAATAAGAAAGATAATTTAATTGTCTACAACTTTGTCGAAGACTGCTAGTCAATCCGGCTTTGTTGAAAGAAATTATTAAACTTTTAGTGAAGTGATGTCTGAGTCAGTTTTGCATGGGGCTTAGCAGTACGTGGTAGTATATCAGTACTAGGTTCTAACAAACTAAACATTTTTGTGGAATAATGGTTAGATTTAGCTGAATAGTATGTTCGGAAAAATTGCAGTACATAACACGAGTTATGTTTTGGTTGGAAAATTTTAGTTCCACCTGTGACCGCATAGATGGCGCCAACACTAACTTTTCAACGGAGAGAGATAGAATATCGAGATGTTTGGTAAAATTACTGAAAAAATCTTGTTCTACAACTTTGTAGAAGACACCTAATTTCTATCTCTCTCCGTTGAAAAGTTATTGTTGGCGCCATCTATGCGGTCACAGCTGGAACTAAAGTTTTCTAACCAAAACATAACTCGTATTATGTACTACAATTCTTCCGAACACACTAGTGAGCTAAATCTAACCATTATTCCATAAAAATGTTTAGTTTGTTAGAACTTAGTACTAATACACTACCATGCACTGCTAAGCCCCATGCAAAACTGACTCAGACATCACTTCGTTAAAAGTTTAATAACTTTTCTTGTTCGAGTCGGATCGCTTTGCAGTCTTCAACAAAGTTGTAGATAATAGAATTATCTTCTTAAGTTTCATTTTTGGTGATAATCTGATGTATACAGTGCCCCCTAGCGGTAAAAATGTTCGCAAGTGGGTTTTCTCCATGTAAATTGTCGAAATATCCCATACAAACTTCAAGCACGTTGTTCCGGTAGCTAGACTTGTTCGATCTGGCTCAAATTTGGAGCAGACACTCCTGGTGGGACTAGGAATCGACTCAGGGGTGGGCCGATGGGGGTCATTTTTTTTCTGTCACTCTAGTGGGCCCATCTAGTTTCAAAAATTCATTATTTTTCTGGGTACTCTTCTAAGCATTGTTGCTCTTATGGACACCAATGATCTAGATACGCAGTACGAATAACTTTTATTCTTTATATTGATTGGATTTGGCTCAAAGTGAATTGAGATTACCTTTCCCAGGACTTTTATAATCGTTTGAAGTGACCAATATAAACGATAGCCCCCTTTTATATTTACCAATGATCTAAATTGGTAAGTTCCATGTACTTTGATACCCACTATGATAGGGTTTGTTTCATGTTGGGGTTATTCATGCATTCAATGTGCATTGCAAGAAATACCCAAAGATTCTTGGGGTATTTTTTCCCTTCCAAAAATTGCGAAATCCGTTGTTTGTTAATGTAGTCTCACCTCTTAATGAGGTGTTATAAGATAGTTGATTGGTTGCGCTGAGTTATATACTACCTTGAAATCCGCGCAGGGAAAATTAGTCCGTGTGTTGAAAACCGCAATGGTTTTCATCGACCAGATTGTCGAATTGGTTAATCCGAATGCTTTTCTTATTCCTCCCAGATTATTTCCATTCCCATGATGGATTGCTTCGCGTAGTTGATCACTTCCGTAATTTCGAATTTACAAAGAATCGGCCTCTTGAAAGAGCGCATAAAACTTTGACGGAGTCCAGCATTTGTAGTAATAACTAACATTCTTTGCAGATGTTAGTAGAAATAATACTTTTTCCAGAATTTTTTCGTTAGTATTTACTCCATGCAGTGACCTACGAAGTAAAACTATTGCTAACAGAAAATTTGTATCGATTTTTACTCCACTTGTTAGGCGAAATTCGTTTAACATTAGTTCAAAGACGAATTTCGATAATTATAACCGGAAAACCCTTTTTGCTAACGCCCTTTTCAAAGCGAACATCGTGATCCAATTAAGTACAGAAAATTTGTATATATGTATGTATATGTAAAGTAAAACTAGAATGTATATCGCAAGCTCGTACACCACTGCTAACGACAATACACTTTAACCAACCGCAACCAACTATAAAAAAGCTGTACAAAGAAGCTGAACTAATTCTGTGCATCAGTTACTAACCCACAATCCATCGAGAGAAAAAAAAGACAAACTAAACACTATGTAACAAGACAACAAAATCGGAGGTATTTCAATCGTTTATCAGATTTCGCTGAAGTATACTCAAATTTTTAATCGTCGGTTCAGTAGTGCAAATATAGATATTCTTTAAATTGTGTTTAAATTTACAACCTCACTCCCCAAGCGTCCACCGTAGTTTCGAAGTAGGGGCTAGACTTTACCCACATATTTTCTTGTTTTTTTATACAATATATTTATCTCGTTTGTACAAACATATAAAAGAGTGTGTTGAAAGAAGTTCAGGTAGTCTAGTGTTTACCTTTTGTTATCTGTGTACATAGTACTCATACAGTTTAGACAGTTTGGAGTTTCTCCGTTCCTTAACAGTATAGGATTAGCTAACGAATAGCCACAATATATTAACCAACAAAAATATCTAACTCTTGCTAGTCAGTTCTAATTGTATAGCCTTAACCCCTAAGTTACAAGCAGCAAGTAATGTATAGAGTATTCAAACTATGTAAAAGTGTGTTTTACTACCATCACTATATAAAACTACTAGTACAACTACCATTACATTCAAATAATAGTGCGCCGGCCAAACAAACAATATTACACAATTTATGTAAGTTAAGTATAGGGCTAGCTCAGTCTTAGGTTGCGCGTACGAAATACCCTTAGGGATTCAACAGTAACATTTGCGCTAGACAGTGCCAGGATCTTCATGTTATTCGTGCGTTATGTTACACCTATTTCTTTTCAAAAAAATACATCAACATATCTACTAATTCTCAACTACCCCAAAACAAGTGTGTATCCCAAAAACTTCAATGGAGACCACCACACGGAACGTACTCGTGACACTCTTCATAACGTACTCCCTTCCACTTTGTCCTTCTGTTACTAAACCACCACAGGATTTAAAATCGTCGTCATTCCAAAGCTTGTCTTTTCGCCCAATTTCAATGAACTCTTCCGGTAAAAGCTTGTCCTTGTTAGAAGGAATCCTTCAATCTATTCAGTTTCAACTTACCAGCAAATAGTACTGTTGCAAAGGCCCCCGTCGTTCGTGTCCCCGACAAAAAAGCATTTTCATTAAAAAAAACGAAACAAAACTGCTCGGTCAGGAAAACCCCTCCCACCTTAGAAACGCTAGCCACTCGAGAAACTCAACAGGTGTACTAACTTAATCTCTTGTTTTTTTCTTCCTTTTACGACAACCAAAACCGTCACCCATATATTTGTATTGTATTTTTGTGGTAAATTGAAACGATTGCTTCAAATAAACAATCCGAAATTCGGATCGGGCCATCAAGCAGCAACAAGAACAGGATCCTACCAACCTGTACATCGCCAATCTACCACTTAACTATAAGGAGACGGATGTAGAAAACTTGCTATCCAAGTACGGTCAGGTGATCTCGACCAGAATACTGCGCGACCAGAATGCACAGTCCAAGGGTAAGTGGTACTTTTTTTTTCTTATTTGTGTCGGTAGATGTTATCGTCCTCGAAGCGATTATTTGAACCGTAGTTTTATCGATAAATAACATATTATATTCGCTTTAAATTAACTCCGAAAAGTTACTTTGGTTATTCTGTACCTGGCAGGTCATTTGGAAGTTGTTGCTCGAAAAAGTAAAGAATTTTTGTGATAATTTTTATAAAGTTTGTAATAAACAATATTCAACTGTACTAATGAGTAGTAAATAGAATACGAGCAAAACATTCTTCCTGAAAGTTATCAATTAGCTTCGGTCCCGCTTCCGCAGGGACCGTTGAACATTGGGTTGAAATTAAAACTAAACTGAGGAATAGGCCCGCACCCTATTCCACTACCCGGACGTGATATAAAATCGACTTCTCCGATTGACAACAGATCAAAAACTGATCTTTATTTTATCCAAATAATCTTACAGAGTTATTGTGTTTATGGTTAGTGCCGTGTGCACCGCTTCATGGCTAGTCCTTCTTGGGGCCGAGTGCACCAGGATCGCTGACTAAGCGGGTGTCAAATGACGCCGCTCATCGTTTAGAACGCTACACAATGTTTTGATTTGGGCGAACTCGCATCGTCGCGCCTCTAGTTCCTGGATTCTTCTGGCGTTTCGCCTCCATCTCCAAATGATGATGGCAATAATAACTGCCAGCCAGGGGCGGCGAAACACTTTACGCCCGAGTGGGTAGAAAGCATAGGGTGAGGGGTCCATTAGTAAGGATTGTTTCCCTTTTCGCAATGCACACGCTTACATTACATTCACATTAATCACGTTCGTTTATGCAAATGAAATTGTGGTACATCGATGTTTTCAAATGTGTGTAGTGCGAGATACATGCGTTGCGCATCTAAATTTTTTGAAATGGTTCAAAATTTCGAGTGGGTAATTACCCATTCGGTTATTTTCGAGTGGGTAGTACTACCCATACTACCCACGCTTTCCGCCGGCCCTGCTGCCAGCAACAGCAGGCCGTCTATGGTGTACCTTGCTGCTTCGTATGTGGATATCTCGTTCTCCACGGTGATATCGGAGCTCGCCTCGAATGGCCACATTGTTGTTGGTTGATGTTGCTATGAATGGCACCGCATTGTTGCGGTACGATCGAAGTAGACTCTGGGGTCAGGTTCAAATTGTTGAGTGCGCATTTCTCACCGACAATGCGCTCGAATCGTTGCTGGGTGGTGCCTGCTCGCTGACAATGCTCGGGAGGGCACATTTTCCGCTGAGCTGGGGCTTGTTGACCAGCATTCCGTCGTTGGGTTCGATTATAGCGAAGTTGGGATTGCTGACTTCGCTTCGTATCATGTAGCAACTGATGGGTTTGCATTTGCCTACTTCCACTTCCTAAAGGTAAAGTAATAGAAATGGTCGCGATTTTGAACACATTTAAATCTCCACCGAGATAAATTTGAATTATGTAGTATCGGCGATAGATACACTGACGGTGCTCATAACATAAGATACAAAACACGTGTTTTACTTGAAGCTTTTACAAATCTGCTAATGGCTTGAACAGAACACACAGTATTCTTACGGTTCATGAAGGAATTCGGATCATGTCACAGCCCAGCCCTGGTACAATCTGCTTGTTTCATAGTGTCATGAACAACGATGGCACTCATACGGTACGTATATAAAACAAGCACTTTCTGTCAGATTGTACCCGGGATGACCTGGATTCCTACATGAAAATACGAATTTTCACGATCTTAAAGTATTGATCGTAAAAATTAAAGACGCTGAATTACTGAATAAAGACTCGCCATTTTATCCCAACTAAATAAAATGGTTTGGTAACATTATTTTCTGTGAACTAGCACCACTATCACAGCGTTAACTTCAGTTGACTCGTATACGACAGATACGCAGAGTTGCAACGTCGATAATTTTTTCATCATGAAATTCTGTGTGAAATTTTGTACCAATAAAACTACCGCCGGTTTTAAAAATATTGCTTTTTTTCGCTTCCCGGTAAACTACGACCTTCGTGCGGGATTGGTCCAGTTCTGTTGTTTACCAGAAAATTACAAGTTTACGGATAGCTGAAACGGTTTAAGTAACTTTTAGTAACCACCGTACTACTAAAAGCTTGCCTTAGAGATTCGATTCAGAAATTTATTCAAAATATTTTAACTCACTATCACAATACTTTCCAAAATTCATTCATCACAAGTCTTCTGCTCGATTGGAATGACATTGACAGGTCTCGTGCTCGATTGGAATGACACTGACAGATACACCCAGTTTTTTTACGGGATACATACCGCGTAAAAAAAACCGCGTTAATTGGAAAATCCGCGTAAAAAAACTCAGCAAAAGACTGGAAGTTTCTTTTGCACGGATTTCGCAATTAATGCAGTTTTTGCAAAAATATTCAGTCCTTTTGAATGCAAAAGACTTTGAAGATTTTCGGAAAGATGGAAGAGAGACTCGTCTCTTTATGGCCCGCACCCCAACAATATGGGTATTTTCGGAATGGTCTTGAAGAGTAGGTGCCAGAAATTGATTTTTAATGCCATTTTGAAATCCAAGATGGCGACTTCCGGTTTGGCGAAATTCGCTATAACTCAATCAATATGGATATTTTCGGAATGGTCTTGAAGAATAGTTGCCAGAAATCGATTTTTGACGCCATTTTGAAATCAAAGATGGCGACTTCCGGTTTAGCGAAATTCGCTGTAACCCAATCAATATGGGTATGCATTCAAAAGGCCTTAGAATATTTTTGCAAAACCGCGTTAATTGGAAAATCCGCGTAAAAAAACCTCGTAAAAAATCGCGCAAAAAACCCGTAAAAAACCTGGGTGTAAATGGTAAACATACGATTGACGTTTATCCAGAGGGATTCAGCGTCGTTAGTAAAAATATTGGCTGTTCTCTTCCCGGTCAAAAAAAATGCGGACGAACATGGTCAGGCGGTTTAAACCGAGGGTCTGCCCCAAAGGGAAGAAGAGCGTATCCAGATAAGAATAAGAAGAGTGGCAGATTTGACAAGCGCAAAACAGATTCAAGATAATCTGCATAAGGTGCATGCATGTGTGTACAATAATATTATTGGGGGCAAACGCCTTGAGAACTTCAAATAGGCTGAAAGCACTAGTTTCTATATTCAAAACATTGTTTTAATTAATTTCGATTTTAACAACTTCTTTTTTCTGGAAGTAAAGCAGTATTTACGCAATATAGATGTTGCTAATTGTAAAGCCAAAACTCTCGCTTTACGTATGCCTTTACCTCATCTGGTATCATCTTGGGTTTTCACGTCATTTGCAGTTTGACAAGACCAAAATTTGACAAGACCATAATTTGATGTTGGAACGGTCTATCCCTGAGAATCATCATAGGAAGGGCAATCCCTCGGTTTAAACAGTTTGACGTTTGGCTCAACTCGCTAGAAAAAAAAGGCAACTTGCGAATGCGATTGAAAGGCAATTTGAACACTTAGACAAATTTTCTGGCGGCTGAAATGGACTTGGTTGTTTTTTTTTGCGTTTTTCAAACATGGCGGTTCATGTTTGGCTTAAGCTTAAATTTTTTTAACGATTGGCGTGTTCTCGCTTGTATTTTGTTTGTCTAGTGCACTTCATTTAGCCAACGAATGTGGGAAATTGTGGAGTCGTGTATAAGTATAGTGGAACAAGATCTCTAGCCTAAAGTCTTAAAGTCGAAAGTCAGTTTTGGTGTGCAATACCAATTAAACCATCGATTCTTCCTATAGTTTGGTGGTGATTACCTAGTGTACTGATAAGGCAGGCAGGCAAAAATTAAGCCCGCACGATATTAAGCCTGTTCTAATGACCCTGCCACTTCTAGTTTTCCGATCTGTTTACTTCACATCCTTGCTCTCACTTGAGTACTATGGCTCTAAGTTTCATAACTTTCCCTACCCAGTAATCTCTAGCTAATTGAATGTCGTTAAAACGTAAAAAAGAAAATGTGACTAACATAGTCGAAATAAAAAAGGGGAAAAAAAATGTACTGATAAGTTTATGCGAGTAGAGAATGAATCCGAAAATTAGTATTATTTGTAATTTTCATATTAGGCAATTAAGGGCGATTAAATGGCGCGTTCCCTGGGCGATTTGGGGACAATTTAAGGGCGGATAGAGCGGCAAAAAAATGACGGCGGCTACTCGCCCAAATGTTGCATTTGAAATAGTCCCCAAATTGCCAGCAATTTGCTGGCAAATTGAAGGGCAATCAGCGCATCCGAGTTGGCAAATAGCCACCCGTTAACCAGCAACTTGCCCTTTTTGACTGGGCTTCAAGTCAGTAGCGCATTTTTAGAAGGTTGAGGTCGTCCTGAGAATTACATTACAAATGTCGAAGTATTTCTATTGGCGCGAATATTATTCTATCTGAAGCATAAAATAAATTATATAGCCCATCATAGACGATCGTTCCAACGCTAATGATGTGACATCAATAACACATCAGGGAATCTTGATTCGACCCAAGTTTGGCTGTACCCACCAGTAACGCGGGTGAAGTCGTGTAAACTATCGAATACGAATTGCCATAGCTTAATTGAATACATGTAATAAATTATACAAAACTACTCTTGCAGGAATAGTTTTCGATTAAAAAATAGAAATTTTGGTTAAGTACGATGGGCAAGGTTATTTGAAACTATCATCATTATTTTTTGTTTCCGCATGAGTTAGCCGCCGATTTTCGTGTTTTCCGGTTAAGAAATCGAATTTTTTAAAATTTCTCATAGCATTACAAAGTCAACATTCAATAATAGTAAATATAAATGCGAATTCCACTCCACAGTAATTCGTTAGGCATAGGTAGATATAACTGGACTCGAATGGTGCTACTTCAGATTCGAGTAATTATATCCCTCTTAGATGAGCCCAGGATCCAGCTCGGGTGCCGAAAATTAAAAATCTTCGTGATCTTTAGTTGATTCTCCATATTAACAAGTCAGGCTCGGACCGGGTCTCTCAAATTTTAAATTTTCTGCTTCGGGTTTTCAAATTTCGAAATTCTTGGGTTTAACAAAATGTTCAATCTCAGATTCAAGTCGGGTTTTTCAATTGTAAAATCTTCGGGATTGGATCGAGTTCGGGTTTTTAAAATTTTGTAATTTCGTGCTCAGTGTCAGTGTGCTCATGTTTAGTGTCATCAAAGATGGAATGCACCTCTTTGTGCGAAATTTTCGCATTTCTTGGTGCACAGATCAATCTATTTTCCGTCTTCGAAAATCTCTTTGTGCAGGTGATCTACACATCGCAGTGTGTTTCATCGGTGCATTTCGCTCCTTGTGCACATTGTGTCAGCAAATGACAAGCCAGGGTGTCATAAAATTTTTGTACAGAAAGTTGGAAAAGAAAAAGCAGTGGATAGAGTAGTACAAATTCATCTGCAGCATACCGTATAGCAATTATCACACCAAGTGTTAAATAAAGAATCACCATTTTGTTGCTTTCAAAAATGTTGGACCATACTGTGGCAGAAATAAGTTTCCTCTTATAATCTGCAGTGATTCATGACTTAATTAGAGTAGCCCATATATCAATTTGAGAAGCTCCGAATTAATAGAATACTGTATTAATAAAATACTCAATAAAAGAAATCGTTTAACATTGACACGATCTCTCTCTGAAGGGAAGAAGTGTTAGATATAACGCCCTGCTCTGACTGCATTACGAATCAATTAATCAATTGCCGAGCCAAATGAGTACAATAAATCCTACTTTGTGGAGGTCGCGAATAATGGCCTGGGAATAGCGATACGTTTCGATGTCTTGTGAAGCGTGTAGTATATGTAGTATACACTCCCCTACATAGCTAGCAGAGCAATCATAACAGAACAAACCTGCTAACCTACCGAAACAAGTCAATACCGGGTTGCGGAAATGCAAACGTAAATATAGGACACCGCACGCCTGTACTCATCATTAAGCAATTTAATTTTACACATATTAGAAACAGTTTATATATTCCGTGTTTGGACGTGAGTCTTTGTTGTTTCCTTTTTCAAGGACTTTTATGAACGTGTCCAACTGGAAAACAGACAGAGAAAGAATGACCGGAACGGTGAGAATGAAGAAACGGCGAAAATTGACCTTTATTGGAAACACTGAGAAAAGATATGTCCTCAAGCAGGAATTGAACCTGCGATCTCCCAGTCTCTAGTTGGGTGCGTTAACCACTCCTCTATCGATCAGGATTTTGAATTTTACATTTTCGACGTCAGAATCAGAATCAGCGACCCCAAAAATCCCCTTGTAAAACGTTTTAGGCCAATATTTTAAAAAATGAAATTTAAGTACCCTATATGACGAAATCCGCCATTTTGAATTTTACATTTTCTACATCAGAATCAGAATCAGTGATCCCGAAAACCTATATAAAGCTAAAAATAACAGTACTAACAATGAAAAAATCGCGTCGCAAAGGGTTAAAGAAGGAGTACGGAGGAGGTAGAGAAAGTTACGGTCGAGATGCCCATTGAGAGCCGCCCCTCGAGTGAATAAACAAGCGAAGAAATCCTTCAAGTGTTTGGGGTTTGAACATTTGGCAGGGACTTGGAAATGCCCGGATAGATCCAGGATGTGCTGGAAATGTGAGGAGACGTGCCATCTTGCGAGAGATTGCACACAAAGGCCGAAGTGCATGCTTTGCACTCCAGAGGACGGAAACGACCATTAGACGGGTGGCTTCCTACAAACACTGCATACAAGAGGGCGACTACAGGCCAACGGTAATGGAGATAACCCTGATAAATCTGAAACAGCACAGAAACTATTGTGGCAGTCTACGACAGAACCAATGTGTGACTTCGCCTTGATTGCAGAGCCATATCAAGTCCTCCTTGATGACGGTAACTGAGTGGCGAGATCAAGAACGGCTGCGATACAAGTTATGGGCAAATTACCCATTCAAGAAGTAGTAGAACGGTCATACGAAGGCTGCGTGATCGCCAAAATCAACGACGTCTTCGGGTTACGGGGGCTGTTACGCTCTTCCAAGGTGAACATGTGGAGCAGTTCAGCCTAATGCCTGGTGTCCTTATGCACAAGAATTTGGTGTTATCCAAAATTTTTCCCGTTTTGGGAATTTTGCAAGAAATGGTGCTAAATGGCACAAGAGAGACAAACTGAGTCGATTGGTTTACGAAACTCGATTCTCTGGGTTGGGATTAGGTGGCCGGTTTTCAGAGGGATTGCATAACCTTTCTATATGAGAATAGCAAAAACAAAAAATGCTGTACTTTTGTCCGATACGAAACGTTTATCCTGAGATGTACAGAATTCATGTTTCTAAAAACTTCTATGTTCTTACCCACGGCTTAGTAAAGCATACGCATTTCAAACAAACGAATTGACAAACAAAACTCCTCCGTGCTTCTGATGTAAACTTTAAACATGCAAATAGAATTATTCGACGCCGATAACATCCATTCCTAATTGTAGAAAGACAAATACTAAACTTTTCAAAACAATCAACGCAGGTGTCGGATTCGCCCGGATGGAATCGCGGGAGAAGTGCGAGCAGATCATTCAGATCTTCAACGGTACCCAGCTGCAGGGTGCCAAGGAACCGCTGCTGGTGAAGTTCGCCGACGGTGGCTCGAAGAAAAAGAATCCCTTCAAGAGCCCGGATCCGAATGCACGGACCTGGCGTGACGGAGCCGAGGGTATCCCAGTGGCATACGATCCGAACATGCAGCAGAACGGTATAGGTGTGAACGTGGGCACTCATATCGGGATGCCATACGGGCGGTTCGGCACTCCTCAGATGGGAGGCTATGCCGTACCCGGGTCCCAGTGGGGCTACATGATGACGCAACCGATTGCGCAGGTTGAAGATCAGGTATGTAAAACTAGAGAGACCAAACGTTTGGTCAGTGTGCTCATTTCTCTTTTATTTCTTTTCTGTTGGTGTTTCAACAGCAGTATGTGCAAATGCAGGCGCCACACCTTAGCGTGGGCACTCCTTATAAGACAGACTCCGTTGCGCCAGTGCAGCCACGTGGCGTGTCGATGATTATGTCAAGCGATAACCCAGCGGCGGGTGTTCCTTATGGTATGATGCCGCAGCTCACCACACTACAGATTGGATCATCGGTAAGTATCACAACAAGTAACAATGTTAGTTCGGTGTGTAACAGTTGCAAATCTTCCCAATAAAAAAACAGTACATTAGCCCAACGTATCCGTACTATGCGCCCACGCCGTCGATCATCCATACGATGCAGATGGGCGACTCAGAACAGGCCAGCACGGCGGCCTCTCCAGACGAGGCATATACCACACAGTATCAACATGCTCCGAAGTAGAGATCCAGATCTGGGGCCCGCCAGATCTAGGTCGCTCGTAGCCGCCAGTTGAAAGAGTAGTCTCCAGTCATCGTCATCGTCGTCGTCGCCGCCGCCGCAGCCACCGCAACCACCACCAACAACAACAACAACAATAATAATAACAACGCCGTCGTTGCCGTCGTATCAGCTATCACCGGCTGTTGAATGCCAACATTGAAACAATGTGTGTGTGTAAAAAAAGTTAAGGAGAACACGAACAGCAGCAACGATTCACAGTCGAAACTTTAAAGTTCTAAAAGCGAGATATTATCAGAATGTCTGATAGAAGCAAAATGCCAAACGCGGTTAGAAGCAACTCAAGGGGTTTGTGACGTTCGGGAGAAAAGCCTAATGGCGTATAAGAAAGAAGGAAACCAATACCTCATCCGAGACGAGAGAACACTGATTTTTCCATATGACTTGAAAACAGAGTAAAAACCTTAATTCAATGAATTCCAAAAACTTTAACCAATTGATGCGTAAGAAGAAGAAGAAGAAGTTTTGCGTGCGGAATGTAGGGATGTGTGTGTTAAAAGTTTGTGATTTTCGTTCTGCGCAAATCAAAATTATGACTTTAAAGCCTATTATGCCGGAGAACCATCATCACCAGGTGTGATGAGGATTGGTTATTGACTGTTAATTTCTTTTTAGTATTCTGTCCCGTTTTCTGTTACCGATCAGAAATAAACACTGTTGTCCGATGCACGAGAAACGAAATTTGGAGAATCTACTGCAACCGGGCGGCCGGATAGGAACGAGTCCTTACTCTGTTTGTTAAGTTTTTTTTTTGTTTAGTTTTTTATTCTTTCCAATAGTTTTTTTTTTGTTTTTCAAACCTTATTTATTTCACCTCTTCTCTGCGACAGCAGAGAGCAACGTCTGTTGAGAGAAGTAAGAACTCGAAATCAAACGAGAAGCACTGATTATATTTCGAAAAGGATCAGAAGGCAGAAAAGAATGCCCCTTTAAAACAGGCGAGACACCAAAAACTATCTGAGATATCGAAAGGAAACTTTTACGAATGAGCTTTTCTTCAGTAGGAGAACTATTGAAAAAAGTAGCAAAAATAGTAAGCCGGCTGATTAGGCAGTGCAATCCTAGAGCGCACCAGCCAACCAGTCAATCAATGTCCTTTTCTTCGTCGTCGTCAGTGTTTTCACAACACTACGATAACGAAATAATACTAAAATAATTCCCATTTTCATATCTGGCTTGACTCGGCCAGACATGATCGGAAATGAAGTCTTTTGAAATAGAGAGATAGAGAAACAAGAGCGAGCGTCGCGGAAAAAAACGAGAAAAGGAAAGTAAGTGAGAGTCGCTTTTTAGGTTAATTTTTTAATTTATTTTTGTCCGGTAAGAAAACAAATTCAATTGAAGATTGATTTTCGTAAGTCGTGAAATCAGGCATGTGAGCAGAAAGCTAAGGAAGCAGATAGGAATGCTAGTTCATAATTTTAGTTATTAGTTCTTAGATAGACCGATTTGAAAATTTACATTTTAGGAGAAACACATGCACATCAATGTGCAGGAAGAACAGAAAAGATGAACGAAAGAAAAGAAAAATAGAGATAAATGAAAGGAGTGGGAAAATAAGAACCAGTTTTCCTACGGCGAAGAGATAGAAGAAAGCGTAGGTCGTTTTACTAAATCTGAAAAATTTTCAATGATTTTTTTGAATTAGTTATATTTTTGTAGTGTTTAAGTTAAAACAGAACCAGAAACTGGAACGTGCGACAGAATGAGATAACAAAAGAAAGGAAGCGAAATCAAAAACGAGTGTAAGATGCGAACGATTGGGATAGTAGAAGAGGAAATTTATTTTCTTTGCGAAGTAGCAGAGAAGCTAGCGAAAGGAAAGAGAAAGAAATGCTTTTGTTTCTTTTTGCAGTGTGAAGTTTAGTGTAAGGCAAAGGAAAATTTTGGAAGGCGATTTAAATTGAATAAAATGAACTCTGGGATGGTGCAGAACGGAAAAACTCTGTACCCACTGGAGTGAAACGATACAGCAAAAATATCGGCGTTGCGATTAATTTATTTTTAATTACTAATCGATAAGGTACTCAAGTGAAATTAGGACGGAAATTACTTCCGTGCCAATCTACCAGTCTCAACGAAACTGATAGTCATTACCTTTTTCGGTGGGTGTGCATGGAAGGTAAAAAACCAGATTCCGTGTTAGTGATGGGTGGTGGTTAATAAAATGGCACAAAAAAAAAAACAATCAACTGGCGTAGAAATTGGCGCCGTGAAGATATAAATCAACAGGATTGCTACAGAGGCAAACAACCGGTCATCATTAGGATGATGCAGCACACTTTAGTTCCCGGAGAAGTGTAAGTAGTTATCCACTCTCGTTAGTCAAAGACTTTCTTCGTATCCTCTCGGGAGGTAGGACTAGTTGATATTTTGATGATTGGGGTTCTTCTCCCTCTTCTTGTGCTCTTTTTTCAATATATTCATTTTGCAATCAGAAATTAATACTTCTCGCTGGGGAGACCCAGCTGGTACGTGTATGGTTTCCGGAACAATTTTTCTATCAATTACTTTTCAGATGCAGATCAATATTTTATATAAGGGCAGGTTAAAATTATTTTTGTTTGCAAGTTTCTCACATATTTCCTGTTTTTCCGTACGGGGTGACTTGGATTTTACTGAGATTTGTGCATAGAGTATACTATAAATTTTTTCATGAACTGTCAATAAGTTTGAAATTCCACGCGTCCACCATATTCATTTGATGGATTTGCCGGATGGTGGATAACATCAATCATAATGCTATCAGGGCTTCGAAATCAATGTTACAAATATTCGATAGGACCTAAGTAACAATGAGAGGTCCCTTTGCTTACTTTTTCATCTATTAATAGATCGGTCGCATTCATCCCTTAACTTGTTGTACAATATACTAGAGAAACCGCCATATTTCGACATGTACGGGAATCACAGTGGAAAGTTTTATAGTGGCGCCGAAATAATCGAAAGAGAAAGTACTCATCAGTGGCTCGTAAAAAGGTCGTTTGTAGGATTTTTTTGAACATGAAAACAAAAAGAGAAACTGATTATCTCTTGCGCATTTTTTAACATATACTCAACAAAAAAAGTACTTTGTATGCCAAAATAAATAAAAACAGCGGATTTATAAACAAAAACAATCTCACGCAGCAGCTCACCGTGGACAACTCAAACTTCGTGAAAGAATCAGCTCGTAATTTTTACCTGAAACAAAAAAATGAAATAATTCCTTAATCGGAAGGCTTTTCTGCACAGTATAGATTATTATGGTGATTGAAAGTTAAAATATTTTAAATACTTCAATCATTTTTCAATAAAGTATTCGATTTATCGGCATTGTTTAGCGGTAAATACGTTAATTACATTGTAAAATGAGAGCTATCTCGAAATCTATCATTTCAGCACCAGCCTAGTTAAGCTCTAAGTCTTCCTAAATGGACATCATATACAATGTACGCTCTGGTTCGGTGCTCGTTTTAAACTCACGCTTCGTGTACGAGCTCAAACACGCTATTTCGTACCAAAACATGTGCACATGTTCGGCTGCACAACCGAACCCCATGTACGTACGCGGTGTGCGTACACCTAGGTTCGTGGCACCAGTTTTCGCTTTCTCACTCTCATCGTCGTTAGCATTGACTCTTTTTGCCTTATGCGATGTTTGAACTAGAGTTTGTACATTGTTCGCTTGGGTTCGTTGCTCGAGGCGAACCCGTACAATCGAGACGAAGCATGTTTGAGGTTGAACGCGTGCACGAAATTTTGAACACAGGTCGAACTGAACTGAACTTGTCGATGTTCATGGAAACTCTGAGCGGAAAATCAGCATGAATGCTGGCTGGCTCTTATACGTATCCCGGCTCCAGTGACACAACCGATTCTAGTTAGAATCGGTTGTGTCACTGAAGCCGGAATGCGAATAGAACCAGCCAGAATTCCGGCTCATTTCCGGTTGAACTTTACTGGGAATGAGCGTGTTGATTTTTTAGCGTAGGTGTACACCAAGGATTACTACAACTTGAAGGAAGGAAGTTCTTGTGCTGTCAAAAGTAGCCTGCTTAATATTTTTATGCACGCTGAGCCACACATACGAGCGTTCCAAGAGTACACACCAAAAAATAATGAAAATTAAACGACATGTAAATCAATACGAATGTAAACATACAAAGCTTGAATCAAAAATTTGATTGAAAATTAAGTTGAATTCGATGCACTCAATAAGAGCATCAAAAAGCATGTGATTTTACACTTTCGTTCGCGTAATATTACACGTCATTTATTTTACAGCAATATGGGATTAAAAATACATTCAAGAGCATGGGTTTGCCGTTTGATGAAACTATAATTTCCAATCAACGTGTAAAATTACAATGTTTATCGCTGAAAAAAGCACGATAAGTTAAGTGTATTTGCACTGGAACTTAATTTTACATTTATATTCATGCTCCAAATATGCGCATGAAAAAAAATTTAAAATTACAAAATATTTTTTTCTGTGTAGACGTCCAACCATTACAACGTCGAGGTGCGCGGCGGCGAACACGATAGCTCTTGATAAAATAGTCTGACACAGGAAATTCAAGAAGATTTGTAGTTACTCGATGAACCAAAAAAATAGGAAAAAGTTCGAGTTTCGGAAAATTGCCTCATGAAAATCGAAAAATCTCAAATTTTACTGTAAAATTCGTTCATTTTTCTTCAAAATAATAGAGAGAAACATTGTTTTATTCAATTTTCTATGGTTCATCGACAGTCTACACATATTGTACATTCTCATAAAAAAACTCAAGTCAAGTTCGCCAATTTGAAAGACACGGTTTCGAGAAAAAACGCTATTAAAGGGTGTCCCACATCAAATTGCATCACGGATAAAACGCTTTAAAAATAACCTATTGGGTATTTCCTCTTGAAAATTTGGGTAGAAGTAGTTTAGAGTGTATCGTTTGCACTGCATTTTTATCGCTGTCAGTTTTTCGAAAATTGTTGCCGATAGAATGAAATCTGTGTTACAACAAATACGCGCTAGGAATGCTTGGCTGTTTAACACAAAAGTAAAGCAGCGTGACCACCGAGATGGCAGGAGACCATTCTATAGGTTCAATACTAACAATTATAAGCGGATAAAAAAAAGTCGATTTTTCTGCCCACTACACCAGACGACCCCCTTAAGTATAATAAGGCCAAGTACTGTGTACTAGAGTACCTGGGCTTATTGGTGCTACCGGTTGGGACGACATATGTAGACAACTCACGCCCAACTACAATGGATTGGGGTAATTTGTAATATATTATAGAACAAACAGGGGCTGCCATAACAGATAACCTGAAAAAGATACTGTTCGCTGTGACAAAGTTTTCCCTAACAAATCAAAGTTTGCAATCGAGCACACTACAGAGTGGATCGCAAATATTTCTATTATGTCACTGAAAAGCGTAGTATACGCATACACTCAAAACTAGGCCAAAATACCTTTACGGCTAGAAGAAAAAAATGGTCATTTCATGTTAAAAAATTACCAAGAAAAAAATTCCCCAAACGATAATCTCAACACATTCGAACCTGTCGCACTCATATGGAATGTGAGATCGCGTTTCATCAATAGTTATACATTACATATAAACGTCTCGGATCTTATTACAGTGCGTAGCATTTCACTTGTCAGTGTATTGCGCATCATGCAAAGCGAACATAATCTGGAGAAAGATGGGCTTCGTTTTTCACTACACGACACGTTTTCGTATTTGCAGATCGGCTCACACTCGGTTCAAAATACAGTCAAACGCAAAACCGACTCTATATAGTGGTGAGGTGTTTCGTGTTGTGTTGAGTTGAAATCGCTTTTCTATCCGGACATCAACAACAAGGTAAGGGACGATCCATAAATGACGTAGCATTTTGAGTGATTTTTAACACTACCCTCTCCCATCGTAGCATTTCTTCACAAACTTCTGTATACCCCCCCCCCCCCTGGTAATTACGTAGCTTGACGATAACCCTCACCCCCCTCCTTGTCCCCACAAAAAATAAAAAAATCCAAAACGATGTTAGTTAGATGAAAGGGGTAAGATTGTCGTGATATCAGGTCAACCCCTATTCCCCTTTAAAAAAGCTACGTAGCATGACATGACCCCCTACCCCCTATCGTAACACATCATCACAAAATACAAAACTCCCCCATATAATGCTACGTCATTTATGGACGGTCCCTAAGGGGGCTGGCAGTGCGTAGTTGGTAAATTAATTGCCTTGTACACAGCTCACCTGGGTTGATTCCCAACCCCGCACATAGGGTTAGAGGTTTTTCCAAAGAGATTTCTCTAACTCGACGAGGCGAATGACCCTAAGGTTAAAAAACAAGGTAGCGAGTGCAAAAAATGTAAACAGTCCTTCGCGTCCTATACGGGAAGCATGACCTGCGGTTTGGATCAACTTATCCAAACCAAGGGGCCCGATCCACGACAAACTAGTTCGAATCCATGGACTACCCATGATCGTATATCAGTCCCATAAAGATAGGAAATCCCATATTTCGGCAGAAGCTACCCAGTAATGGGATAAAATTCCGACTGGTTTATCTCGGTGCCAATACAATCACGGGAATCGACCGAATTAACTCACATACGAACAGAGCCGATAGCGCAATTGCAAGATCTATTACCAAAATGATAATAGAATCTTACCCAAAAGTTTATTGTTGTATGTTTTATTTTTATTATAAAGATTTTAACCTTAGCGTCATTCGCCTCTTTTCAAGTTAGAGATCTCTTTTGGAAAAATCTCTAACCCTATGTATGGGGTTGGGAATCGAACCCAGGTGAGCTGCGTACAAGGCAATCGACCTACCAACTACGCCCGTCCCCTTTACCAAAAAGGAATAGAAACCTACCCGTCGAATTTTGTGTGTATCATTCTTTGGTACCAACTAATCTGAATCCATAGAAACGTTTTGTTTCTTATTTTCCTATATACAGGCAATGCATGCATATGAATTAAAGCTGTGCCGGTCGGTTCCATTTTGAACCGCACGGGATTAAAGTGCTCTTAATTTCATGCCATTCCTAAAGTCTTTGGGTTTTTTTTAAATTCATTACTTTCACTACTTTTAACTTGCTTATTTGTCCGGTACAGAGCCTCAATTGAGTCAAACTATAGATAGAAAGTGAAATCAGATTGTCATGTTATGTTTTCCTGACGCCTACTATTTAGTGGTAGTGCATTAAATTATTAATCAACTAAAAAGAAGACAAAAAGCGAATCCACATACTAGATCACTATCTGGAGTGAATTCCTGTGAAAGGATTGTGTAACATAAAAATGATCTTCTCCCGCCAAACCTAATGTAGGTAAATATTTTTTTTTTATTTTTCTCTTCTTATCTCAATATTTTCACTTTATTTTCTTATAGTTTGTTTTAGCCAACACATATCCCCGTTCCTCCACAAACTCTACGATTGTTTCTCCCGGGAACAAAATCAGCATCAAACTGTCTCGAAGTGGTACGACACAATCATAAAAGCAAGCAAACGCAGTTTCGGAGGACTAACATGAAAATTGTGCCTTTTCCACAATTTTTTTGAAACATGTCACGAATATTCCCCACCACGCGTGTGTTTATGTCTAATGCTAAAAGCGTGCACGGCACTTGTTATCATGAAGTTTGTCAGTGTGTTGTGCGCTAAATTGAAGCTCTGAGCTCGCATTCATCAAATCAACCGGAGGATGTCTATTTAAAAAAAATACACGAACACATTGAAAAAAGTGCTATGATGTAATATGCAAATAAACAGAATAACAAACTGTAACAAAGATTCAAGCAAAACAACCAACAAAGAAAAAAAGAACAACCAACTCAATTTTTCTACACAAATATTTTTGAAAGTCCCCTTTTGTCGAATTGTTATCGCAAACGAATGAAATTCGTTCGCAGGAAAGAGGAAAGCAAAATCTCAACACGCAAGTAACTAAGACAAATATGTATGTGTGTGGAATCTGTTATTTTCACCTCGTCGAAAATCTAAGGAATATTAGGAGAACAAAATATGTCAGTGTAATAGCAGCAACAGCAGCAGCATCAACAACAACAACAATATTAACGGTGAAATAACAAATTAAGATGATATATTTTCGAAGCTAATGTCAACGCGTCAGCTTGGTGACAGCGCCTCTAACGCTCTCAGGCTCTCTGGACGCTGTGCTTCAACACGTAAAAGAAAATGGTCTAAACCGGTAAAGCTGATCTGTTCAGTAGGTTTTATACGTAAACTCGGAATATGAGGTAGCAACAATCTGTAAACATAGTAACAAATGTCATCGTCTGAACCGAACCCGATTTCCTATTCAATATCTTGTAGCATTGAAACACTTAATTCTGTCCCGCCCATCAATCTTTGATGCCGTAGAACGCTGAATGATCGATTGTTTTCAGTGCAGATAATACAGCGGAGTGCAGGGGAAAGGCGAAGTTTATTATACCTTTAGAAATATTACCCAGTGTCTGGGCAATCGGCAGTGCGTACTGATAGTAATAATCAAGCGATTTAACGATTATTTATTGCATATATACACAATATAGGACGATTATTGTTTTAGAACATAAAGGATTTAAAACGGAAAAGAAGGAAAACCGCTATGTGATAGTATTTCCAAACTGTGATACGAATATTATTTTTTGTTTGTTTATTCGAAGAAAAGAGAAAGTCATCAATATTGTATAGCTTATTTATCGACAAACAAATGGAGTATTCATAAGGTGTACTAATCCACTTATACGCTCTAGTCCACGAATCACACTCTCACTAAGCTCGTTTTTTGCTAGCCTCTCTTGGAGACTTATTTGATACAATGTAATATATCTACTTATTGGACGCAAAACGAAACCATTTTTTCATAGGTGTGTCGTATCGCTCACTGTTCTCTCGATTTTTAAGGACGATTTTTAAACGTAAGTAACGTAATATTCAAATTATATAACAAACTAAAGGGCTTAGTACGCACTGTCTGCACAGAGATAAAAGAATTTCGCCTTTTCAAAGCACGGTCCCCAATTTTGTACTCTAATGCATTAGCGTTGAACCGTCGTCGTGGAGGAACCATCCTTGTTCAGGACATCTTTTTTTGTAGTATGAAGAAGACTCAATCGCCAAACTTTTCTGACAACCTATGAGCACTTTTGTCTGAATGTCATTGATTTACAAACTGTACTAAAACACTGCTGAATCTATAAAACACAACACACAAACTATTAACTAAAGAAAAACAAGACAACTTGAGAATCTTCCATCTTCGAAAACACTTAACGAGAACACTATTAAGAAAAGTATACAATAAATAACTTTATGGGAAATAAATATAAAAATGAAAAGTTATGAGAAATGATTAACAAATGACTGAACATATATAAAAACAAACAAAGGCGCAAATATAAACAAACAGAACACTAATTGTTGAAGTTGTATGAAAAAAAAATGTCTGACGGTGCGATACCACTCTGGTCATCACTAAAATTTTAAGCTATATTTTCTTATTTATCACGAAGAGGAAATCAAGAACCCAATCAGATTAGTGATGATAGGCAGATCAAGAGACAACAAATCAGACTATTTTTACTTATACATTTAGTACGGAAAGAAAGAACTCACTGAGAAACGAAGATGAAGCAGCAAATGAAAACATACGACTGTACCCTTATACACACATACATTCGCAAACGAAACTAACTACATCCAATACACATTAACGCACTGCGGAGATGTTTTAAATTTTATTTAGCATGGATACAGCGCGCGGATGTCTTTTTGCGCGCGTACTTATAGATTGAATAAATAGAAGAAACCTCTAGCGGAATACGGCAACAAATGCAAAAATATACAACAAAAAAAAACAAAATCCACAAATTGAATCAAAAACCATTATAGAGAGTGGCACGGTTTCGCACGAGACTTTTTTTGGAACCATTTACCTTTTATCCCAGCAGAAAATTAGGAACCTATAGGGCAAAACGAGCAAGAATATTTGCAAATTCCATGTATTTATTTTCTCGGATGACAGAAATAAAACACAAATCAACAATGCAAAACCACTGAACGTCAAGGAAAGTCCGTTTACGGACCCTATTTAGTTTTCTGTTCATTGCTGTCAGAATCGCTTTGTACTGTGCCAGTAAGCAAAAACCAAAATGGGGTACAATACTGCGGCTTTATTGATCCCCGACAGCATACGTTTTATGCTTCAAAACATGTTGCGATACCTGACTTCTGCATTTCATGGCTTTCAGAATACTTATGGCGATTTCGCTTGAACCTGAAACTGAGTCAGGTTCTAACCCCAACTGCTGTCAGTTCATACATTTTGACAGCAGTTGTGGTTAGGAACTGACTCAGTTTCGCTTCAAACGAAAACCACATTATTGAACATATCACGCGTGTTTTTTGTAAACGGCCAATAAGCATGCTGTCAAAATTCACTTTGAGAGAAAATTGCGGCCAAACCGTAACTCTCCGAGAACGGATGTTAACATTTTATGGAAGAAAAAAATTTTCTCTTTCGTCTACTGCTAAGATTTATAGTCTGAGGCTAATGGTTTGTCCGGAATTTCCCCTCAAAGTGAATTTTGACAGCATGCTTATTGGCCCTTTTCAAAAAACACGCGAGATATTTTTGAATCCATGTTGCATTGATGGATGAGTGTCAAGCCTGGAAGCTGTAGCTCGCAGGTATCCCGTCTTGTTTTACGCAAATACTTTCGAACGTGGAGTTACCTTTACGTATATTGCATTCGTTTCCCGACGGAAGGAACTTGTCTAGATTTTTGGTATCGATTGTTTTTGCATGTCTACTGTTTTTCGTAAGTGTTTTGAGTAATTGGTTTTGCAAGTTGATGAATTAAAATTAAAAAAAAAACTGTAGACGAAATGGAAACGTAGGAAAAACCGTAGCAGTAGAATAGGATGATGAGAAATGGGAAAAAAAACAGAGGATTAGTAGCTGAAATGAAAAGTAGCTATAGGCTTAAGAAAAAAAAACAACTAGCTTTTAAGACAACAAACCACAGACACACTAAGCGTAAGTGGAGCGTAAGAAGGGAAATAGGAATAAAACAAATGAAAAGATTTTTGATAGTTTGTAAGAAAATATTTAGGATAAAAAATTGTTTAGACTAGAGAAGCTGAATGCAACCGAGAAAAAATTCGGCAAAGATTGTGTTCCCTTTAGAGAAACTTTCGTTCAATACAATTTGACCTACTTGAATGATTAAAATGCAAAAATGAGAATAAAAAAAACACTGATTCCTACACTGAACGAAAACAATGTATGTGAATATCTTCCATTTTTTCCTTTGAAACTGATTCAACATCTGTCAAACGATCATTTGTGCAACATTTTTTAGGTTCACATTTGAGAAAAATCGCGAGCGGGGCTTCCACCTTCGTTTACACGTTCATTTTCCAATTCGTCTTAGTTTGCGCAACAATAAAAACTCTAAATTTAATGGTGATACTAAATCCTACCGTTCGGTACGGAATTGGAGTAAGATGAGTCGCAAAACAGACAAGTATTAATTAAGGAGCTGATCAATCATGTTCTGTTTCTGTTCGTTATAATTTTCCGACTTCTTTGTTGAATTAAAAGGAATAGTTAAAATTGAATGCGATTATTCGAGGTGGAGAAGAATACACTTAATTGACCGACTACAGAGGAAGATTGACGCTTGAAGACGGATTGATTTTTTAGGGTTAATGATGTTAAATGAAACTAGGATTAAAATGAAGCAAAATAGATGAAAAAGATTTTTAGGATTAAGCGATAAAACCCTGAACAGTAAAAAAAAACAAAAAAAAACTGAAAACTAAAAGGTTTACAAAAATAAAAATAGCAGTGAGTAGAAGAACGAAATAATAGCGAAAATGATTGCGAAGAAATGTCGGAATGAAAAAAAAATGAAAATACTTTTAAGTGACAGAGAAAAGAGAGGAAACTCTTTAGCTTCTAAGTAAAATGAAAGAAACCCTAGTTTCTAAGGCAAACAATGAAGGAAAAGCAACTGCAGAAAATAAAAACAAAAAGCGATGAGAGGGTAGTGTTTTTTTTTTAACTTTATCACAGCACAGTGGATAATATTCGTCTTAATTTCTAAACACTGTTTTTATCACATGGACATGGCAAACGGACATAAATTCGACATAATCGTGCAGGAGTATATACAATAGAGTTACAACAAAGACCCCCAACAGTTGCGTTGCCTAAGCACGGTATACTTCGTAGATTGCAGACTGATGACTCTCACTTCCAGCCAGACTACTTGCATTGTTTGGGAATAACAATTGATCCAGTTCAAGCGAGAATTTCGCCTGAGAACCACCATTGGTGGCAATCAATCTTTACCGTATCTTGGGATATGAGAAAGAAAGTGTTGATGTGGTACTTACTTAACGGAAGGCCCCGACTCAGTGACACTCCCATAAGTACCACGGATTGGGTAGTGGGTGGGTTGTTAGTCAGGATTCGCATAGTTGAATGTATAAAAGAGAACTTCGCATATGTTGGAATGAAGATGAATGATGATAAATGTAAAGTTCTCGTGTGGGATCCAAACCAACCCGCTCCGGAAAAACTAAATGTTCTTGGTAGAAGCTACAATGGGAGAGAAAGTTTAAAGTACACGGGAACTGCATTGACGCCGCGATTGGACTGATCATTGACTACCAGAATGCGTTGCCCTAATGCCATCAAAAATCCAAAGTTATGATGAGCTTTGTTCAAAAGCGCGAACCAACCTGGAAGTTGGGGCATCTTATTTATGAGACCATTCTTGCCTCAGCAATGTTGTACGGAACTCAAACAGCCGTACTTACGAAGCGCAGTCGCAATCGCAAATCGTTGCGGAGATACGACCGACAAATAGTGCATGAGATGGCTTCTCTCTGTTATCACAACAATGATCAAACAGTGAAACGTTCCATGCAACTACTCCTCCGTGATCGAAGCATCACCAAGATACGAGTCCATCAGATGCGTTATTGGGGACATATACAACGCCGCCCGATGCATCATCCTATAAGGGCAGCTTCAAGGTTGACCGCTAAGCGTTTTCGTCCTTTTAGTTATTCTTATACCTGGTGGGATTCTATATTGACGAGTGTGGCTCGATACGAAGAACTTTCCTACAACGAATGGCAAAATATCGCCCAAGATAAAGATAAACTCCACAAAAAAAACTCGATGAAAAAGAGTCCAGCGGCGAATCCGCTCAGGAAAAGAATTAAGCTGCACTAAACGTAACTGGACTACAGCGCAAATTCGTTAGTTGGGTCACGACTGCGCCCCAACTAGCGAATCGTATCCGTTAATTAGGGCAACTGACAAAAATTACGCTGATTTTTTGTTTTCGTTCAATAAAAAACAAACAAATATTTTTCGGTTCACAAAAGTTGGCTGTTTCCTTCCACTTTAAAGTTGTTTGTTTTTGTGACAAAGTATGTCATTAGTGCTCTTTTTGCCATAAATTATTTTTTGATAAATTCCTTCACATAAAACAGGAAATGGATACACCGTCGGAAAAAGCCGATAAAGCACAAACATACTAGTGGCAGCTAAAAATCATTGAATTCATCAGATATGACCTTCAAAAGTTAGTAAACTAACCTCTCTGCGACACCAACTAATCGATGCTGAATGAAAGAAGCGAAATATTTAACACATTTATTTCACTAAAAACATTCCGGAATATGAATTCAAAAAATAAAATTCCATTGAATTTCAAAGTATGCTTTTTTCCAGTCAATCAGTTTTTGACTTTCAGTTTTGATATAAGAGTGTCTTTTAGTTGGGGCATGCCCCAACTAGCGAACCCCCAACTAATGAATTTGCGCTGTACAATGTTTAAGCTAATTTCATTTCGTAGGTATTCAATAGTGTTTATTTTTAGTGGTACCACTAAGAGATGCGGATTGTAAAACCAAGAAAAATGACACCCAGCAGTTCACCCCTATGTCGATTTCTCTTTCCACCAGAAGTATCTGCTCAGAATTTAAAAGATTCGGACAAGCCAAGTTACCGGACCGACGTGCTTAATGTTTTTCGGGATTTTTTTTGACATACATTTAACAATAATTTAGAAAACCCACTTGTTCGAATTTTAAGAGAAAGGACATTTTTAAACACATTGCTGTATATTCAAATTCCGGACAGCTATTAAGGTGAACTAGCGGTTATATTCTGGAACACTATTTCGCAGATTTAGGCACTAAGTATATTTCAATCACAAAGAACAGACGTCCATATCGACCTCCTGCGTTCATTAGAGAGATACCTCTCCGAACGAACCGCTTTTGTTAGAATTGGCAAAACTACGCTCAACCGTATGTGAAACGCCAACCGGTGTTGCTCAAGGAAGTCTCCTAAGGCCACTTATCTTTCTCTTATTCATCAACGATCTCTGTGCCTGCATCAAGTCTGGAAAACTACTCTACACTGAAAAAAATCCAAACGTTAATTCTATTTGCTTCAAACCGCTTAAAATTCATATGAAGAAGAAATGCTATTGTTATCACGCGCACACATACCTTTTATGTGCCAACTGAATAAACTATGTATGCACACACATAAGTTATATGTGCATATCGTTATAGAATGGGGTTTTATGTGCCTAATAGTTATGAAATGTGAATGTAAGATTAATATTTCTTGTAAATACACACATTAGGTTAATGTGCCAGCAAATAGTGTCTATATGCCTTCGTTAATTGCAAAAATCTATGTGTAAAATCAATAGGCATAACGTTTACTTTTTTTTGAGTGTACGATTTGAAATTCTTTCGCTCAATTGCCTCAAGACTTGATTATTCTGTGCTCCAAGATAATACAGCCAATGTTGATAAATGGTGCTTATTGAATGGCATGCAAATCAACGTCGATAAATATAAGGTGCCAAGTTTTTGGCGATCGACAATAGGCTTATCCAGTGGAGATGGTATTGAACCATTTTCAAATTTTGAGGCAACCGAGCCGTTCACAGGGCAAATATGGGAGCAAATAAACCGCTTCCGGGCTTAAAGAGTAGTATAAAAAAGCTAGAACACTTGAACAGAGATGGGCCAGCCAATATCGTCTGTATAATGCGCTCTGATCCGTAGCTTCTTGGATTATGCTGTTCAAGTGTAGACGCGTTAAAACGTGGTGTTTGTATGATTTGCTCTAAGAAAACCGCTGGGAAACGCCTGCTGCAGTATAATACTAGATGCATATAGCTAGATTCGCCAGCGCTGGAGTATTGTAGTACTTTTCTACAAAGAATGGTGATTTTCGATGTGTTGTCGAACAATATTGACTGTGCCGAAATTCTTTCCAGAAATTATTTGTTTGGTATGTGAATTTCAAGGCACCGTACAGCTTTTGGCCAGAGTAATCGCTTGGACAGATGTTGTAGCAAATTTAATGAAACATTCGAACTGTTTGACTGCCACACTACTATCTAGTTGCAAGTAAGCGACAATATAACAATAAGTAATCAACAATTAATTTCTACGGTATCTGTCAAAAATCAATACATAAATATATATGAACTATACAAACAGCGATGCCACATGTTTTTGTGAAATGTCTGTAGAAGAATAATGAAAATGTCTGTAAAAGTCTGTAGACGGTTGTTTAAACTTTATTTACACTACGTTATTACTTCAAAAGTAGCTTGAAATTTGTAAACTATTGTGAAGGAATCACTCGTATTCGGATAAAATTATTCAAGTGCAATTTTGTTAAATCCTATTACTCTTTTAAAAGTCTGTAGATTTCTGATTACGTCTGTAGCAGACCATCAAAAGTCTGTAAAATACAGACATGTCTGTAAATCTGGCATCGCTGTATACAAATATAAAAACTTAACTCGTCAAACGGTGACATAACATAGCTCTCACAAGTCTCCTATCTCATGCCGCCACACAAGTTTACATCTATTGATGACATTTAGTCCTTAGACCGGAGTCGACAGGGTGCTATCAGCCTTATGCAGAATGAGAGGATGCAAACGGATCTATACACCATTTTTTTGTATTTTGTTTCAGCAAAATATTTTACTGAAACTTTTCCTGCAAAACAGGATTTGCTAAGAGTTTAACTTTACCATTATTGTTTCGCTAGTTTTCAGTAGCCCATTATTTTGCCGACAATCAGCAAATCAATAGAATATGATTGCTGAAACAATCAGTGAAAGAATGGCACTTTTGCTGAGCTTCAGTAAATCAAACTGACAGCTTAGCAATGCTTCGAATAGCTGAAATTTCAGTGAAATATAATCAACATGAATGCTTGTTTGGAGATCAGTCCCAGTACAACTTTAGTTGGATTATTGTTTGTTCATATAGCAACGGGTACTAACAATTCGCTGAGTCTCTATTTTGAATTCCATTTCAAGTTTCAAGTTCCCGCCTATTAGGTTATCAATACATTCTAATGCCCTTCTATGGTTGTTATTATCCTTCGTATACGCGTATTCTATTAATAGTCCGATATGAATGTACTTTCATTAATCTGTAACATTTCGCGCTATCATAGCTATTTGATCATATTATTATTGGGTGGTTTTCAATCCAATACACATGACGAAATCTGTCTAAATAGATAAATAGTTGAGATAAATAATGGTCTGGTCAAGGTCGCAGATAAGATTAGGTTTTCTATGTAATACTCCCACGGCTGGCTGGCTGTATGAAGTTCAAATTGCCTTTGTTTAGAAAACATAGGTTACTCTCGGAAACTGGCTGCCCAGAGTTTAAAAAATAATCAAAAACTGAACATTATTTTGTTTTTCGAGTGACTGTATACTCGAAGACCAACTAAACAACTAGATAACAAACTATACTTTAAAGGTCACATCACTTGCTTGGAGCGAATGTTAGACCTCATACCCATTTAAAATTCAAATGTTTCATGTATCGCCACGGGTTGGGATACTTGAACCACCTCAGAAGGAAAGTTGAACCATTCATCCGGCAAATATAAAGACACGTAGACTCATATGAACAATTTTCATTTTTCCTTCTATTTATTTTAATGCGCGAAATATTTAATTTGTATGCAGTTCGCCTATCCCCTGGTTCACCTATCCTCATTTTAACGACAAAAACTTTGATTACAAACAACAAACGTTTGACGCTACTAAGGATTATCCTCAAAAATTAATCTTCAACAGAATTAAGAACCGAACGGACGCACTTTATTTGCAGCAGCAATTAGACACTTTCAGCAGATGGTGTGAAAACAACCGAATGATTCTGAATCCGGCGAAATATTCTGTGGTATCGTTCTCCAGAAAAAAAAGATCCCATTGAGTTTGAATATAACTTATCGGGAGCTCTTGTTCCCTGGGTGAGCTGCGTTAAGGATCTTGGAGTACTGTTAGATTCGAAACATACATTCAAGAATGACATTTCGTATGTTGTTGGTAAAGCATCGCGAAGCCTGGACTTCATTTCCCGTACGACTAAATTCTTCACATTCCTAATGCCGCTATCACGGGACTACAACGCCTCTTCAAGCGTGTATCGCACCTGTTGGCACACAAAATGTATGGGTGGGCTCGGTAGTTTTAACATTAAATGACGGCGGCGAATCGCCGCAATGTTGCACTTGAGATAGCCCCTCATTTGCCGGCATATTGAAGGGCAAGTAACGCACCTGAGTTGGCAAATAGTTCCTCGTTAGCCAGCAACTTGCCTTTTTGACTGGGTTGGTGAGAGCCACGGTCACACCTTGACCAGAGACGTTTAGAAAGTCATAGACTGTCCATATTGGGCCGCTTTACACGTTCAATATTTTTGTCTATACTAGAGACTCAGAATTAGTATTGGTTTGTTACGCAGAACGATACTAACTGGACGAGGAATTACCGGCTGTTTAAGCTATAGCGCACCCCCTTCTGCGGCGTAAGATCGTTCGGCGGAACAATAAGCCCTTTTTAACAAAAGGCTTGAAAGTTTAAACAGCTCACACTACTTTTACTGTAAACGGCATGTTACAGCGGGTAGCCTAGAACAAAGTTTTATTATATTTTTAGTTTCTTTGAACTGAAAATTGGTAAAACCACCAGGGTATCGTAAATGATTTTCAATTACAATTATTAGCCTATACCGATCGTCAGCATCTAGTTTTACCTAGAAAAACTCTAGTAAGGGAACTGCGGAGAGAAAAACAGCATTTTTGGCAACGTATGCCCCGGCATTGTATGGCAACACGTCCAATGTTATAAGGATACACGGTAACGAAAAACTACCTAAAATTGAGTTCCTTTGACTCAATCTCGTGGTATCGTGGGGGGAACTTAAAATTAGGTAAACCGTGTTGAAGGTAGTTTCCATTTAACCACGGCAAAAATTACAACTGATTGATAGGTTTTTATACTCAAATTTAAGTTGAATTTACCTAATTTTGAGTATACCCCAAACAACTCAAAAGTGCCTTCCTCCACGGAAGACCTCGACTGAGTCGAATCTCTCGTTTTGTTTTTGACAACAGTAATGAGTGCGAAAGCGACGCACAACTCAAAAGTAAGTTAAAAGAACTTATTCTGCAGGTTGTTTTATTTAACCGTGTAGGCAATGCTCGATTGGATTCGTTTTTTGACAGCTAAACGCGAATTCAATCGATCCAAAATGGAGTCTCCGCAGTTCTCTTTCTAGAGTTTTTCTAGTTTTATCCGCCTAGCCACCTCTTCCTTCGCTAAGAGCCGACCGCTCGCCGCAGTATCTATTTAAACCCGCCTAGTCGCCCTTTCGTTTACTGGGTGACCTTGTGTGGTGTTTCGTATACTCACTGTTGATTTCTTTCGTTTAATCGTGTATTGCAGAGATGCCAGGTGCACAGATTAATCTGTGTTTCACAAATATCGACGAGAACATTTCTCGACAAACATATGATTACGGCCTAAAAGCCAACTGTCAAAATCCACTTTGAATGGAAATTCCAGACAAACCGTTACTAGTCGAACACAGTTCACAACAGTTTATGAAAGAGAAAACTTTTCTCTTTCGTTTATTATCAACATCTTTGATTGGCGTGTAACGGTTTGTCCGGAATTTCCATTCAAAGTGGATTTTGACAGTTGGCTTTTAGGCCGTAATCATATGTTTGTCGAGATTTCAAATGGGCCGATAAACAAAACGTAAACAATTCCGGTTAATACTTACTTCAAATGGACACTAACAAAGCGTTATACATACAGTGACGCAATCTCATATTCGTACACCTCTAGTGTATATGTTTAATATTGTTTCACAAACGTTTGCGCTATTTAATATAGGTATTGTTTTGTAAATGTGGTAGTAGAATCATCATCCGTCATTTTCTTATCATTTGTAATCTAAAGTGTGCAAGTTTCCGTACACTACACATAAAAAATCATTACTTAGTGTGAAAATGGCACAATTTCATATTCGTACACTTTTGAAAAGTCATTTAATTTGTAATTTAAGACCTGTTATTTCTTTATTTTTTTGTTTTACTTTGAAAAATAGATTTTATGACTACAGAAAAGTGTTCATTGGCACAGTTTCCTCAACACTATTTTAAGAAATTCCCTCAAATTAACGTAATGGTTAAAAAAAAGTAAACTAACTGCCATTATGGGACGGAAACTAATTATTACTCACCAAAATGAAGCTAAATGAATCACTTCATAAAATCTTTGAAGTTGTTTAAAGGTTGCGTCCAACTATTTAACATGTTGTTAAAAACTTTGATGTGGCGAAATGCAGAACAGATATTGCGAAAAACTTGAACTGTAAAAAATTTACAATGTGGGGATAAACGATTTTTAATTAGAAAAATTTGGGAAAATCGAGTAATTAATGTTATATACATGGTAAATAAATTGAATCATAGCATTTAAGTATAAGTCTGCTCTGGTATGGCTCGTAATGTACGGAGAACGGACAATTACAATGCCTGTGTTCTGAGCAAGAAGCTGTTCATCAATGAGATGAACAAAGAATTGATTTTTATACACTAAACAACTTTACTGGAATATTGGAAAGATGATAAATTTTTTCTCCGAGTCCAAATTCAACATCTTCGACTCAAATGGCTGTTGTTTTGGGTGGAGAAAATCGAACTCAGACCTGGACGTAATAGTTTTATAACAGCAGCTAAGAGCAGGGACAGTGTAGTTATTGTATGGGGTATTATATGTCCACTAGAAGTGCTAGAAATTTGGTCTTTATTGATGGAATGAGGGATCAGAATGTGTATTTTAATATGAATATCTTAAAATAAATTTTAAAGCAAAGCTTCCGTAAAATGGTACTTTTACTAAAAAAATATGGACATTGGAAATTCGATCAGGAGAAGAACCTAAAGCATAAGGAGCGCAAAAAACGTATAGAGTAAATTTATAATTGTTTAAATGTTATCCGAATTATAATGAGAATGATCTTGGAAACTACTATTTAGAAGAATGGGATAAAATTTAAGTTGAATGCACACAAAAACTAGTGGTTAACATTCCAATAGGATTGAAAACTGTAATTACAAACAAAAGGTACCACATTGAATATTTATTGTAGAAATTTCAATTGATTTTTGAAAAAAATATGTGTACTGTACGAATATGAGATTGCGTGTATATTTGATTATCTTTAGAATTATGATTTTTTTGTGAAAAAATTAGCATTTGTAGTACAAAGATAATTATTGTATCTTCCTTATGCTGTCTAGTAAACTATTTCTACATAAATAAAATGACTCGTGAACTATTTTTTTATTTGTAAAATGCATGTAAGCATTCCGCACAGCGGTGTATGAAAATGAGATTGTGTCACTGTACCTTGAATAAGCCGATTTTGAAGCCTGGCTGTTGGCGAAATAATGGATTATCGAAAAGGCACATAAGTACAATTTTTTTTATAAATCTGGTATATTATTCGGGAAAATGGTTAATTTAACACGGCATTGAGTTGTTTGGTCCTTAAATCAAGCTCCTGTTCATAAATGGGAATATAAAGTACGAGGTAATTTTTCAGACGCCATTTTCTCAACATGAGCATATTGTATATAATGCCTAATGAAATGTTGACGTCGATATTCAATATGTTGCACAGATTCCTAATGTCGTTTTCGATTGACTAGAAACTAACCCAGGTTAGTTACTTCAAACAAACGTTTTTAATGAAACTGAGTTGGGTTCTCGAAAAACGCAGTGGTGTGAGCGAACCCGAAATATATTTCAGGTTAGAACCCAGGTTCGAAACTGGTTTCAAACAAACGGTTTGACAGCAGTTTTGTCCGAAACTGAGTTAGTATCTGCCTCAAGCGAAAACGACATAAAACTGTGCCGATTTCCACTTTTTGTTGTTATAATGCAGAACAGATTTTTCAATTTTTTCCCAGCGCAAAAACTTAAAAAAAGGTCGCCACTTCAAGTTTTGAGACAACTTTGTTCGTTTTCCTTAACCCTCCGGCACTCGCGCCATTGTATATGTTGTGCAACACCTTGCGAAACTCTAGCGAAATCTTCCAGCAGCAGCGGCTGCTCATTCGGGGAGCCATTTGCGCGAGTGCCGGAGGGTTAACACAAATTTGCAGATTTTTATATTCAGCTTTTACGTGCCCTAATGGCGGTTTAAAGGACGATTCAGACGATACATCAGCCAGCTTTCGTCAACGACAACGGAACGTCACCTTTCCGTCAGGATAAGTTTAATACTTTTCTCTTGTGCCCGTTTCACATGTGCCATACGTCAAAACGTTCCGTGCCGTTGATGTTGTGTGTGAATGCCTCTATTTAACTGCATGTAACTTATCCTGATGGAACGGTGACGCTCCGTTGACGTTGACGGAAGCTGATCTATTGTCTGATCGTCCTTAAATTTAGTTCGTAAACTGCCCATATATGCATAAGAGTCTCATATTGAAAAATAGCAAGCCGAGAAAAACGATGTTGAAGATTTACATTTTTCATTGAGCTTTATGGATGGGACAACCAACCATATTTTCTGAACAAACCTGGTAATCTTATTTGCGCATTATGATTCAGTGGTGATACAGAATACAATCCAACAGATATCTCATTTTCGACAAAAATCCATATGGGATTCTTATGCTTAGGTATATCGGCAGTAAACCGCTTAATTGCCCATTTTTGACAATAGCCGTTTACGTCATCCGCTCAGTAAGAAGAAGGATGTAAGGAATGTTTATTCAATGAACGCCCGACATCCTCAGCTGGGCGCTGCTGTCACACAGGCGTAAACGATTACTGTCAAAAAAGCGCAATTAATCGTATTACGAACTAAATAATTTAGATCGCCTTTACCGCACGTAAAAAGCAGGATAGCTGCGCACAGATTTCAGAAAATATTACCTGGCATCCCTGGTGTAATGTAATGATGACAGTTACTGATGACAATTCAAAATTACAGTGGCGTAGGAATAAAATCAATGATGACGGACGTGTGAAGTGAAGACGAAGCAGTCGAGTCCGTCAGTTGAAAAGATTTTGCTAGTTTAAAGTCCGATTTCCAGTGAATTTTATCGTTCGATTCGTGCAAAATACGCTGATAAAGTTGCACTTTGATTCAGAAGTTAAATATTCACAAAGATTTTGGGTTTTAACTACTATTTGGAGCCATTGGGTGCTAATTCTCGTAAGCTACTATTTTTCGCGTATTGCTTCTGGAATGATTATCGACGGTGATCGATAGTGGTGCTGATTAAATACAAGGAAAAAAATACGTTTTGCTGATAAAAGTTGCCCTATTCCTGGAGCGGATACATATTATTTAGCCTTTACAAGTGAAGGCGTTGCAAGGTGATTGATTTCAGTTAAATTTGGACCATTTCTGCGAAGGCTAAGGTTTTTAAATTGTTAGGTTAGAAATACAGATAGGGTTGGAAAAAAGATGGCGGTTCCTTCGTCAAATTATTTTGCAATTTCTTTTTCTACAAATTAGTGCATTGCTAAATGATGTGAATGTTATGTTTAATTTTAGCTCGCCGAAATGATAAACCTGAAGGTGAAGACGCTTGATTCTCAGAATCATGATTTCAGCGTGGAGGATGATGTAAGTATCTCTGTACGCAGTTGAGCGAAGTGGTATGAAAACAAACATGACGTGTTTATGTATTGCATCCAAAACACTAAAAACAGTGGTTCCGACCTGTTAAATTTGCGTAACGAATTAAGTCAGATTTTCTAGTGTTAAATGGTTTATAATTTTAAAAAAGCTGTTACTAATTACATTACTCCATGGATATGTTGTATAAATTAAGTTTCATAACAAGACAGGAAAAGGCTCATCGCCCCATTTCAAGTTTTTGCCAGCCTATCATTAGATAATTATTAGACCGGTACAAAAATTACCTTTTTTCCAGAACACTGCTCAATTGAATGGTAATTGGCACAAGAAACCCCATTTCAAATATAAACTCGTTCAGATGCTTCTGGTCTAATCACCTCACGAATTTTAAAATTTGTATGTGAAAAATCTATGAAAATATCGGCAATGGAAGCAATCATGTTCAGTAAAATGCACCATCCTCATCTTATTTATCCTAGAATTCCCCGATGTATAGCTAAAGATGAAAGGCAAAACCATGCAGAAGACTGCAAATTGACCCGACTTTGTGGTAAAAACATATTCTAAAATGTTATGTGCAGTCTCTCTTTCTCTATTGATCTTCAAAGTTAAATAACTGTCCGGTAACTTCCAATCATTACGCAACTTTCAATAAAATTGTGCGTAATTAAAGAAGTTATAAGCCATTAAGTTTTGAGGTATGCAGAGTAACTCGGAGTTTTTATGAATTTCTAAACTCTTGAGTGGACTAGAATTGTTGAAAAAAACCCTCATATTTGGCCTATGGTTTGTGGAACAATAAGCCATTTGATTTAGCAGTGTTTTTTCAGATAAGTTTATAGGAGATTGAATGATGCATTACCAATATAATGCAATCAAACTTGCAAATCCATGCAATATTGTTTACTAAAGTTTAAGTGGCGCAAACTGATCATGGGCAGTATATGGCCGTAGTGTCAATCTCATTCACTCATACTTTTATATTATTGTTTATGTCGGAGCAAAATTTCATTTCAAAATATGAATTAAACTAAAAAACAGCACTATTGTTACTAGTTATTAATATTCAAATTTATTTCAGATCACTGTGCGCCAGTTCAAAGAACAAATAGCAGAAAAGATAAATGTTGGTGTGGAAATGCAACGTTTAATCTACTGTGGTCGAGTGTTGAGCGATGACAAGGCTCTCAAGGAATATGATGTCAACGGAAAAGTCGTCCATCTCGTCCAGAGAGCTCCACCCTCGGCACGGGGAAATAGTTCCACTGGAGGGGGCTCCAACGACGAAGGGACAAGATCCTCGGCTCGACGTTCCCGCAGTAGTGACAACGCCGCTCGTCCACAAATATTCCGTGGCTTGGATGATTTCAACACCATGTATTTCGGTTCGATGACTTCTATTCCATTGAATGTTAATGCTACGGTAAATTCTAAAATACTCCTATCCTGAGAAGATTGTTCAAAACAACTGTTTTTTGCTTGTAGACTCCTCCACAAATTCCAACAGTGAGTCCATCATCAACACTGTGCATGAATCGCATTACTGTCGCTCGTCATATGCTTCAGTGTGCCGATAATATTGTCAACTACTTGGAAACCCCGGAAAGGGGTTTAAACAACACCGCGATGGATATTCTATCTCAGCAAACAATGGAGTCTACCGTGTTCGAAGTGGGCATTAGTACAGTCGGAGACGTAGACATTCCACACAATCAGATGCAAAACTTCGTCCAAGCTTTTCAGGGTGCTGTTTCTGCTGCTTTTCGTCAAAATGGAATATCTAACGTGACTGTTCAACAGCAGGATACGCTGAATCCTTCGGTGCAGGTCTTCGGAACTATACCAGATTCTGCTATCATTACACCTCCTAATACCAGTGCTACAGCTACACCAGCACAGGAAAGTTCCGGTGCTTCATCGGGAAGTTCTTCGACATCTTCAAGCACCTCGGAATCCAGTGCTGATTCCCGGAGACAGGCTCGCCCAGATTCTTCGCGTAATCAAACTACCAGCACTCAAACGCTGGCGGAGGTAGTGCAACAAATGCGAAACGTGCAGCGCAGAATGGAACCTTTCATGCAGCAATACTACGAAATTTTGCAGAATGACCCGACCTACGAGGAAGGAGTAAGTATAATATATACTGTAGATAATAAACTCATTCTTACTTTAATACTTGCACCTTCTTAGGACTCAATCGCTCGAGAAAACGCCCAGCGCGTATTTGATCGCATATCTGAAGCACTACATTATATGTCCCATGCCCAGCATGCAGTTAGCGACTTAATGTTGGATTTGCAAACGACAACGCCCCGCCATCTGTGCTGTCGACCGATTTTGGTTGAGCAGTCCGCATTCGTAAGTTCGGGAATTGCTGCCGTTCCGGTAGGCTACGGATTCACGTTTGCCGTAAAATATTGTCTAAGTTCTTTTCTTTTACAGAATAACATCAATCTAGCAAACTTACTACGAGCAACTAATAACAATAACAACCCTGAGATGGGAAACAACAATATTAATGCACAGATCATCAACTTGTCGATTCCCGGAATCCCTACTCCAGTAGTCAACGGTCCAGCAGTGATGCAGCCCCTGAACCCGATCGGTTCTCAAAACAGACCAGCTGGCGCTTCGGCATCAACTACTGGAACGGGTACATCAGCGATACCAATCATAACTGCCACTCCTGGATCCGGCAATTCTACCCCGCAAAGTCAAATCCAACAACAACAAGGTCAGTTTGCTAGACCATCTCTAGCCAATCTTCCCGACGATGTTGTCACTCGTGTATATATACCCCTGTACGACCCTTCGACCGTTAGACGAATGCAGAACATCCTTCAGACGATGGGACCTTCAGGTTTGAACCGGACGAAACGCCTCTTCACGGACGAACGCCATTTATCATGATTTGACTAATTTTTTGTTTTACCGCATACTGTAGAAAGTTCAGCTACGAGAGCTGCACCTACCGCTCGAAACAATAGTACGAACACCGCTGGACAGTCGGTGAACGATGACTCGATGACTGCATCCTCCAATTCCTCTTCTTCCACCAATTCGCGGACGACCAGTGAGTCTGACTCCGTTAGCACGGGCTCTCCCGAACGATTAGCGAACTGTATGTTTTTATTTACGTTTTGTTCTGTAGAGTTGTGCTTTCTATGTTTAGATTTTATTTTATGGTGGTTTTGGTTTGTTTAGAATTATTTTGTTTTACCTTTTTTTATTTATGCATGCTTTCTGTCACTCTGTTTTACTTTTATAACCTTTCAAGCGTAACAAATTCCAAACTGAATACGTCGAGTAGTTGTGAGTCTACTGAGGTGTAAAAAACCAACTGAAACTGGAAAAAGCCTAGTTCCGATTAAAAAGGTCACTTTGCCTACTGTTTGATGGTTTCCGAAGTAAGCTTGTGTTTCGAGATTTTCCAAAGTTGCTTAACTTTGGAATGTCTTTTAGGCTGCCGATAAAAGTTAAGTTGGAAGCTCCATTGCTGACGAAAAAAGCACATTTCCCGACTACGGCCGTACAAGTCAACTGTCAAAATTCACATTTCGGGGAGTTTTTATTTATTTAATTGTTTCGATCTTCATTAGATATCGTACAGATTCTATAAAAAATTACATACTATCTAAATCCTAAATTTTTGAAAATTCCTAATATCGAACTTATAACTAGATTTGGTGACATCAAAATCAAACAGATGTGAGGTTTCGTTGAATTTGTGGCAACATCTATCCACAGAATTGTTCTGACCATAAGCAGTATGGTGTCTAGGAATCCACGAAAGAGGACGGTTTCTTAGAGCGCGAGGAGATACAAATTTTACGGTCGCGGTTGTTGGTGACCGAGACTCATGTCTGACGAATAAAACACGCGACATAATCTATAAAATAACGAATTAAAATTTATTAACAATAAGTCTAAACACGTTGTACGCGGTGTCGTACTGACTGACAGGTTATGTGTATCCGGCTGTTCTAGCATCGACGGATGACAGCTGCACTTCCACCAGTGAGCTCAGCGGTAGTGTTGGCGAGTAGTTGGTAGGGATGTCCTTTTCTCCCCAACATCTCCCTCCTCAATACAGCTGGTAGGGATCAAACCGAATCGGCGGTCTTCTAGAACGAGAAGAGCGACGAGGTTCCCGGACAGCTGTGGGGTTTTCATTGGATGATAGGAATTCTCATGACGATGACGATGAGAGCTTGAACTGGAGGATGATGTAGACTCAGGCGAAGGTGCTAATGACGTATCTGCTTCTGGAGACACCCACACTCACGCAGGTGCTTCTGATGGCATTGCATGCTGCAACGGTGTGGACTGCTCGGATGGTACTCCAAGCATTGTTGACGGTAATTCGGCTGTTACTGACGACAACACAGGTAGCAGCGGGGACCTGGTGATATCATTTGCACTGGTACGCGAACTAGACAGATTCCACGCCTTTATGTCCAACGGAAACTTTACATCGCTCTTAACTGGCTTCGCTGACGGCCTTTCACCCATGGCACGAGCTCGTAGTTGTTTGAGATGTGAACGAATCTTTCACCCACACGTTGAACATACCGCGCCCAATCGTTTCCAAGACAACTCCGGATGTCCATCTCCATTGGTTGTTAGAGTAAACCTTCGCATAAATCACCATTTTTGAATCTCCGGTCAATCTTTTTTTCTATAGCGGATTCAACAACCAGAACGGTTGACGGACGCGGCAAGTCTAGGCTTATGCGGATCTTGTGCCCAAACATTGCTTCCGATGGCGATTAACCTTCCGGTGTAACTGGATTCGGCGTTGTTCGGTAGGTTATCAGAAATATGTCTATTGCTTCCTGGATGGCTCCTTTCCCCTCTCTAATTTTCTTCACTGATCTTTTAAAGGTGTCCACAAATCTTTCCGCTTGCCCGTTTGATTGTGGGTGGTACTGTGCTGTAGTAATATGGTTGACATCATTCTCTAAGCAGAACTTGTCGAATTCGGTACTAGCGAACTGTGGACTATTGGCGCTAACCAATGTTTCAGGCATACCGAGACGGGCAAACAAGTTGCGAAGCATGTCGATGGTAGTGACAGCAGTGGTTGATTTGTTTTCGACTATTTCAACCCACTTGGAGTAGGCATCGACACTCAGTAGAAAATATTCTCCTTGAGTCGGTCCAGCATAGTCTATGTGCACACGTTGTCACAGATATGTTGGTTTTGGCCACGACCAAGGATGCAAAATGCCTACCTTTTCTGCGGCTGTAATTTTTCTGCCTACATTCTCATTTCTCTCTCAATGCTGCTGTTATTCGCTAGTGCAGGACGCCCAGCGCTGTACGGCTGCCTGTGTGCAAAGCAGTAACATGACAAAAAACTACTGTCCCCAGTACAGCCACCAGACGTGAGCGGTACAGCTTCTCTTTCCTTATTTTACATTTTTTAATATTTTCAATCTTTTTAATATTTTTATTCAAAAATGACGACAATGAATGCGGCTCATTTACGCCACGGCCGTCATCAACGATTTGGTGTGCGGGCCTCTCCCTTTGACTACGCAGAGAAAAATGTACAAAGCGAGAGAACAAACTTTACTACGCCACACTCTCACCGAGCAGTCGGAGTACAGCAGCAAAACAAAAATGTATTCTACTGCTGTACAGGAAAATGTACTCGGCTTGGCTACCGTTCTGGCAAGAGCTGTAGTGATGCATCGCTGTAGCGGGCTGTACGGCTTGTGCAAATGTAAATATACCGAAAAAAATGTAGTTTATCGGTACCGTTGGCATCCCTGGCCACGACAGCGGTGCGGACCTTGGTGGGCTTTTAGCTACTGCTGCGCAATGATGGCAGGAACTGACGTGAGTCACGATGTCCACATCCAGCGATGACCATTAGACATATTCTGGTTGCAGTTGAAATCTGGAAAATCCGACCAGCGACAATCGTTTGTCTCTTGTTTAGTGCTAATCTATGATGTCGGAAGTAGTGATTCCACTGTTTAGAACCAGAGAAAATACGATTGTCGATGGTTGGCTTTTCCAGTTTTCAATAACTGCAACCAGAATAGCTACGTGCAATTGCTTTCATACGCTGCATTCCTGGATGACCTCGGTGAAGATGACGCAGACAACGCTTTCGGAAACTCGACGGGATCACCAGTCGCTCACCGAACATGATGCAACCTTGTACGGTCAATAGGGAATGTCGGCGATCGTAGAAGCATTTGATCTCCCGACGTGTTGCATGTTGAATCATCTTGAAGCTGAGTGGAAGCGCATCGATCAAACTTGTTGCTAGAGCCAACTTTAAAGCACAACGCTAGCCACCACAAAGTCCTCTTCCGGCTGGACATGGTGCTCAATCAGCCGCTATAGTGCATCTGCATTTCCGAATTTATCTGTGTTGACGTAGACGATCTTGAAGTCATACATCAGCACCTGTAGCGCCCAGTGTTGTAATCGATTGGCTGTATAGACGAGAATTCCTTTTTTCGATCTGAAGATCCGAAGTAACGGAATTTGATCCTTCGCGATCTGGTTGGCTGTATGCTTGCTCAGCTGAAGTTAACGCTCTGGATGCATGCTAGACAACTTTGATAGATCTGTCCGGGAATTTGTGGCTTATCGTGGCTCCGACTCCGATGGAAGATGCATCCGCCGAAACAATGATTTCGAGTGCCGGATTATAGTGCGTAAATAGCAAGTCGGACGACAGAATATTTTTGAAGCTCTCGAAGGCTTTGTGACATTTGGATGACTAGACGAACTTTTTTCCATTCTTGAGCTGATCATCCAGTGGATAGCTAAGCGTTCGCATGCTAGGGACAAACTTGCCATAATAATGAATTACCCTTAGGAAGGAACGCATTCGTGAAACGTCCGTTGGAGCTAAGTTGTCACGGATCGCTTTTATTTTGGCTGGATCCGGACGTAGGCCGTGCTTATCGATAAGGTGTCCAACGTATTTTATTTGCTGCTGGCCAAACGAACACTTCTGCGACTTGATGGTAAATCCATATTCTAGTAGTCGACAGAGAATTTTCACAAGATTCCGCTGATGATCCTCTTGGTCTACAACACCAACTAAGACATCGTCGAGATAGCCTGATGTGGCCTCCAATCCCACTACCATGGTGTCCACTAGTTGCTGGAAAGCGCCAGGCGCTGCTTTAATTCCCGACGAAAGTCGATTGTATCGGTAGAGCCCCTTATGCGTATTGATAGTGAGCATTTCTCGGGATTCTTCATGCACCTCGACCTGTAGAAATGTATCAGAGATCAATTTGACTAAATGCCTTACAATTTGCCAGTTTGGCGAAGATGTCTTGCGGCAGAGGGAGATGCGGCTGTAGTGCGTCGTTTTATCCTGTTGAATAATCACTATCGGAGCTGCCCACTCCGAGTACTCAACTGGTGTTATGATTCCACCATTTTCCAAACGGTCCAACTCTTCATCGACTGGCTGGTAAATGCCTGGGCAATGCGCTATATAGACCCGGTGGTTAGCCATAGTGGTCCTTAGCCTCTTGCCCAGGAACTCCTATCTCTACTTCCCCGCGGAGCCGGCTGGGATACGAGTAGCCATAGGAAAGTTCGGGTAGCCAACTCGTTGGGACTGTGGTCGTATGCTGACAGGGAAGGGGGGCGTGTAGTGGCCGGCATACAATAGCGCTACGGATCTTCCGTTCCGGTGATATGGGCCCACCAAACGGGATAACCCCAATTCCAAGGCGTGAAGCGACTCGTGCCGAGGGATGAATGATCGATGGGGGGGGGGGGGTGAAAAAGATGCCCGATCGTTAACGGAGCCTATGGGGTACCTGGGCACCCCCCACAGTAAGCGTCTCTTACCACGTTAATGCGGAGCTCTGGCGTGGCGGACCTATTTTCTCGCGCAACTCGTGGGATTGAATATGAGTCAACTTAGAAATAATAATAAAAAAGGGTATATTGAGGAGGAGGAAATGATTATGGCGCTGAACCCCTCTGCCAAAGGGGGTCTGGCGAGATCTCCCCCGACAGGGGCTGACAATCGAGCGACGGTGAATGTAAACAACAGCACCGAGGGAGTAATGGGTGTAGTAGGAGATAATACTACCAGCACGCTTGGCGGACCACTACCCGCGATGCAGGAGGTGGTCAAGCAGCTGGATAGTATTATCGAGTTCACAAGCGGGAAGAATAACATCAGCAAGGAGCTTAAACAGAACCTGCTGGTGCTCCGCCAGGCTGTTCGAGTCGCAAGACAAGAACAAGTAGCCTACATGGAGAGGTTGCCGGGAAGAGAGAAGACCGATAGAGGTATCCAAACCGAGGCCTTCTCCTTCCAGGGCGGAGCGACGATGGCGCAGGAGGCGATATATTTCGCTTTATCGGCCACAAAACGCTTGATGGAGGGCAAGACTGCGAAGCAGCCTAGGCCTAGTGTAGGCGCGCGGGGCAACGCCAAACGACGTGCAACAAATAAAGCCAAACGTTGTTTGGAAGGCGCGGATCCATGTGCGAAGGATCCCGCAGGGCGGCGACCCGAAAAGGCGACTTCTCAGCCTAAAAAGGCGAAAGTCGCCAATCGGGCGCAAAACGTGGAGCAACCTGGCACCAGTCAACCGGCGCCATCGGCAGAGGATGGTGAATGGCAGGTGGTCAGTAGGAAGCGGAAGTCGACCCGCGAAGAAAAAGAAGACGAGAGACAGAGGAGAGGCCCTGCTGGTGAAAATCAACGAGGGTAGCTACGTTGAGATCCTAAAATCGATGCGGGCGGCCGAAAGCCTCTCGAATTTAGGACAGGATGTGCGAAGCGTCAGACGCACCAAAGATGGCGAAATGATCTTGGTGCTGAAGCGTGGTGCACAATCCAGCAGAGTGACGTATAGGAGGTTGGCCCAAGAGATCTTGGGAAACGGCGCTCAGGTGAGGTCGTTGGGAGCGGAAGTGACTCCAGTGCAAGCAACTGGACGAGATCACAAACGCAGAGGACGTCGTCTCGGCCGTTAAGGAGCAGTGCGGCGTTGAAATCGATCAGACCTCTGTACGTATCAGGGAGATGCTTGCCATGCAGGTAGCTTACTTCAAGCTACCGGTCGCGGAAGCCAAAAAAGAAACCAATAAAGGGAAGTTGAAGATCGGATGGTCAGTATGCCCAGTTAGCATACCACAGCCGTCTTCAGTGGACCGGTGTTTTAAATGTCTGGAGCCAGGCCACAAGTCATACGACTGTAAGGGCCGAGACAGGAGCAAGTTGTGTCGTCGCTGCGGCGAGGAGGGACACAGGCCGCGGAAATGCGAGAGGGCACCCAAGTGTCTTATCTGCGCTAGTAAGAAGCAGGGCCGCAGCCATGTTATGGGCGGACCTGCGTGTCCCTTCGGGGAGGCCGGAAAGAGGAAGCAATGGCATACGTCACACAGCTGAATCTTAACCACTGCGCACCCGCTCAGCAGCTGCTGTGGCAGTTGTTATCCTTGTCGAGGACAGATGTCGCGCTCCTATCAGACCCGTACAACGTCCCTGCCGATAACGGCAGCTGGGTGGCGGACGGGTCTAGGATGGCGGCAATCTGTACAACGGGACGGTTCCCGGTTCAAGAGGTAGTACAGTCCTCTGCGGAGGGTGTCGCGATTGCCAAGATCAATGGTGTGTTCTATTGTAGCTGCTATTCCCCACCTATGTGGCCAATAGAACAGTTCAGCCAGATGATCGACAGGCTTTCGTCTGACATGGTGGGTCGGAAGCCGTTTGTCATAGCGGGTGACTTCAACGCTTGGGCAATGGAGTGGGGCAGCCGCTGTACAAATAGTAAAGGCCAAGCGCTTCAGGAGGCGCTTGCGAAACTCGACGCAGTGCTAGTCAATGATGGTTCCGCTAGCACATTCCGTAGGAATGGGGTCGAGTTGTGGATTGACGTAACGTTTGCCAGTCCGAGTCTGGTTCCAGACATGGACTGGAGGGTAGACGAGGGCTACACCAGTAGTGATCACTTAGCAATACGCTTCAGGATCAACTATGGTGTGAAGCATCCGAGGGCGGGTAATCCCTGTCAGGTACGCGGGTGGAAGACCAATCACTTCGACAGCGAAGTTTTCACCGCGGCCCTGGGACTGGAGGCCAACACCGACAGTCTAAGCGGGGATGCGCTGGTAGCTGTCCTATCACGCGCGTGTGACGCCACTATGCCGAAGAAAACCCTGCCAAGAAATGGCAGACGTTCGGTATATTGGTGGAGTGCAGAGATCGCAGCCCTACGATCAGCTTGCCTACAAGCTAGACGTAGGATGCAGCGAGCCCGCACTGAGGAGGTTAGATTGGATCGACGTGAAGTGTTTCGTGCTGCGAAATCGCCCCTTAACAAGGCCATCAAGAGCAGCAAGAGAGCGTGTTTTGACAATTTGTGCGAGGAGGCCAACGTGAATCCGTGGGGCGATGCCTACAGGATCGTGATGGCAAAGACCAAAGGGGGCACCTCACCCTCCGAACGATCGCCAGAACGGTTGGCGAGAATTATCGAAGTACTCTTCCCGTCCCGAGCCCTGGCCCCGGTGCCGCAAGGCACGGTGGGTACAGACGATATGATGGCCCCGGTGACGAATGAAGAGCTACTTGCAGTAGCTAATTCTCTAGCTGCGAACAAAGCTCCAGGGCATGATGGAGTTCCAAACAGCGCTCTCGTTACACCGGCTTGGTCTGCAGGTGGGCCTGTACCGGATCTTGGAAAGCTACTTCCAGAACCGTGTACTATTATACGAGACCGATGGCGGTCAGAAAAGTGTTCCTATTACCGCAGGAGTCCCGCAAGGTTCAATCCTGGGCCCGGTATTATGGAACCTTATGTATGACGGGGCTCTGAGACTAAAGTTCCCTCCGGGTGTGAAAATCGTCGGTTTCGCCGATGATATCACCCTGGCGGTCTAAGGGGAGTCAATCTTCGAGATAGAACTAACGGCGGCGCACGCGATAAGCATAGTGGCGGAATGGATGAGCGCGAGAGGCCTAGAGCTCGCCCATCATAAGACGGAGGTGGTTGTTGTTAATAACCGTAAATCGGTACAACAAGCAGTTATCCAAGCGGGAGAAGTCGAAATAACTTCAAAGCGGAGTCTGAAGATTCTTGGGGCCATCATAGACGACAAGCTGGCCTTCGGCAGCCATGTCGACTATGCGTGCAAGAAGGCTTCGACGGCTGTTGCGGCATTATCGAGGATGATGTCCAACAGCTCTAAGGTGTGCGCCAGTAGACGTAGGTTACTGGCAGGTGTCGCCGTATCTATCCTTAGGTACGGTGGACCGTCCTGGGCGAGGGCATTGGAAGCAAGGATGCAAAATGCCTACCTTTTCTGCGGCTGTAATTTTTCTGCCTACATTCTCATTTCTCTCTCGATGCTGCTGTCATTCGCTAGTGCAGGACGCCCAGCGCTGTACGGCTGCCTGTGTGCAAAGCAGTAACATGACAAAAAACTACTGTCCCCAGTACAGCCACCAGACGCGAGCGGTACAGCTTCTCTTTCCTTATTTTACATTTTTCAATATTTTTAATATTTTTATTCAAAAATGACGACAAGGAATGCAGCTCATTTACGCCACGGCCGGCATCAGCGCTTTCGTGTGCGGGCGTCTCCCTTTGGCTATGCAGAGAAAAATGTACAAAGCGAGAGAACAAACTTTACTACGCCATACTCTCACCGAGCAGTCGGAGTACAGCAGCAAAACAAAAATGTATTCTACTGATGTACGGGAAAATGTACTCGGTTTGGCTACCGTTCTGGCAAGAGCTGCAGTGATGCGTCGCTGTAGCGGGCTGTACGACTTGTGCAAATGTAAATATACCGAAAAAAATGTAGTTTATCGGTACCGTTGGCATCCCTGATTGGAAGTAATCAGTTACCGTCGCAAATTGGAGAGCACCTACCGCTTGATGTGTCTCAGAGTGATCTGCCTACCGCACGGTATCACACGATGCATCCTGCGTGATAGCGGGTATGATGCCAGTTGGGCTGGTCATCCGGGAGGACGAAGATTGTTTTGAATTGCGTGGCAATAGGGGAGTCCGTGAGCGTGCCAGGGTGACCTCGGTCGCCAGATGGCAGCGCGAATGGGATAACTCCTCGAGAGGTAGGTGGACCCACCGGCTGATACCTAACATATCGAGCTGGGTGGGAAGACCCCATGGGGAAGTTCACTTCCATCTGACACAATTCCTGTCAGGCCATGGCTGTTTCCGACAGTACCTACACAGGTTTGGGCACGCTGAGGCCCCAGTCTGCCCAGACTGCCCAGGTGTTGATGAAACTGCGGAGCACATACTATTCGTATGTCCCCGCTTCGACGTCGAAGGATGAGCTATGCTAGACGTCTGCCGCTGGGACACAACCCCTGATACCCTTGTACAGGGGATGTGCCAAGCGGTGGAGAAGTGGAACGCAGTTTCGACTGCTACCACTCAGATTGCCAGCAGGCTGCAGAGAACATGGCGCGCCGAGCAGCAGGCGAGGAGTGTGACTAATTCGGGTTTGGTTAGCTAGAGCGGAATGGGTTATGTGCGGAGAAATGAATGAACGGTCTGCTCATGCTAAGGCAAAGTGGCACAGCGGTAGCAACCACGTTAGCCACTCCGATGCATGACGATAGAGTGAGTGAATAGGCGGATGATAGACGGAGGTATGGTCTGCCCATGCCGAGATGGGAGGGTCGTAACCTAGAGTATATTGCCGGTACCTATCGCTACTGCACCTCGAGGCATGGCAGAGGAATGTAGGGCGTGCGTGAGTGCGAATGTCAGGCACGAGTGAGCGCGTACGTTAAGTACGGCCATCCCCCCAGAAGTAATGCCGAAAGGTAGTTCCTGGGGATAGATGGCGGAGCCCAATGGAGTTTGGTCGGTATGGCCCCCTGGTTGAGCCTGACTCGCCCCCAGTACACCCCGTGTGGTAGCTTGGACACCTACTAATAGCACGTGTACTGGGTTAGTACGTAAACGTCTTCTCTATTGTAAAAAAAACGCTCCCGGAGAATCGTTGAAAACTGTCGGGAAGGTCTGCTTGAGGGTGCTAATCACTTTAAACATCCTTTTTGTCAGTTGTCAAGAAAGTCGGTAGCATCCAGTCATACATCGGGTAAAGATACGTGACCACACTTTTTCATTACTATTCCCTGACTCATTTTTTTTTTCAATTTCTTTTATCTCCTTATGTCTCCTTTGTAGTCGTAAAATTTTTGTTGATGGTTTACGATTTCCCGTTAGAAATCAAACACATTGAACTCAATAGGACCTGACTTGCTGAGTATTGTAAAGATTTGGAAAGAACTAAATTCAGCCGTGAGAGATATTTAGAAAGTTTGACCAGATTAGGAAATATGCATTACTGTCGAATGAAGTCGATTACAGAACCGCCGAAATACCGCGTCTACATGCCTGCCAATAAAGTTGAGATCGATAGTGTGATTACCGATTCGAGTTTGTTATGCGTTTGATCTACTTAATCACGGAATTAGTTTTTTTATGGACCCCTTGCTTCAGTCAACGAAGATTTTCAATGAAAATCGCACAGGACGAGACAAAATTGTATGTCCCTTCGACTTCATATCGGCTATTCGCACCGCGCACTAAATATAAGCAAATAAACTGTTGTAGCAATAAAATCTGCCGTGGCCAGTGCGCAGAGATCCACCACGATAGTTTTGTGGGGACATCTGTTACTACTACATAAAAGAAAACGCTGCCATAAAGCCTACCTGGTCTTAGAAATTAGAGATCCAACGAGGATTTCCAGCGCTTCCAGGATAACAAACATCTCAAATGTATGAACATTTCATCCAAATATTTGGCGTAGTGCAGGACGGACTGGGCCTAGGTTTTAAGCACCGGCAACTTTGTGCTATTGCGAAATTTCTATTGCGGTTCCCAGGAAGCTCTCGAAGCTAATGGAATTAGCTTACTCCAAGATCTTTCTACAGCTTTAAGGAGTTTGCCTGCTTTACTGTCTTTGAATGCGGTCTGTCCCATTTGTTTTCATGAAACTTAGAAAACAAGCGATAGTTTGAAATAGCTTTCGCCATTTTTTAAATTTGAAGTCTACTAATTTTGTAAAATAGACCCACATTTCAGCGGCCCTTTAAGGTTGGTGCCCTTGGTGGTGGCCAACCCGGCCAACCGCATGCTACGGGCCTGCCTGTCATGCAGATTGGCAATCGAAATTCGTCCTTCGGTTGATAAATCTTAATAAAGAACGTCATGAGGTTTTATTCCTTAAAATTGTCAGTGGTCAACAAATGCTCACTTTTACAAACTAAAATGTTTTAAAAATCAGTAAATCCTTAAACCCACATATTATATTTGGGATTTTACACGCTTAGATTATCTTGAGTATCAACACTAATTTGCAAACCATGATAATATTTCAATGTGCGGGAAAAGGAACTAACACAAGGTGAATTTCTTTGCACGTATTTACGCCCCTAACGTTGTGTTAACCATTACAAAAAGAATCATTTACTTTATTTTCCAAAATAGTATATAATTTGATAAAATAAATCATCGGTTCGCGATGACTATGTGCAAAAATAATATCCCAATATTTTCCGACTTTTTTAATCGACCGGTTCTGTAGACAATAGACTAATCTCTTAAAAGCTTCTTTTTATTTTTGTTAACCATGTTACATATATAAAAACTTATAACCGTTTCTGTTTCCAGCTAACAACGCCAACAATAATGCTCAGATGCAGGTGGCTCGATTGTTTCAGGCTGTTGTAAATGCTGCTCCGATCCATGCCGATATTCACGTACAGATAAACGCCGGTGGCAATCCTCCGGCATCAGCAGCGCACGGAGCTGCCACTACCAATAGTAATAGTACCACTACCAATAGCTCGGGTGGAGGTCCGCAAGCAAATCCAACGATGACCAATAACACATCAACCAACGTCAATCGAGGCAGTAACGACAGTGGAGCACAATCGCGTTTTGCCACGGTTACCCTTCCGACTACTTCCACTCAGACGCGATCGACGTCGAGACCGCACGTTCATAGCATCCCGCCGACGCATGTGCGCAATGTGAGACCCATTCCGGCAAACATGCTTTCCTCGTTCGATAGGTTCGTTAACCGAAACCGAACGAATACATTCGTTCACATGTCTGTTGTTTCGCTTTCAGGTTCCTTCCATGCAACAGCCATCATATCCGTGAGAACTCTGATCGTGCAGCTTCGGAACCAACAACGGCTAGAAACAGTGCGGCCAACAGTAACAATAATAGTAGTAGAACCACTCCAACTTCAGTAGCTAGTCAGGCCAGTGCACGTAAGTACAGAGTAATATTTAGATTTTTTAAATCACTACTTCAATCAATATTTTACAGCACCTTCAGAGATTCTTACGTCGCTACCGTTCAATTTATTCGGTAGCCAGTTTACGTTAGCCGACTTCGAACAAATTGTTCCCAATCCAAACACATTGAACCGGGTACGCGATTCTCTACAGGCATACGTCGTTGAAACATTGTTCAGCGGACAAGCCATTAGCGAAGCTGCTATGCAAGATGTAAGCAATCAAACGTTTAATTTATGCTTCTTCCTATAATAGTAAACATATTTCACAGGCCATCAATTTACTAATCCAACGACTCGAGCCAATTCTTTCACGCGTTTCTACCTATGACCTTCCGGACTATGACACGCGAGCTTCGATTGAGAACCTGATCCGCAGCTCCGTACCGTTCTGCATTAATTTGATACGGGAAGACAGTTCGCAACAGTTTGGAGTTCGTTTGCTGCGCTTCCTAATATCCTTCGTCCGTCGTTTCTTCATGATTCTGGTTACCTGCGCCGGACCTGCAAATGCACAGGCTTTCTCCGGAGAGTTATTAAATATGGCAATTTTCAGCACTCAGGATGTACCCACTATGAGCCCGGATCTGTTGCACCTGTTTTTGCCTGCCATTCATCGGCAATTGGAACGTTCAAGCCGACACGACCAACAAGATATTCAGGAATTTTTGGTTGTCAGAAGACCCGCGCCTGGTCAGAGTCAAACACGCAACCGTATCCCAAGTGTAAGTAGTTTTACCGATAGTTTGTCTTGTTTGAAATGCTTTAATTATTGTAACTCATTTTAGCCTATGGACGTGGATGATACGGAGTCCACGACTACGCCGGAGCTTGTGTCTGACATTGCTGAAATATCAATTTCTATTGAACCTCCAATCGTCAATATTGATCAATGTGCAGCAATTGTGATTTCCGCGGCTCCGGCACCATCATCGGCGGTACCATCGGTAACACTCCCAACGCCGTCTGTTGTTGCAGATCCTTGCGAAGACGTGACAATGACGATCCCGATGGCAGCAAGAAATCCTCAGGTACCTCCGCCACCCACACGGACGGATGACGAAGAAGTTCTACCGTCGGTAGTGGTGGGTTCTGAGCCATGGCATACACACTTGCCGTCCACTTGGGTGCCGGTAATCTCGCATGACATCGTTCGACAGAGACGACAGGTAAGACTTTACAAGTGATAGTAGAGCAAATAACTTCCATTTAAATGAGATGGTTAGTGGTTAGTAATGCCTTTTTTTAATCGATTAACGCAAATAATCGATTAATCTCCAAAATAATGGACAAATCAATAATCGATTGGAAGCTTTCGGTATAATCGAGTAAATCGATTAGCTGATACAAATTAATCGACAGCATAATTGATAAAGACTGTGCAAACGTTAAATATGATAATCGCAGAACAAAGCACGACAAGCGCCTTACAAACTTGAAAATGTACTCAGCGACAATTTTTTTGTGTTTTGTTGTGTGCTTTTCCCTGCTGTTGTTATTTAAAGAAAATAAGCTCACGGTTTGCTGCCCAACATGGACGGCCCATGTGCGGGTCTCCTTCACGTCCGGACCACCAAACAATCCAATATGCAGTGTCATGCATATGTTACCAAAAGTGCAAGAGGTGTTAGGGATATTGTGCAGACTTATCCGATATATGACGTGGATTCCTCTCGTGGTAGCGCCATTTGCGTCGTCGACCGTCCTTCGGGATCCGGCAGGACGTGCTGTAACTTCACTGCGACAGTTTGCTGCACTTGATCCCGTGCTGATCTTCGTGCCTGCATTCACGTGAACGGGTGTTACACAATTTTACTTCTCGATCCTCTTTAGCCAATCGCGCCAGGCGAGCAACAAGACCGCGCTTTCGTTGCCTTGATTTTCACGGACCGTGTTGCGGCCACATCCGCGCTTTCGCTCAGCCAGGAATGGTAAAGCTCACGTCGCGCAACGGCACACCGGGACCAGATTGTATCAGCTGGCCCCCTTTTTCTTCGTCACGACTACGCGGTTTCACTGCGGGCACTTTTTCACGGATCGTCTTGCAGACACGTCCGTACTCTCGCTCAGCCAGGAATTAAAAAAAGTTCACGTCGCACACGTTCACATCGGGACTGAATTGCACCTGTCGGCAAGCTTTATCGACACTACCACGCGGTTTAACTCCGGCTGTTGTTTTCACAGATAGTGTGGCGGACACGGTCTCGCTTTCGCACAGCCCGCAATTGTAAAGTTCACTAGCACGCGGCTTCACTCCCGATACCTTAATTTTCAAGGATCGTGTTCTCGCACAGTCCGAAAAATTCAGAGTTCTCGCCGCGCAACCGCACACCGGGACCTGGTTGTGTCAACTGCCCCCCCTTTTCTTCAATACGAGGGGTAAGGTTAATTCGGTAAACGAGGCATACATTCTTAGAAAATTTTTGTGGCAATACGGAGAGTGTTAGTAGGTCAATTTCCATATAATAATGCCACAATTGAACAATATTTTCTCAAAATTTCATTACAAAATACTAAAATGAACGAGTGACAGTGAATCTACAGAAGCGTCTCTTCGAAAACGGTGTACATCATAATTCAAAATCTACCAGACCAATCGCTTTAAAATTTTGCACAGTCCTTCTTTACAATATTCCTTAGGTAATTACGGGAGCTTTTTTTCTCGAATTTTGAATTTTTCGTAGCACTTTGAAGCCAACAACCCGATTTTCGCAAAAAAAAATTGGTTACATGTTAGTGTTAGAAATATATCAATAATAATTCTGTAAAAAGCTCCCGTAGTTACCTGGGCAATGATGTGAAGACGCACTGTGCAAAATTTCAGAACGTATGGTACATGAGATTTTATGTTACGGTGTACACCACAAGTTTTTGAAGTACCTCCTTCACTGTCACTTACTCAATTTTCGAGATTTTGCAATGAAAATTTAGGAAAATGTTCAAATGTTGCTTTATTGCATGGAAATTATATGAATAGGTCAAGATTTTCTGAATCGTCAAAGCGCCCACCCCCTCCCTTAAGCAGTGTTTTAGTGGGTGACATTTTCCTTCTCGTATGCAATTGTAGTGAGGGTTGTATACCATTCCCCAGAAAGCCATTTCCCAGAAAGCCATTTCCCAGAAAGCCAATCCCCAGAATTCCATTCCCCAGAATGCACCGTTCCCCAGAAGGACATTGCCCAGAATGTACCATTCCCTAGAAAGCCATTACCCAGAATGCTCCATTCCCCAGAAAATCATACCCCAGAATGCCCCATTCCCCAGAAAAGTTAATGTTCGTAATCATTTTTTTTTGTGGTGGAGCCTAAAGTTTGCTGATTACCTAATTCAAGGAACTGATGCTGTGTGGAGCTGCTGAGGTCATGCCGCCGAATGTGGCTGTCTCTCCCAAGCAAACCTGTTATCCACTCATATAATCGGTTTACTCGATCATAGGGATTGGTTCCTTCTTTCAATCATGAGCAGTTTTTTGATTTTGTATGTCTAATAACTCTTGCACGCAAGATTGTCATATTTTCGTCTGACCGGTTTATTCAAACATAGGTGTTAATTCCTTCTTTTGAACTTTCCTTGAATCTATATTAAAATCGAATTAGGCAATCCATGAGTAGTGTTGCCACCTCTGGAGAGGCTTTGACCCGGAGATTTATACTGACCCGCGGCGGGGGGCGGATTTTGAGCGGTTAGACAGAAATTGGAATCAACGCGATTACTCGACATTTAAAAGCACTTCAATAGCTTTTTATCACGTATTGAGTGAAAAAGAGACAAGTATGTACTCTTTCATTCTTTCTGAAAGTCGTCATGGCTTTTTGCACTTGGTGATTGAAAAATTACCAAAATTGCGTCACAATTACCGTTGAGCGTAAAGTTTTTACCAAGCTTAGTGCGCGCTACTCTTCCATGGCGTTAAAATAAAGCTATAAATTTTTCATGTTTGAGAACGGTTTTGTCGGTTTAATTAGATGTAGTATCTCGTTTTCCCAGCTAAGTGCCAAGAATACAAAAGCTCCAGCTACTCTTGCTGTGGAGGATAAGTCGAACGAGCATTGCTCTTCACCACAACTAACAAAAAAAGCAGTGCAAAGGGGGCGGGTCAGCGGCATCACGTGGGAAGCACTATATGGTGTCGGTTATTCGTCACCAGAGGTCCCAACAAAGGGGCGAAACTCACTTTCTTTGCCAACAGTTAAGGATCGCTGCAGGAGTAGCAACAACACTGGAAGAATTCGTTTGATGTTGACCTAGCCAGTGAAATTAGAACAAATCTGCCATCCCTGCAGATACGCACCACCAACAGTGAAGTGATTTGGTAAACTTGCAACAAAAGAACTTTTTACACAATTTTGAGCGACTTAGTGGGATGCAAAATTTTAATTGTAGCATATAGCGAAATATTGCTTTCATGAATTTGTAGTATATTTGATTTGTTTTTCATTTTCATTATTTTGCGAACGAAATCAGTACTATTTGTTGAAGTCATCTTCGCCGCCTTGAAACGAAGGGTTAGTCAGGTAAAATAAATCTGAACCAAAGAATCAATTAATTTAAAAAAAATTGAAATTATGCTTCTTCCCAACAAACCCGGAGAAATTGATGTGAAACCCGGAGGTCCGGAGATCGCTCCCGAAAACCGGAGTCTCCGGGTCAAAGCCGGAGGGGTGGCAACCCTACATGAGACGTTTCTGATCAGCTGATTATTTCTTGTTTACTTATTCTGACGTTACTCCGAGGAGTGCGACGTCCGATAATATCGTTGATTCGATCCAATATCAATCGAATCGGACTAACGAAAGTTGTTTGTTGAGTTTTTCTGTTCACAGGAGTAGACTTGTTGACAGAACCCCCCGCTGAATTATCAAACAAACGTCTAATGGATTGCCTCATTGAATGCTCATTTTGACAAACGGTTTGGTGTGTTTTTAGAGCATTTCTCGACAAACATATGACAGCACAGTTCACAGCATTTAATGAAAAAGAAAACTTTTCTCTTTTGTTTACTACCAACATCTGTGGTTGGAGGGTAACGTTTTGTCCAGAATTTCCTCTAAAAGTGAATTTTGACAGTTGGCTTCAAGCATATGTTTGTCGAGATTTATCTTTCCTTTGCATTTGAAATGTTTCGTACGCAAATGTACGATCTACCCGAAATACATTCAAAAGTATTTTCATACCTTATGCCAAATGGTACTTATACCATAGACTAACAGACATAATACTCGACAACAATTCTTCGCCAATGTTAGCGGTCATTTTGAATATATTTTTAGTTGGAACAGTGATAGCATTTACGATTATAATCCATATATTGCGCCACTGATATATGCGCAAGTATACGGGATACACCACTAGTAAAAAAAAGTTCCTGGGTCTGAGGGTTAACTAATTTGTAAATGAGTGGTTAGAAGCGTGTAAAGTGTTTGGCGGATCGATATTTTTAAGGAATTAATCATAGTTATGTCTGTTTTGCTGTGCTTATGCTACACTACTGTTAGGTCAAAAGACAAACTACCATATAATGTCTCATGTCAGACGATGTTGTGCCAAAAGACTTTATGCCAAACAGGATAAACTTGCTCAAAAGTTGGGACAATACTTCAAGTGTAAACGGGGCAGACATAAAGTCATTTTCATGAAGATTCAAAGAACTGCTCATGTTTGAAAGAAGGAATCAATTCCTATGTTTGAGTAAATCGTGTAAGTGGCTTACTTGCGAGGAGCCATCGCTTTCGGCAGCTCATCCTCAGCAACTTAACACATCACTTCAATTACTTCGATAATACACAAAGTTTTGGTTGCACCATATAATCTTACTTACATAAAACTGTTTCATTCTTTTGAATCCTATGATGGGGTGCTATCGCTTCCTATGATAAGATTCTGCAATTTGTTCTACATGTTTCCTGGACAATAGTTCTTTCTGGGGAAAACACTTCAGTATTTTATTTTGTGTGAAATGTGCACGAATCGAAAGCAAAGAATATCGTTTGATGGAAGTGGGACCGAGTACAGTCGTGATTCGTTAGTTGGACCGACTGACAGACGTCCCAAACTATCCAAAGGAGACGTTAATAGTGTAAATGCTTCTGTTCACATCTCTGACTATTTTCAGTTTGATTGTCAAGGTGATTATGACATAGGATTTTGACATTAAGATGCTTTTTAGTTGGAGAATGGTCCAACTAAAAAGCGGTCCAGTTCAAAAGTGACCAACTAGCGAATCACGACTGTAGTAAGTTAAAAAGATCAAATGAATAAAAAATAAAGCTTTTCTGGGGAATGAATTTCTAGGAAATGGTGCATTCTGGGGGATGGAACTCTGGGGAATGGTACATTCTGGGAAATGACTTTCTGGGGAATAATATTTTCTGGGGGGCAGAATTCTGGGGAATGGCTTTCTGGGGAATGATTTTCGGGGGAATAGTATACAATCGTAGTGAGTGATTCTGAAAGGGAGCCCTTTCGAGAAACAAGCTCTACAGCTCCAGTTGGATAACACTCTCAAAAAAGAAGATATATAGCACCGTTGTAGTGAAACAAGTATTTGCGAGTATCAATATTTTAGCATCTTTTATATAGGGTGTTTGGTTCATGATTAAGAACCTCTCGAACCTCTTTAACCATATTTGGGAAAAAAAATCGTTCTACACATACTATCAAATCTTAACCATTACAGAGTTATTGAACTTTTTGTGTAAAAAGCTTATTTATCTTAAAATACCTCTAACTCAAAAGGTATATTTTGTATTTTAAATCTTTTAATTCCAATGGAAAGGGAGGAAATTTCTTATTGAATGGTGTTCTCATATCTTTATTAGTTTTAATTATCTTTTAGTTGTGAACCAGTAAAAAGCTGTCGTTTTTGATGATGTTGTTGTTAATTTTCTCAAAATAATGAATCATGGTTATCGCAATATCTATTATCCAAAAATTGGGTTTTGGGACTATTCATAATTTGTTCTTCGGCATCATATTCCTATCTCTTCTAGTCTCTTTGTAATTACTAAACTTTTCCTGTAACCGACTTGCAAGTGCTTAAAAGACTCTAATCAAAAAATATGCTTTATATCGTTATTTCCAAGGCTTCATTGGAAAGCTGAGAAAATTTCCTTTCGATGTATGTACAAATATATTTTAGTTAAGTATACTAAATGACTTTTAACTAGTAAAATAACTCAAGATTTTTTGAAGATTTTTGTAATTATTCTAATTAATAATCAACTATATTTACCGTTACTATTATTCATTTGGTGCCCTTTAACATTCTTTATAACTTGTTATTTGACACATTATCTCTATCGCTTTCATTTCGCTGCGATTTAATAGTTAACACAGCATGACCTCACCACAAATGTAGTGGGTTCGAAATAGTTGTTTTTGCATATGAAACGAGGTGATAAAATGATTTTGCTTCGAAACTAAAAGAGATAATTGAATGAAGTCAAAGAAAGAATTGTAGAACTTGGTGAGATGCAGTAATTCCATGATAATAATGGTGTTGTTTATTATTTACTATTTTAGGAAAATGACGCAAATGCTAATAATAACACTAACTTTAAACTAATTTACTTCTAAAAGAATACTAAATTCACTTAACTGAAAGGTACTAATACATTTTTCTCTGCAGAATTTTCCTGATTTTCGAATAAGAATAAGAAAAGGTACAATAAGTGCCATACTTTTTCAATAAGAGCTAGTATTAGTGGAAATGAGATGAAAATATCCAAGTTCAATAACCCAAATGCATTGCAACAAGAAAAGATAAGTGTATCATGTCAAAGAACAAATTATGCAGCTATGTTAACCTTTAAGATTTTCGCGAAATGAACGAAAAATCGATCAAAATTGTTAAATTTTAAATAAATTGCTGTGAAAAGGTTACTTAACCTCATTAGCTGAAACATGTGGGAAATTTCACCTGTCCAATGGATATAAAAGATTTGAAATACAAAGTATACTTTTTGAGTTAGAACTATTTTAAGACAACTAAGTTTTTAACACAAAAAGTTCAATAACTTTGTAACGGTTGAAATTTGATGGTATGTGTAGAACGATTTTTCCCCAAATATGACAGTCAATCATCCCTTGAGAGGTTCTTAACCATGAACCAAACAGCCTGTATTTATTATTAGTCTATTAATCCGCTTTAGATCAAAGATATGAAAAAGTAGAACATGAACAAGACAGAAGCGATTTCAATTCGATCTTTGTTTAGTATAGAGATAACGATGACTTAAACGTGACTGCAGGAGAATTTTATAGGAAAAGATAAACTAGAGGACGTGCCATCCGACTCTTTAAGATAACGCGCGCAAAACGTTAACCTCCTACCGAGGACAAGTGTTTATTTTTTTAGACAGTCTCCCCGTCATCCAATTTCGCGAAATTTGTCTTGCTGGATAGACCGAGATCCACTTTGCCGTTGGCTGCAGTCCTATAAAAAGCCAACTCAAAAAAAATCTTGAAGTCCACTAAAAAGTTTTACAACTTTGTTCTTTGGGAAGTAAGCACGACTTTGGTTCTCGTGGCTCCTAACACGCTTCTAAGAAGACAATATTAAGCTTATGCCTATTCCCTTCAATATCCAATTCCGTTCTTCTTTTCTATCAACAGATGCAGCAAGGCCCTTACTCCGACGCGTACATATCCGGTATGTCTTCGAAACGTCGCAAATTGATAGCAGAAACCAAACCTCCTGCGGATATTCCGTCACTGATAGCGACCGGCGTGCGACAGGCTTTCCACAGCACCGGCGTCAATCCGACTAGTTTCGGAAGTAGTAGTAATCCCAGTAGCGCTGGTACAAGCAACACCGTCGCAAACGGCGGCACTGTTACACTGGACGAACTAGCCAATACGATATCGGATGATCCAACACTGCAGAGTTCGTACTGTGAAGCGATGAGAACTAGCATACGAGAACGTTTAGCTAAAGATCCCGACTACGATGCGAAGCGATTTCCAAACTGTTCAAAATATTTCGAAAAGTAGTAAAATTTTACGGGACGTTGGGATAAAGCAGGGAGAGAAGGTAAGCATTGTTTGCGTTAGGTTTTAAATGTCTGGCACAGATGGCTTGTGAAAGTCTCTAAACAAGAAAACTGGAACAAATGGTGCGTCACGATGGCAATTGTAGCTGCTGGAGTAGTGTTTTTAAATTTGATGTGGACAATAGCGCAGCCTGAAGCTGGAGGTTTTAGACATTAAAATGGTAGAATAATATGATAATTGGAGACGTGGCACTTCAAGCTAGACACAACACGTTTGATTAATCACAATCATGAAACAAATTACCGAACGGAAAACCAAGCTTCACCAATTGCGACAAGGATTCGAGGGAATTGGCATATATTTTGTTATTACTTAAAATTGTTTTCGTGCATATTGTATTCCTATAAATCGTTTAATAAAATTCACAGAAATAAGGCACTGCTATCAGACTAGACGGTTCCAAACAAAAAAAAACACAAAATTTGAGCCTGCGTAAATGTAAATTGCTGGTTGAAAAATCATTGCCAATTTTGACCGCTGATTAGTACAGGCAAATTTGCTACCAATCACACAGGAGTATAAATATATTCTTTTGCAAAATACATGCTTCTAGTTTGTATCTAATATAGAATTGAAAGAATGGACAATTACATTTATAATAGGTATAGAATTAGAAGAATGGATAAGCGTACAAACAGCAAAATTTCTGGTAGAACGGTCCGGTGATGGTGGGACAACCGTTCTATGTGGTATGGGAATCACAACAGTTTGGGCAACCGGCTGAGACGGTAATACCTCCAACTGGGAAGTTTTGTTCTCGAGAGACGCGTATAGCTTGTGAAGTGGGAAAGAGAGACCAGTTCGTTAATTGTAAGTCGACAGGTGGGCGTCGGAGGCGTGGTCGACGGCATCCTCGACAAGTGGTGTTTCGACATTTCCCTACCGCGGTGGCAGAATTCGAGAGTAACGGTATCATCAGGCAACTCTAATCGACCCACTTGTTCTATTTTTCTACCGCAGAAGCGGTGCGATGAGGAAAAACAACAAGTGGGCACCGAAGAGTGTCGCATCACCAGGTGAGGTTTCCACAGCAAGCCACAGGCAGCCACATTTGTCTACCGCAGTGGCGGAAACAGAGAGCGCGCTCGTGGTGGTAATACCAACGGGCAGCTCAACGGGAAGAGATTGGAAGTGTCGCATGTAGGCCTATTTGTCTACCGCTGAAGCAACGGCACCGAAAAGTGTCACATCGCTAAACAATGGGCACCGAGTTTACAACATCAACACATCAGCCAATGAAATTGCTTCTTGTAAGCTTTTTACGCGTGAACATAGAGCGTATATACCTTCAGAGGAAATTGAAATTGATGGGGTCATCACAGAATCGAGTTTGTTGATGACTTTATTAAGCATGGGGTTGGTTGTTTCGAAGACATCATGCTTAAAGATGTTAAGATACTTCAATTCAAGCAATTGCATTGAGTATCACACGAAGGAGATACAAATGTCTATCGACCGTCAGACTCGTTTCGAGTGATATTCGCTGGGTCTGTGCTGCCCAACTAAGTCATTATCGATAAGATTCGTCTCCCTGTTCGCCTTTATATCCCTCGTGTGATGAATTGCCTTAACTGTAAACAGCTTGGCCACACATCCACTTACTGTTCCGTGCTGGTGTGGCAAATGTGGAGGGTCTCATCAAGAGAATATATGCAATAAAAAATCAGAAAAATGTTTAATGTCCGGAGAAATTTGCATGAGCTCGTTACATGCCCCATATATAAACTGCGCGAGGATAAAATTAAACGATCCTTGAAGGAGAGATCTAAGCGCTGCTATACAGAAATGGTTAAAAATGCAACTCCTAAACCGATATTCCTAGTAAACACTTACACTGTTCTATTTTCGGAACAGTCTGACTCTGACGGAGCGTGCGAAGGCACATGATTTATTTTACCTGGAGGGTCCAGGAAAAGAAAACAATCTTCTTTTATCAAACTGCCAAGCAAGGGCCTTAAAACGTCTTCTCCAATAGATTAACTGCGCCCAAAGCCAATAAAGACGAACTCAAAACCGAAGTCAATTCCTCCCTGTTTTGGGAATGTACAATCCAAAAAGAACACCATTACTGGAAATAATAAAATTTCGACTTCCTCTGAGCATCAACCGGGGGTAAATTTTGTGAAATTGTTGATTAAATTATCAAAGCATTCAATATTGCTAAACCACTAAAAAGTATACTCTCAGCGTTCCTCACAACAATTAGAAAATTTTTAAAGCAGTTGAATGCTCAACGGCACATCCTTGCAGCGATTGTATTTTTCGTTGGATAATTGATCGCGTGAGGTGAAAGATTCCATCACTGTTTTACAGTGGAATTGCAGAAGCATCATCCCTAAAATTGATTTCTTTAAAAGTTTGCCGCATAATTTGAAATGTGATGCTTTTGCTTTATGTGAAACATGGCTTACCTCAAACATTAATTTCAACATTATTTGCCTAGACCGAGACGTCCCGTATGGAGGAGTGCTTCTAGGAATTAAAAAGTGCTATTCTTTCTATAGAATTTACATTCAGGGCTGTAGCTTGTCAAACGAACATTGAATTGCTTACAAAAAAACGGAAGCAGAAAGGGGGTACACGTTCACAGTCTACGTGCCGAAAAGTTATTGGAGACGCTTCGTTGACGGCTTGTCAAAAGAAACATCAATGAGTACTCTTTGAAACATAGCCAGAAGAATGAGGGATCGAAACGTGACTAATATAAGTGAAGATTTTTCGAATCGCTGGATATTTAGTTTTGTCAAGAAAGTTTGTCCAGATTCCGCTCCTGCACAGAAAATCATTCGCGATGCTCCCACAAGTAACGATTCCATAGATTCGCCCTTGACAATGATGGAATTTTCAATTGCACTCTTCCCATGAAACAATAATGCTCCGGGTTCAGACACAGTTAAATTCAACATGGTGAAGAATCTGCCTGACCTAGCAAAAAGACGCTTGTTGAATTTATTCAACAAGTTTCTTGAGCAGAATATTGTCCCGCATGACTGGAAACAAGTGAGAGATATCGCCATTCCAAAACCAGGAAAACCAGTCTCCGACCATAGCTCGTATCGACCGATTGCAATGCTATCCTGTATCAGGAAATTGTTGGAAAAAATTATCCTACGACGTCTCGACAATTGGGTTGAGGCGAATGGTCGTCTATCAGATACCCAGTTTGGTTTTCGGAGGGGAAAGGGAACGAATGACTGTCTGGCACTAGTTTCGTCAGAAATCCAACAACACACTTAATTTTTTCTGCCGAATCTTAGCTTTTTTGCATCTTTTTCCGAAATCTCAACAGCTGAGATCACAGTAAAAATGTTTTGGCTGGGATCTCAGTAAAAGTGACGTTTCATAACTGGTACTCGGAAAATATTGCACCGAAAATCAGCTAACAAATCTTACTTTACTGATTTATCTAAATTTGCTGACAAAACGGCTGCTGGGAAATTGCCGAGCCGAATTAAGTGTGTAGCTTACGCAAAAAAAGAACAAATGGCGTCTGTGTTCTTAGGCATAAAAGGAGTATCTCGGAGAAATTACATCAATGTGGCCTGTCACTAATATTAAAAAATTCTTTATGCAACTTATTGTCTGAAAAGCACATGCATTTTTCATATGGCGATTTGGCAACATTCATAGCCGTAAGCTCAAACGCGTACTAACTATTTTTAAACCGGACTAATATTTAAACCGGCCTAAAAATTTGGTAAGCTTTAAACCAACGATGCTGCGTTCTGATCTGCGATACACGACAATGTTAAAAAACAACAAATTCATGTTAAAGAAAATGAGTAAATTAGACAACATGGAGAATTGTTTTTCATTCCGATATTTTCTTGCAGTAAAATAGCTTTTCTTCGTTATGTCTCGTTCCATAGCGTGTGAGAACAATTTTGTCAACATGTAACTGATATGTTTCTGAACTTAGAACTTTAACTTGGTGGATAGTTTATAGCTGGCCGATGATGTGCTGTATTTTGTAGTGACATAATATTTAATGCACAAAAGAAAATAAGTTTAAAGTGGTTGAAACCTCGTTTGTAACTGGTGCCATGATAGTTATTTTAAACTTTGATTAAAAAATTGGTTGAAATATTTCAATTTGAATTAAAAATGAACTGTGAATATCATTCTAATTGAACACGATTCCTGTCGACACGGGAGGAGAATATTTATCACCCTTATTCTTGTTCACGACGAATGCAAGATGCGTTCGAAAGTGGTTTGTATTCCCGTTTACGACAGCAAAATCAAATGGGCTTACTATTCGTTCGAATCGCTTTCGAACGAATCTTGCATTCGTCGTAAACAATAATAAGGGTGTATATTCGTTTCAAGCTAATTTTCACAAGTTTGGAATAAATATCAATTATAAATAAAGGTTAGATCACACTCTGCAAATTAAAATTGTACAATTGTCAGCGAAGCTTAAATAAAAAGTAAACAAAGGTCAAACAAAAAATTAAACTTTGACAGAATGATCACAAGTGTATATTTCATATTGCTGATTGCATATTTCTGTAATGCATCAATGCAGATTGGAACGATTTTATTTGCTAACAAACTTTCTACGATTTTATAAATAAACAGAAATGAAAGTTTTGAGCATCCTAGTAATATATTTTTACGAAGAAATATATTGATCGCCATTGCGTTCGCAATCAATTTTAAAATATTTTTATTTGGATATTTTATGTGAGTTTATTCATATAGGAAAAATTCGTATATTTAAAATCTTTTGTTTAATCTTTGCTTAGGGTATCTATGGAGTTACTTTGTAAGCAGTTAACATTCTGATTCAATTTGTAAACTGGGAGTGAAAATAAGAAAATTTATAAAATAGTGCATTTTACGATCTACACCCGATTGTCATTTATTTGGATCCATCCAATGAAAAAAAACTAATTTTTTTCGTTATTCACTTTCTTTGATGTAAGATACGAAAGATATATGGGCAATAATTCGTGATATGTTATTAATTTATATTAAGGAATAAAATGATCCCACGTATTCTCACAGCGATATGTAAAAGAAAATAATCAAACCAATTCTTATTGCAGTTTTGATTCTAATTCACAAAAACAACTTTGATCTGAATATGCGATATTCGATTCGATTTATCCAAATGCTCTCCTGTAACTCATCGATGAGCAATTGGAATCAAGCGTGTAGAGAGAAGGAAAGAACAGAGAAATCAAAAATACAGGTAAATATAGTTCGACGGTGCTTGTCTTTCCTACCTGCTAAAACTGGCTTATTTATTGCCATCTTTATTGCGAGCAAAGAGAGCCATATTGATCCAGAAGAAAGCCGAAGAGAAGATTGAAAATAGTATGCGCAAGAGGAGCATGTCATATTTTTGTCTTTTTCCGGTACCATGATGCTGCGATTTGCATTACTGCGTTCTGATCGGCAATACACGGCAATGTTAAAAACCGTACAATGAGGTTAAATGAAAATTCACTGTTTATGCCATATATTAATATTTTTAAAATTATTTTGGAATCTCGATTTAGCTTAAACAAAGTAACATTAGAATTATTTAAGATTCAAGTGGCTAATTCTACGTTCACACAACAAGTAAAAACGTGGTTTAACGCTATCTCGATGACATTTTTCTTGTTGCTAATTATTATAACATGTTTTAACTCTGTGGTGTGAACATAGTATACAACGTTATTTCACTATTTTGCTAATAATGGTGCATACTATCGTGAACGTTATAGAGTTGTATTGTTAGTCTCTAGCCACTCCAAGGATTGAAAGAGCTTCTCTAACATTATATTTAGTAGTCAGAAAGTTCAGCCAAATCTGACTAATTCAAATTAAATCAAATGCTAACAGAACAATAATGGAAGCTTACCTTTTTGGAAACGTTTGTATTAGTTGCTGTTCTGCAGCAAATGAAAAAGCCAAAAACAATGATTTATTTGCTTCAGATAATTATGTGGTGTTTGGAAAAGGAATCTGACATTTTAGCCTGGTAGGGCTTATTATACCATCCTACCCAACTACTCCACTAACCATGCATATAGAATTTGGCAGACCTACTTTGCTGAAAATGAAGTAATTCAAATTATCAGTACGAGCTGAGAATTTGACAATTCCAAAAACTGATTTTCAGCGAAGTAAATTTGTCAAATGGGTTATATCCATATTGCTGAGCTTTCAACATCTTGGATTGCTAAAACGTTCTATTCAACGAATTTTTGCGAAGTCGTGCGAAAATTGAGAAAGCTCCAAATCCCGATTACAAAATAAATAATTACAATTAATTACTTCCTATAGTCTGCAATCTGTCTGATAATCAATTGACAGTTATAACTTAACAAATTAAACCTGACACTTGATGCAGACAGTGAATCTTCAGGAGGCACCTCGACAAAATACGATGTAAATCGTAACTCAAAATTTCCTCGACCAATCGTACTGAATTTTGCACAGTTTTTCTTCTTCACATCATTGCCCAGGTAACTACAAAAGCTTGCAAAATGCTTGATACTATTATTTTTTCAATAGCATTTTCATCGTTTTTTAGCAATAATCGGACTTTGGATTCAAAGTGCTACGAAAAGTTCAAAAATCTACCAAGAAATAAAAGCTCCATTTGTTACTTGTGGAGTGATGTTAAAAACAACTATGCAAATGTATCAACGATTGGTCCAGCAGATTTTGAGTTATGGTGTACACCGCAAAACCAGTTTTCGACGTGGCACCTGACTGAATAAACAATTAAGGCATCCATTTTTTGCCGATAATACTTTACACAACCCCCTCAAGTTCCGACATGATTTAGGCGATTCTTCCGAATTCAACTTTTTGTGTCATTTTTCCAAGTCATCTGTCCAGTAGGGTGTCCCAAAATGACATTATGTTAAAAAATTCATCGGGCTCACTTCTTAAATGAAAGGTTAGGGTATTAGGACCACTTTCTTCTTCGGAGTGAGTTTGCTAAGACGCTTCCTACTGGTGGCGACTTTTGATTTTTTGAAAAATGGGCCGATTTTGGATAAAATTTCAAATTTATGCCTGTTGAAGTGGTCCTGAACTGTCTAAGATTTTTTTCAGCATTTTTTTATTTTTCTGGAGATCCAAACGGAGAAGTTTGGTTAGTTAGTTTGTACAAATTTGGAATTATAGGAGCGGCAGGACCATTAAAACTTAGTAAAAAGTGAAATTTTTGGTGTTTTTCAGCTTTTTTTCTTCAAAACTGGGTATCTACAAAATTTTAAAAGTACAGAAAACACTTTATATAGTTGAGCCGAATTCAGGGGCGTAATTTTGCTGAAGAAAGTGTATAGCTATGGCTAATGGGGTATGAGTAAGCTGACCAACTCTGACGAAAAAATCCGTACACCATACCGCAACGAAGCGAAATCGTTCATCTCGCTCAGGCAAATGGTTTTCATAGTGTACGGATTTTTTCGTCAGAGTTGGTCAGCTTAGGTATGAGTTATTTAAGTTTTTGTTAGATAACCTTTGACATTTTTAGCAATTTATCAAAAATAATTCTGTTCCAAAAAGTAAATCAGTTCAAATGTGCTTTGACCACACATTGTTTTTCGAAAAATAGAAGCAAAATTATGAAAAATGACGTTTTCTGTACGTTTTTAGTATGTCAGGACGAGGTTTAATGAGCATCTGATGATTTTTTTTGTAACTTAAATTATAAAATAATGATAACTTTGCTAATGACGACAAGTCTCTAATTAATTTTTGAAGAGTTAATGCTCCATAATTACTTCTAGGAGGCATCTTCAACAAAACGATTGTGTCAGAAGATGCGCTGTATTCTGTTGTAAAACTTTTTCGAGGATATTTGCCCCAAATTTGACTATATCGGAATTATGTGATCTAAACAGTAAATATCAGTTTTTCAACACTCACCTCACTCTTCTGCATTTTTCTCCACTTCAAAGTTCCTAACATGAAAATAAGATTTTATATACAAAATGTAAGTACGTTAATCAATTCAGCCTTCAAATATACGCCATAACTTGCCGTTAACTCGACATATTTGTTTAATTTTAGTGATTTTCAAGCCCGCTAGGAGGCAATGAATATAGAAAATATTTTTTAAAAAAATCGTCAAATGCTCATAAAAGCCGATTCTTATGTACTAGAGATAAGCGAAAAACGCCATTTTTCATCATTTTCCTTCTATTTTCCGAAAAATAATATGCGTACTAAGCCCACTTAAGTTGTTTTATTTTGTAGAACAGTGTTATTTTTTATGAATATCATAAAATGTCAAAAGGTTATTTAACAAAAACGTAAATAACTTATACCCCATTAGCCGTAGCTATACACTTTCTTCAGCAAAATTACACCCCTAAATTCGGCTCAACTATATAAAGTGTTTTCTGTACTTTTAAAATTTTGTAGATACCCAGTTTTGAAGAAAAAATACTGAAAAGCACAAAAAATTTCACTTTTTACTAAGTTTTAATGACTCTGCCGCTCTTATAATTCAAAATTTGTACAAACTAACTAACCAAACTGCTCCGTTTGGATCTCCAGAAAAATAAAAAAATGCTGAAAAAAATCTTAGACAGTTCAGGATCACTTCAACAGGCATACATTTGAAATTTTATCCAAAATCGGCCCATTTTTCAAAAAATCAAAAGTCGCCACCAGTAGGAAGCGTTTTAGCAAACTCACTCCGAAGAAGAAAGTGGTCCTAATACCCTAACCTTTCATTTAAGAAGTGAGCCCGATGACTTTTTTAACATGATGTCATTTTGCGACACCCTACTGTCCAGTCTCAACTTTCACAACTTCTTTCAAACCCTGTGCATTTCTGTTCTACCACTAAGAATTAAACGACAATTTGTTCTACAGTGGAAATGCTAATCGTCCAAGATCTGATGGAAAATTATAAATAGTGAAACAATAAAAGCAAGCTTCGATATTATTTAAATAACAATCAAAATGAGAATATTTGTAGCAGATTGTTTGCCGTCATAGTGTTACATAGGTTGCATGGCATGGCTTTATTTCCAATCTTTTATTTTATCTTAGTTTAGATTCTTTCGAAAGCAGTAAAAATATGAGAAAACTTCCACTTGCTTATTGTGGTCTTTGTGAGAAGATATAAGTAGACAAGGGTACACATTGTGATTATATATTCTTTTCTTTTCCTCTAGTTAAACTAACTAAAAAAATGTGGGTAAATTAAACAGCTTCACTCATTTTGATAGCCATAAGTAAACTAACAAACGCAAACAATTTTTATTTACTGCAGCTCTGCATCCAATTATAAAATTTTGTTCTACGGTTTGTTTCAAAATGATTCGACTTCTGCTAACCTGCAATATAACTCTTCGACATGGCATTTTCAAATGAGCGTGCAGCACCTTATGGATAGGACGATAAAGAATATCAAAAAAATGACATTTAAAACTCGATTATACCTGTTTTTCGTACGGGATAAAACTTGCTTACTTGCCCTCATATGGTTTGTGTGCAACATGGGCCATAATACTGCACATAAAGGTCGAAAGGTTGATTCAAATTATTGAGATGTATGCAAGAGGAATATGGCGCCCCATTTACACTGTTTTCATTTGGCTTCAGGATGCAGCCATTTCTGCGATGACAGGTACTAACGTCTTAGACCGGACTAAACTCAGGCCTAAAATCAAAGATAGTACCGTGCGGCGGTACCAACTAGCTTCAAGCTTACCGCTATCAGAATAAGTTGCATGGGCCTTCGACAAGGTTCTTGTTTAAGCCCTCTTCTTTTTACAATTTTTACGTGAATGATATTGAGAATTGTATTGTCAGGCCATGCACTCTAAGGCAACTTGCAGATGATGGCGTGGTTTCTGTTACAGAACCAAAAGTCATAAATTTACAACAACCATTGCAATATAGTTTGGATAATTTATCAATTTAAGGCTTTGAAGCTAGACATTGATTTCTCTACGGAAAAAACAGAGTTGGTCGTTTTTACAAAGAAGCGTGATCCAGCTCAGTTTCAGATTCAGCTGGTTGGTAGAACGACAGCCCAAGTCCTGACTTTAAAATACCTCAGAATATGGTTCGAACCTATGTTTTACACAGATAATCTCTTGATCATCAGTCTGCTATACTCGGCCGATATAATTCACCTTCTGCTAAAGCTTCGTGGAAATTAATTGAAGTTGAATTTCTATTTTCTTCTTATCGCATGAAACGACCGTCTTAACTTTATGTTGTCATTTTCCATCTCACTGCCTTTACTTCCGATTGAGCGTTGGTTGACAATCGATTCGCCAGATTCGATAAACGCTCCCTAAACATATTATTCCCGCGCGTAGCGAATCTAATTGCTCACAGCCAAATTCACATGCAGAGAGAAAGCAAAATATAGCAATATCAAGAAAGATTTGAATTAATAAACGATTGCTTTCCCAGAGCACGAAACAATTTCAATATACGGTCTCAGAAGAAATTAAAATTCCTTAGGAAAATTCCTCCAAGCCCGCACGGAAAAACAAAGCTGCATTCCGGAAAAACCAATGGGGAGAGAAAATTAGTTTTCGCCAGCCGCAACAAAATATTTGAAATCAATAAAGCTCAAGTGGGCACGAAAAATCACATGATGCTGTTTTCCCCAGCTCGGCACTGGTGAAGAAAATTCATGAATGGACAACGTCACCTATTCTGAAGTGCATCAATTTCACATTCCTCGCGGATGAAGATAGCAATAAAAAATCCGGCTAGAATGTTAATTCGAGGCGAGATTACAACGCCAAACATGAAACAATGTTCAAAAATAGACTAATGGATGTCAGTGGTAAAATTGTTAAAAGTCATGTATATTTTGATGATTTGGTAGCCTAATAGTTGGTGACTTACGTGTTCCTGCTGAAAACATAACCTCATACGTACGAAAATATACCTCCATCTCTGGCGTAAACGCATTTTATTTCATTTATTTAGTACGACTCAAAGTGTTAGCTTAACAGAGCCGTGGATCTTTTAATATATACAATGTGCAAATAATAAACAAATCCAATTTAATTATATTTAAGGGGTTACATACCTTTTTGTGAGAAAAATGTCAAGAAAGTTTGAATTTACGTAGGCATAAAGAAATGATTTGATTACATCAAACTTACAGTATTTTGGTGGTACATTTTTCAGTAAAATAAGCATAAGTTTATAGAAATATATTGATAATTGGCGGAGTTTTGGCTTTTCCCCCAAAACCCTTTTTTATGAGGTTTGCGGTGATCACGATAGAACACCAATAGATCAACTAAAATCCCAAAAGCCGGAAAATTCCATTAGTGTATGAGTATACCTCGTACCTTAACGATTAGTTGAATAAACTTTAATTTTTTCCTTCATTGGGAACGTTTTTCCTACAAAGCGCAGTTTTGAGCCCTAAAATTTGTATTAAAAAATTCTCATCTACAAAACAAAAATATATGCGTTAAAAAGGAATCGTTAAGGTGCGAAAAAAATTAATTACGACCAATTGAAAAAAAATTGAACAAAATCGATTGAGTAATTTTTCGGCAATCGTGATCACGGAAAGAATTTTGGAAACCGACATTTCGAGATAATCGGGCTCAAAATTTCAAGTTACCACTGCTCTTTATAGACGAAGTGCGCTTGGAAGCGCTGTAAAATTTTCGTTCTATTTCTCGGATCTCTGTAAAAATTTGGAAAAATATTCTCAAGGAGACTTTCAGATAAAGTAATAAAAAATTCGATTTATTGAAAAATCAAAAGGTATGTAACCACTTAAATAGGATCTTGGGTATACGATTTGTTATTGCACGTATAGATCTTCTCGATTTATCGTTTTCGTTCATGCTGTCCTCACTATTGATGTGGTTTAGGTTTTCACGATTAGGGGCCGTTAATAAATTGCGCAACACTTTTACAGAGGGAAAAGAATAACAAAATTCTGTTCGGGGTTGGTTTGCCGTAAATGAGGTGGTATCGGTTGAGATGCATTTTTCAAGGTTGTCCATGATGTGCATTCTGATTACAATACTTGCACGTAGGAGTTTGCCCCTCATGGGTGCATAGAGTAGTTTGTTTAATTGTAATTCAGTGAGTCTTGAGTTTTATTATCAAGTAGGAGGGTATAGGCTATTCAACCCGCGTCCTCGCTACAAAAACACGGTTATGAGTAGGGGAACCCGGGGCTAGTTGGCGGTTGGGGTAAGTTGGCGGAATCTCCTTTTCTCCGTTTCTATTAGAGCGTAAAGCGCTGTTTCTTGTTGTGAACCTCAAGTAATGTGAAACGCATTATCCAATGTGTTTTTGTTGCAAAACATTTTGTTTTGTAGAAGATATGGGCGATATTTTGTTTTTGAGCATACCTTGTAAACTTTCTTAATTTTGAACATTTTGTGTTATTTAATGTGGTTTTCAATCTATTCATCGAATGATTATATTTTTCGATAGTGTGTGAAAAGAGCTTTCAGTATCTGTATAGATATTATACCTATCCATACCTAAAAGTAATTTTTTAATCCATTTTTATAAAATTTGTGGTTGGGGTAAGTTGGCGGTGACGCACACGGGGCAAGTTGACGGTGCTATTTACAGTGCAAAAATAGTTATCAAATATTTTCATTTCTGGAATTCACTCCAAAGTAAGAGAAACTTTTTCTTGTGTCTCTCGTCAATGCAGGAGACAATTATTTCGGCCAATCGCCTGAAGAATTTCGAAAATTTGCTTTTGAATATACAGTACGCGTCGAAGTCAAAATGACGGGGTCTTGCGACTGAAATATAATGAAAAGTGTCAAATAATAAACAGTTTTATTGAAAAGACAATCGGCACATTTCATAAGGACCACTGATGTAATCGAATTTCCATTTGATTGCTTATTTTCTGGTAATCCGTAAACTTACTTCATACATACCGCCAACTTACCCTGGGGCTGGGGTAAGTTGGCGGCTTTTCCGCGTCACATAATTTGGTCTCTAGAAATTAAGACAACGTATCAAACATTTTCATAAAATACAGAGATGTTGCCAACAGTCTTACCTTTCATGCAACGTGTTCTATTTTGCAAGTTCTACCAAAATCAAAGCGTTAAAAAATGAAAACTGAAAGTCAACTGAATGTTAAGTCAAAGAGGACCAAGCGCTGCAGCATCCAATGTAACACTAGAAACTCAAATAGCAAACGAATGCAAGTAAGTGCTCTTTAACTGTCTATGTGAAGGTATCGAAAAATTAATTTTGGCACGAAAAGTACAAGAAAAATTAAAGGGTTGTGTACAGGACACGACCACAGTGACATTAAAAATGTAGCTTTTTTCAAGAGCGTGCAAATGAATTTTATCTATCACACATATCGACTCACGTTCTTGCTCACTCGCCTATTTTCTTATGTTACAATTTGCTATATACCCTCCCTATTAAGACATAATTTATTGAAGGTCATTTATCGGTAATCTATTTTTACAATTAATCAAGTATCTCACTAGGTGATTGGCATTATTTGGCTGATCCATCTAGTAAAAATAGGCTGGTCTGTCCAGAAAATATATTCAAAAGAAAAGTTCCATATTGAGAACCATGATTAGGAAGCCCACGCCCGCCAACGGAAACATACAGATTCTCCATGAAATATGAAATTTCATTTTTCATTTAAATTTTCAATAATGTACTAATGAACTTATGTAAACAATCTTAAGGTTAAGTATTTCTTGATCGATTAGTGGTTGAACAAATGCAATTATTTGATAAATTACATTGTTATACAACGTTCGCACTACCGGATAAAACGGGTTTTTATGCTATCTTGGTGACATTTTTCTTGTTGCTAATTATTATAACGTGTTATAACTCTGTAGTGTAAACATTGTATTATTAAATCGATTCTGCAGCGTTTTATGTTATATAGGTATTTTATGAGGTAATAGGACTGACATAATTATATCTTCAGTACAGCGGTTTGTTTCATAATTTAAAACAGATTTATTTTAAAATTTAAATTGGTATACCAAACTGTTCTAATCGTTGTATACTTTGAAACGCGATTAGAACTGTGTTTTAAATACATAGGGCAGGACAGATATTCTGACTGCATAAAATGGGAAAACAATTTTAAGTCCAATAACGCTTAAGACATGGCTTGAATTTTAATCGAAAAAGAACACCCGCTTAAACTGCTGCTGGGACGGTAAGTTCTGTTTTAAAATTTTCCGTTTTGTACAGTACGAAACAAAAGTGTTTGAAATTAGAAAACAAAAAGTTCTGCTGGGAATGTGATTGTTTCCGATGCAATTACAGGGTTTTTTTACGGGGGGGATACATGCCGCGTAAATGAAAACCGCGTAAATTTAAAAAAAAACGCATAAATGAAAACCGCGTAAATTTCAAAATCCGCGTAAAAACCGCGTAAAAAACCTGAGTGTGCTCTCCTATATAAAATACTACGCTGCTGAACAGTGCAATAACTACAGAAGCACGTTGTCAGATGCCTTACTGATAAAAAACATATAACCGAAATAGGAAACATATGAAAGCCAATAGGCTCTTTACCCTACGCGGCTACAAAGCGCCGTAAACATGGATTAACAAGTTATAACGCACACGCATGCATAAATATACACTCTCCCAGTTAAGCTCAGCCGGAAATGAACCAGAATTCTGGCTGGTTCCAGTTCGTATTCCGGCTCCAGTGACACAACCGATTCTAGTTAGAATCGGTTGTGTCACTGGAACCCGTATACGGACTGGAACCAGCCAGAATTCCGCTTCATTTCCGGCTGAACTTTACTGGGCTCAAGCAGCACGCATAAGTCGCATTCTGCCGTGAATTAAATCCAAACCACCCCACCCACCCACTTTGCAAATCATTCTGTGACACCGTGCTGGTACCCCAGACCGACCGATTTATCGGTAGTCCTACCGATTTTGGTCTTCCCTTTTGATTCACAGACGACCAAGGCAAAACTACCGATATTTTGTTATTCCTACCGAAAACTACCGATTTTCATTGATTTTGGACACATCCTACTCAACATTCATTTTTTGGGTTGGATTTGGTCTGAGATCTGTGTTGTCAGTATTTTACAATTCTATGTCAATACTACGTTTTTGGGACAACAACCCGGCCTACCGACAACTACCGATAAACTTTTAGTGACCCTACCGATATTAAGGAATTCTATCTGGCCACCCTGGCTGGTACCCGAAAAATCCGCACACGGCCACCGCTGCCGAAAATGCATAGCGTCTACCGCTTAGAGTAGCGTCCAGACGCTGCAGCCATGATCTTACCCGTTCGACATAAGAACAAAAACTGATTGAAACGTGTACGCGTCACCTCTATTTATAAACTAACCGTATATGGTTTAGTCACTTAGCGATCGATAGCGCTTATTGCATCGCCCGGAGACGATGTTGCTCGTATGGGATATTAGCAACAACTGATTTAAACGGACATGCGTCGCTTCTATTTATGACTTTTCGTGTTCGATTGAGCGACTAAGGTGCCCTCTAATGACGGCTGTGTCTGAGAAATCTGCCTCACGAATGGTAATTTTCCCGTTTTTCGTGAACTTTTTAATTTTACCAATTTCCAAAAGTCTACTTTTATTGGGGAGATATTAAATTATTATCAATATTTAAGTTATGTGTTTCTGAATCGGTTGGTGCATGAATGATTAAAATCCATCTAGTAATATCGGAGTTATAAGCGTGCAAACCTTACATAGTTTTGTTACATGGGAGATAGTTTAGATTTTAGAATGACACCTAGCCCCAGATAGTGGAATAAGACATTTTTAATGTCAAAAAATTATGGCGCTCAGTTCGGATTGGCTTAACGCAGGCCATATGGGGTCAAAAAGATGATAAAATCGGGGGTAGACAAAATCTGGTGCAGACTAAATCGGGGGCTGATCGATACGGTTCTTCACTGTATTATAACAGATAGGCAGTATTCGAAGAGGTTTCTTGTGGATGAGTGTAGAACGATTTTGTTTCTACTTAGGAGTCAGCGGCGTAGCCAGAAATTCGGTTTGGTGAAAATCGAACTAGCCGTCAAAATGGCATAATTCCGAAACCGTCATCTTTGAAGTTTTAGAATTATGAAGAATTAATTTGTCCAAAAATAGAAGCAAACTTCGCATCTTCAGCGAATTTGATGCGACTGTCATTTAAAACAACTTTGTTGTGGGCATGAATACTAGGTATATTATATATTTCCTGATTATACATCATATTAACATGATTTAATCTGTTCCACAATATTCCGCCACGTCACTCGGTCAGTTGCTGCTTGTCTCCAACCTCTCAGGTGCCCGATACTCGCCAGGTTCTGCTCCATTTGGTCCAGCCACCGGGAACACTGCGCTCCTCTCCGTCTTGTACCTGCCGGGTTGGAGGTGAAAATCAACTTGGTGGGGTTGTTGTCCGGCATCCTCACAACATGCCCCGCCCACCGTACCCTTCCAACTTGAGCTACTTTCCGGATACTTGGCTCATCATAGAGTCGCGCAAGTTCGTGGTTCATCCTTCTCCTCCGCACGCCATCCTCCTGCACACCACCGAAGATCGTTCTCAACACCCTTCTTTCGAGTGCTTGCAGATCCTCCTCGTGCATTGTCCACGTTTTGTGCCCGTAGAGAACCACCGGTCTAATCAGTGTGTTGGCGCATTTCGTGCGGTAGTGAAGCTTCCTGGATCTCAAAGTTTTGTGGAGCCCATAGTAAGCACGACTTCCAGAGATAATACGCCTTCTGATCTTCTGGCTGGTGTTATTGTCCGCAGTCACCAATGAGCCTAGATAGATGAACTCGTTAACCACCTCGAACTCGTCGCCGTCAATCATAATACTACTACCCAAGCGTTCCCTATCGCGATCGGTTCCGCCAGCCAGCATGTACTTCGTCTTAGACACATTTATCTTCAGTCCTACTCGTGCTGCTTCGCGCTTCAGTCGGGTATACAGATCTGCTACCGTCTCCTTGTTTCTACCGATTACGTCCACGTCGTCAGCGAAGCACACGAACTGTCCGGACCTCGTGAAAATCGTGCTCCGCATGTTGAACCCCGCTCTTCGCATTACACCTTCCAGCGCTAAATTGAACAGCAGGCTGGACAGCCCATCGCCTTGTCTTAGTCCCCTGCGTGTTTCAAACGGACCGAAAGGCCGCCTGAAATTTTGACACAACACTTTACACCATCCATCGTAGCCTTAATCAGTCTTACTGTATGTAGGGAGTATACTAGGAGCAGATCACTCTAGAAATGTATAACAAGTTTGCATCAAATTAGACAAAATGCATTTAATTTCCATTTTTGCATCAACTTTGCACTCCCTCACAGAAAAGTTTGTTTAACAAACGTCCTACGCTGATTCACTTTGTTCGACGTTTTGTTGAATGTAGGGTTAATTTTTTGTAGGGTTTTGACGTCTTACACGCAACGCAAAATACATTACGAATTTCTATTTTGATGGAAAGAAATGCATTTAATTTAGCTGATTTTAAACATGCATCACAAGTGATCTACTCCTACGGAGTATATCGAGCTGTAAAATGATATGTACGAAATGGTCTTAAATCTATTTTTATCCAAAATATCTTTTTATTGTAAGATTCACAAGCTCAAGCTTTGCAAAATATGTGAATTTTGTAGTTTAGAAACTGTAGAAGATATTTATCATAAACAGTAAAATCATAATAATTTATTTTAAAGGTAAATGCAAATAGCCTAAAATATTTAGATACCCTGAACATATGGAGCCTTCATGTCTTCAACAAAGTGATTAATAACAGCACTCCCGAAAACTTTACTTCTAGGAGAATTGACCGCCAAAACTATTTTATCAGATGATGTGCTGGTTTACGGTGTAAAATTCTTCGACTAAACTATACCTCCGAAATTAGCGGTTTCGAAATAATGTGCCCCTTACCATAAATTAGTGTTTTCGAACATTTGATTTACCTCATGATATAATACATACAATACAACAAAAACAAATGCTCATTAAAATCGATCAGAGCCTGCTAGAGTCAGTCATATAACTTAGGTTTGTTCTTGAAAGATTCATTTTGAAAAAAGCATTAATTCCTCGAAATTTTCGATAATTCACGATAATTAGTGCCTGAACCTTTAAAGAATAAACCGAAGTACATATCGCACGTTTAAATATATAGATAAATAGACTCATAATCCTGTATAGTCGCTGTTGTACTATCGTATGACAAGCACCATTTCGTACATTTCGAGAAAAACTATTTTTGAAGTTTGAAATTGAATATCTTGAATCTTATAAATGGTATAAACAATTAAAAGAAGACGCCTATCTATTCTGTATTAGTCTCTCAAATATTACGAAGATCGGTTGACTATGTTGCGAGTTTTTACTATACATATAATAGAAAAAAATCAATTTTTAACTTTTATTCATATTTTTGACTCTGTTTGGTCTATAAACAATCGGTAAGATGCAGTTTGAAGGAAATGAGTCAGGGAATCTAGAAAAAATGGTTATGTTCGGTTACAGTGTTGCCAAACATGCTATATTTCCAGTTTAAAACTTAAACGGAATTTTTCACACACTTCGTGTATTTTTGTTTTGAAAATGATTATGCGATTATGTATCTCAGATAGTTTTACTCATAAGAACATCTCATACATCAAGATTACTTGAGCCAATCCCCATACACAGTCATTTCAAACAAAAAATCAAAAATTTCTCAGCACGTTTCACGCTACACGCAGGAAAAAGATTTGTAGGTTCAATAAAATTATGCATTAAATTCAATAAATTAAATTATTGGTCGGGAGACAATAAAATTATTTATTGAATTCAATAACATTTATTTATTGTTTCAATAAAACAAAATTATCGTTCCGTTTTTCAATAATTATTTTATTGAAATTAAAAGAAAATTATTGATACTAAAAATGTATTTATGGAAAGCAAAAATTTGTTGTTGTTCTAATAAAAAAATATTTTCAAACCAATAAGTTTGTTTGTTAAAGTGATAAACAATAAATGATTGGATTCAATAACACATATTTTTGGTTTAAATATGCTAATTTTTTCTGCGTGTATATCTCAGTAATCAAGCAGAATGTCAAAATTCTGAAAACACCACTTTGTAGAGATTTTTAGACAAGTGATGTGCGTTTGTCATAAGCACAATAGCACAACAGCGACGATATGTCACTGTGTTCGTACAATTAGTTTGTGGATAAACCTTATTAAGAACCTATACCTAACGCAAATGTTCATTTAATGACACTCCGATGTGAAAAAATACTTTTTAGCTATGGATCCTCCGCCATCGAGTGCGGCATCTCACCCGCAATTTGGATGCGGCATCTCTACCAATTGTATGGAAGAGATGCCGCACGACGACATTTTCCTCTGAAATTATGGATGACCGTGCTCATGATCAGAATGCCTTCTAAAAGGTACCAACTATTTAACCGATACATGATTTATCAAAAAATCGAACAATTTAAAAAAAAAACGAAATTTTAGTGTGGTACTGAAAAATTTTCGGCACTCCGTGATGCAACCGGATGCACATAAACATTAATAAAATTTTCGTGAGTTAATAATAAGGATAATTTTACATCTCCAGTATTGTAATTCTTTGAAAGACAAACTTTCAATATCATATTACCGTATAAAAGTGACCCTATGTACGAGATATAGAGAGTGCGGCATCTCACCCGACGCGGCATCTCTCCCTAAAATAACCCTAGCTTATTTTTCCTTTCCGTTTATCCGGAATATAAACGATGACATTATCCCGTGTCTGTCATACTATCTAACCGAATCAAATAAATCAGGTTTCGCTTCCAAAGTACTTCGAAAATCAATCAATTTTTATATGGGATCTAGAAAAATAGTTTCGACTTTTATATAAAGCAGAATTTAATCTAATATGAAGATTCAAACCAAACGTCGTAAATTTGGTTCATATTAAATAAAATTAATATGAACCAAATTTGCCAAAAAAATAAAACAAGTGCTGTTACTTTCAACAAGGTAAAAAAATAAGAAAAGTTTTTTTACATGGGAAAAGAAGCCAAATGGCGGATCCTGTCCTATAGGATATAGCGTATACTGAACTACTGCAAAACTTTAGTTTCATTTCGATAGTTATAGCCGATGTACCAATCAATCTAAAGTGTCACAATAATTATAGACTCTCCTTTTAGGCATTTCACGATCTCGACCAAGCGAATGGTAATGACACTCCACCCGCTGGTCAAAACAAACGATATGAAATTTATCCCGTCGCACTGTCTGGTTATTGAATTGGTTTTTATCGCGAGCATTCGTAGCAGCTGACAGAAAACTGAACAACCAAATTTGTTCATTTTCATGCGAAACAAGCAACCTGATTCCAGTGATAATCTTGCCGAGAGGTAGGCAAAACAAATAAAACATACTAATAAAAATGTCACCAATAAGCCATTTCAGTGGGGAATTTGGGAATTAATTGCTTATTTATTATCGTCTCTTCAGAGGCAATATTTTTCGTTTTTCTCACTCTCAACGCTGTATCCTCCCCATGTCATTCACGTCTCAATGTGCCAGGGCATAGCGCTTGCCACGCTCGAATGGGAAGACCCACGGTCGGACTGATTTATTAAATTGTTTGCATATTTTGAATTTTTCCCTGATTTAATTATAGCTTCTCCAAGCAAATGTTCCAGTTTAATTATAGCTCTGGTGTTAAAGGATATATTTGAAAAGTATATTTGGAAAATGTCATTGGTCCAACGTCGTATTCCCAAAAAAGCAATGAGCACATTTTTGTATATGTTCGGTGAACCGTATATAACAAATATTTTGTTTTAAACATTAATCAAAAACTATACGCTCATATTCAAGCTTAAGAAACTTTTGTTTATCTGAGGTATCATCATTTATCGAATATGGTCAATCCAAAGGTGGACTTACGAGATTACCCGAGTAGACGATCCTTCATTCCCACGTCTTTCTTTTTAATCCGAAAATATACATGGAGTTAATAATAAACGCATGACCGAAAATAGCCCCAACGGAACGCAAGTGTCAAGGTATTAACGCGACTATTAATAAAAATGCTGCTAAATATTTCACCGCTGACTCACGTGAAATGGCGCCAGCGATGTTACATGGAACATTTCTTCGCATTAATCAACGTCGGAAGTAGGCCCTACGGCGACGAGGAGAGCACCGGGATCGTAATAAAACTCTACATGAAACCCAAAAGTGCTACCGGAGTTGAGCAAGAAAGCAACCAAAATTACACATCGTAAAACACGACAGGTCGGATTGCGCGAATCACGCTTGCATCGTGTTATCGTAAATCTTGTCCAATGTTCGGTTGAACAGCAGAACATGTGTCCACATGGAATTTCGCAGAAGAACTGAGGGAGATCTTCGCGGGACACGCGCCACAACCTGATACACGGCAGCAAGACATGAAGCACTCTGCTGCAGTTTTGAAATTTCTACAGTCAGTGTAAGCCGGTAAATAAATTTATTATGGAGCCGCACATTAATCGTCAGAGATAATTAATTTGCATACCGGAGTGTCATGGCGCCTGAAAATTTGGCTCGTTCACGAAGGCATTGGTGGAATGCCGGTGCTGATGCCGTGATTCGATACGTTCGTACGTATGTGACTTGGAATAGCATAGCGTGCCATCGATCGGCGGGTTGCCTTATCCAAAACATGTTTTATTGCACGCCTTTTGGTTTGGTGATTCAGTAAGGTCATATCCAAAATCCGGGATGGCGAAACATAATACTTTCGAAAAAATAATGTTTGTTGTTTCTGAAATTTGATTCATAATCAAGCCATCAACCAAAGAGAAGGTTAAATGACGAAGGTGCCATAGAATTTGCACTAATTTAAGTGTTGGTAGTAAGGATCTCAGTAGCTCAATATAGTTTTATTTAGACATAATCCCGGATTTCATGATGCAAAGTTTCTGAAAAAGTTTATAAAAGGTATTATCGTATTACATTCTCATCACATTAAATCCAGCCAAGTTGTCATGGAACCTGTTGTAAAGTGTACATGAGCGTCAATTTTTTGTTTTTAGATTGGGCAAACTTAAAGGCTACACCTAGGCCGCTAAAACCGAAAGGCTCGCGCTTGAGACCGCGTTTATTAGTTTACAAGTGCTAAAATGTACAATTAAGGGGTGCAGTGGGCAAAATAATTCGACTTCTTTTATATTCGCTTAATTATTAGTATTGAACCTCTAGTTAGCTATCTCGGTGGCCACGCTGAACTTTTGTTTTACACAGCTATGCATTCCTCGCGCGTATTTGCTATAACACACGCAGATATCAATCGATCGGCAACAATTTTAGAAAAACTGACTTCGATTAAAATACAGTGTAAACACGCACGTAACCAGAGGGTGGGCTAGGGGGCTAAAGCCCTCCCCTCCGAAATTTTTCAAAAATAAATTTAAGAAAGAACATGTTTTTCGATGACTCTTACACGGTGTCTTTGTCGAACAACTTTATTCAAAAAAAATCGGCATCCCTAAAACTTCGGGATATGAAGAATGGACTTTTCTCTTTCATTTGAAAGTAAAATTAAAATATTCTGTCGGAGGGTCTAGAACAACTTTTTCTTTTAAAGTTTTTTGATTGAAACCTTAATGGCCGTAAGCACAATGCCGTACTAACTGTTTTTAAACCAGACTAACTTTTAAACCGGCCTAAAATATTTGGTAAGCTTTAATAAAACGATGCTGTCATTAATATGGCTGCGTTCTGGTCTGCGTTACACGTCAACGTTAAAAAACAAATTCAAGTTAAAGAAAATGAGTAAATTCATTCCGATATTTTCTTGCAGTAATATAACTTTTCTTCGTCAAATATCTCGTTCCATAGGGTTTGAGAACAATTTTGTCAATTTGTTGCCGATATGTTTCTGAACATAGAACTTTAACGTGTTGGATAGTTGAAAGTTGGCCGATGATGTGCAGTACTTTGTAGTGACATAATATGCACAAAAGGAAATAAATTGATATACATATGCATGTTTTTATTCAGTTCGAAAAGGCGCTCGTTGAGTTAGAGGTGGCTAAACCATTGGTTGTAATTGGTGCCATGATAGTTATTTCTCGACAAAAATATGATTACTGGTTAAAACCCAACTGTCAAAATTCTCTTTGAGAGGAAATTCTGGACAAACCGTCGCTGGATAAACACAGTTCATAGCAGTTAATGGAAGAGAAATTTTTTTCTTTTGTTTACTGCCAACATTTGTGATTGGCGAGTAACGATTTGTCCGGAATTCCCTTTCAAATAGAATTTTGACAGTTGGCTTTTAAGCCGGAATTATGTTTGTCGAGATTTCATACTTTGATTAAAAAATTGGTTAAAATATTTCAATTTGAATTTAAAATGAACTGTGAGTGTCATTCTAATTGAACATGATACCTATCGACGTGGGGGAGAACATTTATTTTCGTTTCAAGTGAATTTTCACAAGTTTGGGATAAAGATCAATTATCAATGAAGGTCTGCGAATTAAAATTATATACGATTTTCAGCGAGGTTTAAATAAAATGTAAACAAAGATCAAACATAAAATTAAACTTTGACAGAATGATCATTTATATTCACGAGCGTTACATTTAATTTTTTTTGCGCTGTGGCAGACAGAATATAGATATATTTCTATAATACATCAATGCAAATTGGAACGATTTATGCAAAAAATGGAAATAAATATATTGATCATCGTTGTGTTCACAATAAATTTCAAAACATTTTGTATTCAGAAGTTTTATGTGATTTTATTCTTATTGGAACATTACACATATTTAAAATCAATTATTTACTCTTAGCTTAGGGTATTTGAAGAGCTAATTTCGAAGCTGTTAACATTCTGATTCAATTTGCTAACGACCAGTGTAAGTAAATTCATAAAATATTGCATTTTACGATCTATATCCAATTGTCATTTGTTTGGATCTATCCCCTAAAACAATAATTTTCTTCCGTTATTTACTTTCTTTGATGTGTGATACAATAGATATATGCGCAATCATTCGTGAAAATATGTTATCGATTTATATTAACGAATTAAATGGTCCCGCTTATTCTCTTAGCGATAATCAAAAAGAAAAGAATCAAAACAATTCTTATTGTAGTTCTGTTTCTAATTCACAAAAACTACTTTGATCTGAATTGATTGAATAGATTTCAATTTATCCAAACGTGCTCTACTGTAACCCTTTGATGTGCAATTGGAATCAAGCGTGTAGAGAGAAGGAAAGAACGAGGAAATAAAAAAAATGCGGGTAGATAAACACGGTAAAAAAACTTTACCCGTTTTATGTATAATTGCCCATTTTCGGAAGTTATTTGAGCTGTCAAAAAATGGGTATTTTATTGCCTTTTATTCATTTCACAACTATTCGATGAGATAATGTCAATGGATATACTGATTTTAATAATAAGTGAAAAGTCATTAAGAATTATTTTAAGCGAGTTAACCTACAAACTAAGATTCGTAGCGGAAGCTGCAAATTACCGGCCTGCATCTGAGTACGTGGCGGAAACGGAACATTTCGGCAACGCTCATAAAACAACGGCTGTTTAGGATACTGAGGATGTTGCAAATATGCGCCAGTTCGGCATTTTTAGAGCAGCCAAAAGATCCAGCCATCAAAAATATATCCAGTTGGCGATTTTATTTTGTTAAGTAGTTAAGGAGACAATAATGTTAAATGAATGTTGATTTATGTTTTTTTAATTTAGAAATAATTCTATTGTCAGTATCTTTCATTCTGGTGCGATTTTCATGAATGGATATTTTTTACGCATTTTGATGTAACATTTCTACGAAACATAATGGGTAAAACATGCCCAGGTTGACGTACAAGATCTGTATTCATTAATGGGTACGGACTCTACCCAGTTAATGGGCTATTCCACTTTTATTGAAAATGCATTAATTAGTACTTTATTTTATCAGTGTAGTTCGTCAGTGCTTGTCTTTCCTACCTGATAAACTGGCTTATTTATTGCCATCTTTATTGCGAGCAAAGAGAGCCATATTTATACAGAAGAAAACCGAAGAGAGGATTGAAAATAACGAAATGTATGCAAGAGAAGCATGACAAATTTTTGCATATTTTTGTTTTCTTCCGGTAACATGATGCTGCCATTTGCATTGCTGCGTTCTGGTCAGCAATACACGGCAATGTTAAAAAACTGCAGTTAATTTAAAATTCACTGTTTATGCCATTTATTAGTCTATGTATTTATGTTTTAAAAACGATTTTTAAATTCTCGATTTAGCTTAAGGGGTTACACCACTGTAGAGCACGAAAAAATAGGCTTATTTCGAGACTTTTTTATTGCTCAATAAAAAGGTCAATCTACACCTTGTTGAATGGGAATGAACAAAATAATTTTTTCGAGCAATTTCATCACAAGATGGCGGCTCTGTAACTTTTTTTTCTTATGCGCGTTTTTTTAAAAGGGATCCACGGCCGTGATTTTTAACCTAGTGCCAAAAACTAAAGTTTTTCTGATTCCTTATGCCAATAGCGACGTACGTTGGATTTTTTAGATATTTTAATTTTACGAGGAATGGCTTTTGAGTCGTCGAAAATGTCATAAATCTTTTGAAATATTTGTATCAGTCGTCCATGGAATAGAAATCTGACATTTTAGCCGGGTGTGGCTTATTATACCATGCTACCCACCTTCTCTACTAACCATGCATATGGAAGACCTACTTTGCTGAAAATGAAGTAATCCAAATTATCAGCACGATTACCCAATCAAGCCTGAAATACCAAAAGTCCAGTAATTTTAATTAATAAAAATTACAATTAGTTACTTTCTATAGTCTGCGATCAGTCTGATAATGAATTGTCCATTATAAATTTACAAATTGAATCTGATACTGGATGCAGACAGTGAATCTTCACGATCTCGACGAAATCCGGTGTAAATCATATCTCAAAATTTCTTGGACCAATCGCTTTAAATTTTGCACAGTTTTTCTTCTTCAGATCATTGCCCAGGCAACAAGAGCTTTTTGCAAACTGCTTAATATTATTATTTTACAATATCATATTAATCGTTGTTTTAGCAATAATCGGACTTTGATTTTAAAGTGCTTTGAAAAAATCGAAAATCGACCAAAAAATAAAAGCTGTGCTGTGAAAAACAACTGTGCAAATGTCTCAACGTTTAGTTCTAAGACAAGACATGACAATAGAGGGGGTCGTTTTTGTTCCAATTTCACGTCAGAATGTTCCATCTCCTGATTGGTTCATTCTGACTTTTTGCACCGTACGCAATGTTACTGCAGGGATAGCTAAATTATGTTTGACAGTGGTGCTATATTTATAGAAAAATAATTTAATTACTTTTGACAAATAATATTATTATCGTTAAAAGAGTAAAAATGAATAAATGAATCTAAAATTTGTCAGAAAATGGTTTCAACAAACCTTACTAAACACCCATGAAATTGAAAAACGGTGCCCTTTATTAATATAATGGATTCAAGATACAAAATATTGCAGGCATAAAATAAATTAACAAGAATCCATTTTCATTTTAAAAAATAGCAACACTGTTCGGAAGATTTCGGTAGAGTGGAAATCTGCGAAAAGAAGAATGTCGAATGAAAAACAAGAAGCCGATTGTCACGTCTTGTCTTAGGTTTGGTCCAGTAGATTTTGAATTATAGTGTATACCGCAAAACAAGTTTTCGATGTGGCGCCTGACTGAAAAGACAAACAATCTTTGTATCGAAAATACCTGCCGATAATATTTTACACAACCCCCCTTACGTTCCGACACGATTTAGGCGATTTTTCCGTATTCAACTTTTTGCTGTTCTATCATTAAGAATTAAACCAAAATTTGTACTTCAGCGGAAATGCAAATCGTTCAAGATATGCTAGAAAAGTATAAATTACGGAACAATATAAGCAAGCTCCGATAACATTTAAATAACGATCAAAATGAGAATATTTGTAGCAGCTTGTTTGCCGTCATATTTAAAAGTGTTACTTAGGTTATATGGCATGGCTTCATTTACAATTTTTATTCAATCTTAGTTTTGAGCTCCTTCGAAAGCAGTAAAAAGATAAATAAACTTCCACTTACTTATTATGTTGATATAACTAGAAAACGGTACAAATTGTGATTATATATTCCTTTCTTTTACTCTTGTTAATATAACTACAAAATTGTGAGCAAATTAAACTTCACTCATTTTGATAGCCATAGGTAAACTAACAATTGAAAACAATTTTCATCTCTGAATCCAATTATAAAATGTCGTTCGACGGTTTGTTTCAATATGATTCGACTTCTGCTAACCTGCAATATAACTCTTCGATGTGGCGTTTTGAAATGAGCGTGTAGCACCTTCTAGATATAGGACGATAAAGAATATTTAAAAAAATGCATTTAAAATTCGATTACACCTGTTTTTCGTACGGGATAAAACTTGCTTACTTGCCCTCATATGGTTTGTGTGCAACATGGGCCATAATATTGCACATAAAGTTCGAAAAGTTGATTCAAATTATTGAGATGTATGCAAGAGGAACATGGCGGCCTTTTACACTGTTTTCATTTGGCTTCAGGATGCAGCCATTTCTGCAATGACAGGTACTAACGTCTTAGGCCGGACTAAACTCAGGCCTAAAATCAAAGATAGTACCGTGTGGCGGTACCAACTAGATTCAAGCTTACCGCTATAAGTTTTTTAAAAATGGCTGTTCGGCCATCTATGGGAGCTGTCCATCAATGTCAGCTTCTTTCTCCGAACAGCCTAGATAAGCCGTGTAGTGTCAGTAGTGGTTGTTTCAACCGGCTAAGAATTACACTACGCACTACCTGTTCCGGTGGTAACACCAAACAGGGAACCCCAATTCCATAGTGTCATGCGACCCGTGCTATGGGTAAAATTGTTGAGGGGGTTTAAAATATTCTCAATGGCGAACGGAGCCTGGGAAGAGCCGGGCGAACTCCCCAGTAACTGGCTGTGGTCCACTAGGAGGTTGATAACTCTATTATCTTTCTCCGGACAAAACCAGCCTAGAGGCCGCGTGGCATCCGGCGGGTTGAAGTATGTCAGTTATGGAAATAACTGTCAAATTCATTCCCAAAGGTGGCCGCGTCACTTATGAGGAGGCAAAGAGCTTTAGACCGATCAGTCTGACCTCCTTCCTTCTCAAATCAGTGGAACGTTTAATCGACCACTACATTCGGGATGGTAGCTTGGGCGAGCACCCGCTGCATGCAATGCAACATGGATATCAGCGGGGGAAGTCTACTACCATCCTGTTACACAATGTTGTCTACAACATTGAAAAAGCTTTTTCACAAAAGCAATCAAGTTTAGGAGTTTTTCTCGATATTGAAGGTGCTTTTGACAACGTGTCTTTCGAATCCATTTTGGAAGCAGCACGAGATCATGGAGTACCTTCATATATCACGAACTGGATACACGCAATGCTTAGCAACCGACATCTGTGCTCATCGTTAAGACAAGTAGAGATGAGGAAACTGAGTGACTGCGGATGTCCTCAAGGTGGTGTGCTTTCACCACTTCTATGGAACCTTGTCGCCGATAGCTTGTTGAGAAAACTAAATGAGCTTGGGTTTCCGACGTATGGTTTCGCCGATGATTATCATATAATGATCACCGGTATTTGCATTAACACACTTTTTGATTTGATGCAACAAGCCTTATGTGTTGTTGAGCGGTGGTGTCTTCATGTTGGACTATCAGTTAATCCAAATAAAACCTCAATGGTGCTTTTCACGCAACGAAGGATTACAACCGGAGCTCGTCCATTGCAGTTTTTTGACTCTGAAATTATTGTCAAAGATCCAGTTAAGTACGTTGGGGTAATTCTCGACTCAAAACTTAATTGGACAGCTCACATCGATTTCAGGATCAAGAAAGCTTGCATGGCCTTTGGCCAATGTAGACGGGCTTTCGGCAAATCCTGGGGACTCAAACCCAAGTACATTCAGTGGATCTACACAACAATTGTTAGACCAATACTGCCATACGGGTGCCTTGTTTGGTGGCAGAAGGAAGGAGTCACGACAATCCAATCAAAGTTAAACCATCTTCAGAGGATGGTCTTGATGGCGATGACTGGTGCGTTCTCGACAACACCTACTGCTGCTCTCGAGGCACTCTTGAACATAAAACCACTACATGTGTTTCTGAAACAAGAAGCACTTTCTTGTGCATACCGTCTTAAGGTTACTGGGCTCTGGAACAGTAACCCAATAGATCGTGTAACTAGCCACACAAGACTGTGGCCCCAAATGGTTACTTGGGATGAATATACACTTGCTCCCAGTGACCTTACACTCACATGTAGTTTTCCTACTAAAACTTTCAATGTGAGAATTCCTCTTCGTGAGGAATGGCTGTCTGGCTGGATGGAGCGACAACTTGAAGAATACGTAGTTTGTTATACGGACGGTTCTTTGTTGGAGGGCCGAGCCGGTGCTGGTGTCTATTGTCATGAGATGAGATTAAACCAATTTCATTCGCTTGGTAGATACTGTACCGTATTCCAAGCAGAAATCTTTGCGATTCTGTGTGGCGTACAATCCGCACTTCAACAGGGAATTTGCGGTAAAAGAAACTATTTTTGCTCTGACAGTCAGGCTGCCCTGAAAGCACTTAGTTCGGCAGATTCGAGATCGAAATTAGTAATCGCATGTCGAACTCAAATCGAAGAACTTAGCATTTCAAATGCTATCTACCTTCTATGGGTACCCGGTCATTCCGGTATTACTGGAAATGAATGGCCGGACGAATTGGCTAGAGCTGGCGCTGCGACTGATTTCGTTGGTCCAGAACCAGTTCTACCACTGTCAATAAGTTGGATAAAGCACAAGATTCGCTCTTGGGCTGCATTCGAACATGCCAACCATTGGCGTAGCTTGCAAACTTGCGTTCAAACAAAGGCTTTTCTGCCGGATGTGAGTCCGAAAATGTCAAGAAATTTGTTGCATTTTTCCAAGCACAACTGCAGTATTCTGGTCAGGGCACTGGCTGGACATTGCAAACTCAATTATCACATGGCTACTATTCAGCGCGCTGAGTATTATTCATGTGATCTTTTGTGAATCCGATTACGGAACATCATATCATTTGATATGCAATTTCCCTGTATTAATGCAATTGCGCATCCGGATTTTTGGTTCTCCATACATAGATGAACCTATGTACAGAGAGCTGAAATTTAAGGATATGCTTTTGTTCCTAACCCAGTGTGGTAAAGAGCTATAGTTTTTTAGCCGTATTTGAATGACAATATCTCTTCGGGGGTGTTGTCGTTCTGTTATCTCAATATCCCCTCGAGGGTGTTGATATACCCGCTCACTGTTTGAGTAGAGGTTCTAAATCCCTCCGGGGGTTGGAAGTTTTATTCCTGCTGTTGTAGCACCTGCAGATCGTTCAGCATCACTCCGGGGGTGCAGAATGCTCTGTTTTAATTGTTATGTGTCGTTGTTTTCCTTACCCCTAACCTTACCACTTCCCCAATCCTTCCCATCAGAAAAATGATGAAAAGACTATTCTTGGCAAGGCACAAATCCCCGATCAACATGGGGAACGTGCCATTTGAGCCAGACGCTACTGATTCCTGATTCCTGACCGTGTGGCGGTACCAACTAGATTCAAGCTTACCGCTATAAGTTTTTTAATGAAATTAATTCGCATTTCTGCTACTAATTGGTACTATAGACATTCAAAAAATACTAGGATGAGAATCTGATGAACAATTTCATTGTCTACAATTTCGTAGAATGCGATGAATCGATGTAAAATCACCCGAGAAAGTTATTAAAATTTTATGAGTTTTTTGGTGTGCGCGGGGCCTATGGATTGAGAAGTCGATTAACAAGGACTTACAAACAAATGTTGGGTTTAAATGAACAGTAAATTCAGATAAATTTCAATGTATACAAAGTCCCATTCTCAGCAGAAAAAATATATTTTCAGATTCAGGCGAAAATGACACTTTATGAACAAGGAGGTGTGGAAAGGTGTAGACCAAATTTATTCGATAATCGTATACCTTTTCAAGATATTGATTAATGTAGTAACGGATTTTATCATGGCTTTTTCATTACTTTTCTCGATCTAGGAGATAGCTAATGTAAACTAGAATGACCCTTCTTCCTGATCCTATCCTGCCTGGTAAAATACAATTGGCTTAAATTCAAAGCTTTATATTTGAATGAACTAAAGTAAACAGTTCGAGTCATTGTAATAAACGACGGATTTTATTACAATTTTAGGTTGAGAATCCTGTTCGACATTAAAAGAAAGATGATTGAACGAGAACAAAGCTCTTCGAGTTTTGGATCAATGTTTGTTATCTTTTGGGGTAAATTCATTTCATCAGAATTTATAGATGTAGAGTTTTGCTTGTCCTCAAATTTTATTTCCAAATCGAACACACTTAACACAATCTTAGAAAAAAGAACAAAACCAAATTTCCACATTTCCTTTAAGAAGAAATTCCGGAGTCGTTACTCGTTGAACACGGATCATAAAAGAAAACGAACAAGAAAATATCAGGCTAGACCATACATTCAGTAAATTCTCAAAGTAATACAAGTCTGTTTATTGAAGATTTCCCTAATAATATGGGTTAAGAGCAAAGACAACATATCAAGAGTTGTCAGTTCAGTTCTGAATCTGGAGACAATAACAGCAACACGTCTTTCGGGTAAAGATGATACTTTCTATATCTACTTTTATATAGAGATCGGGGGTTTTTTACTACAAAAGTTGCGGAATCGCTGTTTTTCAAGAAAAATTTCGCTTTTTTAGTAAAAAACCCCCTTAATTGAAAAATTATCCCAAAAACTCAACGTAGGGGTTAGGTATTTTTTACGTAGAATGTGTATGCAAAATTTGAAAAAAAAATCGGTCAAGTAGTTTTTGAATGGCAGTTAACACCGCAAATCGTGTTTTTCCAGAGAGGTTCCACAAAAAGCTTCATCACCAAGTCGCTTGTAGATATTTTTGCATGAAAAAATACAGAATGTTATTGAAAGGATGTAGTATAATGTACAAAAGTTTCGATCAATTCGCTTCACCCATCTTTCTAAAAAAAAAATTGACAAAAAACTGATTTTTTACGCTGGAACCCGTACTCCCCCCTTAACGAAGTGAAGAATTGACTTAGAAAGTGTAACCGAAATCACTTACTCTTCCACAAAGGGGATGAAGTGCGATGTATTCTTTTTCATGCGTCAGAAGCAAGAGATGCTGAATATATTGAGCTTTTCGTATTTATAGTTTCTAGTTATTTTGGTGGTGTCATCAATAATCCATTTAATCAATTTTACGTAAATTAGAAGCTATCAGTAATCAGTGTTAAGTGATTTTCTTTCGATTTTTAGACAATTTCTATCCCATTGCACAGTGGATCCATTCCTTAAGAGAGGCGGTCCCAAATATATGCAATGGAAATATCGATACAAAACCATATTTCTTTAGTAAATTTGGGGTCGCTGAGTCCGAATCTCACATTAAAAAATTGATTGTATCCACCTAACAGTGTGATATGACATCATATTTAATTATCATTATTTTTCGCTCTGACATTTTCAAATAGTATATGTTTAGATGCGCTTGTAAAAAAAGAACCATGATTTTTCATTGAAAATTTTCGAAACTGCAGCTTTAGTGCTAGAAAGCCAATATTTCGATATCGTTTCCAGTGATCATGATATCTCGTGAACCAAATCACAGACCAATTTTCAAACTTTGAATTTTGTTCGTGATTATAATAGCAAGCTCACGACAAAATTTCAAATTAATTGTGAATTTTTTCCCAAAAGTTTTTATGAATACGAAGGGTATTTGCTACTGTAAAAATAAAGCTTTTCGCATAAATAAAAAAAACCTTATTATGGTACCAATAATTTTAGTAACAGTTCATGAGTTAGAATTTATTTGTGAATTGGAACTACGGACATCATATGAATCGCAACGGGCTTTCTAAAAAAAATCGTATTCGAAAGCATCGTTGTGGTACGAAGTGGAGTGAATCGTTTGCCTCGTACATCGAATATGCCGTACCGAAAAGTATAGCGTCCAATAAATTAATATAACTTAAGTTGTAATATTCCGATCGAAAAAAATGTGATAATCATAATTAAGCTACATAATTTCACGACCTGAAGTAATAATAAAATAATATAATTTTAAAATGTGCAATATTATTTTTCGTCTTGTATTATCTCTTCAAACATATACAACATTTTAGATTCTCTAGGCATTCTGGGCGCAGCTGAAACCCAGTTTAAGTGGAACTGAAAAGTATGATGGCCATTTTAAAGATATCGAGGGCATTTAAAGGCCATTTTAAAGATATCGAGGGAAAAAGTTAGTTAAAGCCAAGTTCAATATTTGTAGCTAAATTCTTCGAATACATATACAAACAAACTCATCTTTCTACACTTCATATTCACCAAAAGCCGATAATAATCATTCAATACACAGCTACTAGTAACATTGTCCGCTAAAAAAAATTCCAATATAGATAACTAAAGTTCGACAAAAAAGAATCCTGACGAGCAACAAAAAATCAATTCATTATTGGCAAAATGAAGTTTGAAACAATAAAACATATATCCATAACCATATAATCGAGAGAAAAAAACACGCTTTTGTCGAAATATTTTTTTTTTGTATTACTGGCCTATAGGGGGATTGGCATTGATCTCCAAGAAAGTTTCCAGACTGGTCCTCCGATCTGTCAAGCTAAGGCCAGTCTGAAAAATAGTTTATTTTTAATAGAATATATAAAAAATGTATTAGCATGATGCCATAGAACTGATATCAGTTGCAGGACGCGAGATCAAGAAAATATAAGATGAACCTTTTCTACGCATCTTCATACAAATTGCTTGCTAAATCAGAATATTTAGTGGAAATTTCGACATTATCTGTGTTCGAACATTTTATGGATATTTTTCAACTGATTTCGATTTAGCGGCTTTTAGACCTTTTAAACGTGTAGTTTGGAACAACTGGATTTTTCAGCACCGTCAAGGATTGTCACATTCCTGTTAGCTTATAAATACTTTTAACTCTAGAATACTCATTGGTATAACGAGAGTAAATTGTAACTTGTAAATAAATAATAAAAATCAAATTCAACATCAATAATTCGCCTTTTTTGTGACAAAGAGCAGGTTGTTAGGATTTTTGTGTTCCTATTCTCTTAGACTTCGAATTGTTTTCATTAAGAAATTTTCAAAAACAAATTTGTAGTTTCTAGCGACTGTCTTAAGTCATCAGAATTAAAAGATTTCTCGACAAACATATGATTATGGCGTAAAAGCCAACTGTCAAAGATGTTGGTAGTGAACAAAAAAGAAAAGGCTTCTCTTGCATTTAGTGCGGCGAACGGTGTTCGGCCAGTAGCGATTTGTCCGGGGTTTCTCTTTAAAGTGAATTTTGACATTTGGATTTTACGCCGTAATCATATGTCTGTCCAGATTTATGCAAAAACAATTAAACCCCTCCCGAATTAAAATCCTGGCTACGGGCCTGAGTGTAAACAATACATTCTAAACTTCTTTTACCCAAATTTTCAAGAGAAAATACCCAATGGGTCATTTTCTACAACCCGCGTCTTTCAAATTGGCGAACACGATAACTCAAAAACCAATCAACGAATTGACTTAATTTTTTTATGAGAATGCATAATATGTGTAGGCTGTCGAAGAACCACAGAAAACTGAAAAAAAATTCTTCCTATTATTTTGAAAAAAAAGTGAGCGAATTTTACAGTAAAATGTAATTTTTCGGTTTTCATCTTTTTACTATTTTATTAGTTTATCGAATGACTACAAGTCTAAGCTTCACAAATCTTATTGAATTTCCCGTATCAGACAATTTTATATGTTCGCCGCGGCGCTCCTCGACGTGGCCATGGTTGCCCGTCTACTCTTGGAACGCTCGTACGTGTGGCTCTGGGTGACCGAAAATATTTTTGTTTTCGTGCACAACGAATTTATAAATAGAGCTTAATATTGCACAAAAGATCCATTGTTGTTTTGCCTTCAAATTCGTAGAGCAAAATAAATTTCGGTTTGAGCAATTTATATCAGACGCCCCCCTTAATCACCTGGACGTTTTCATTTACATTCCATAGAGGTGCCCCAACCTAAACAACATGAAAAAATTCGTTATAGAAGCAAAATGATGGCTGCTTGAAAAAAGTATCGTTTTTTCGAATAATTTTTCCATTTTGGTCGGCTGTAAAAAATCGTCAATGATCAAAATATTGCGATTTTGTAGGTTACAGCACCAGAGAATGTTGTCTTCTATTAGGCGAGAAAAACGCGAAGTTGATTTGGTGAATGGTTCAAAAACGAGGATGCCCGCAGATTCGAAAAATCTTGTTTCGAGAAAACGCTTGTCAAAAATTGAAAACAGTTTTTCTTGTACAATTTAAGTTACGCGATCTATTTGTCGAAGAATAGGTCAATTTATAGGTTTCTAAGGTCACTAAACACGGATTTAAGATTGGATTTGGAAAATTCAGAATGGCGGATCCAATACGGCGAACTAAAAAAGTAAAATATTCATCAATTTGAATGAAACTTTGTATATTGTACCTCAAATTATGTGAAACCCATTATCCAATGTGTTTTTGTTAAAAACATTTTATTTTGTAAAAGTTGTGGGCGATATTGTTTTTTCGAGCATACCAAGTTTTTTTTTTTAATTTTGAACACTTTGTGTTATTTAGGGTGATTTTAAATCTATTTCCCAATTGATTTTATTTTTCGATAGTGCGTAAAAAGAGCTTTCAGTATCCGTATAGATATTAAATCTATCCATGAATTAAAGTTATTTTTTGTATAGTTTTTTGTAAAATATGCGGTTGGAATAAGTTGGCGGTGACGCACGCGGGGCAAGTTGACGTTACTGTTTACAGTGCAAATATAGTCATCAAATATTTTTATTTTGGAGTTCACTCCAAAGAAAAACTTTGTGTATCTCGTCAATATAGGGGATCTCTGAAGAATTTCGAAATCGCGTCACACATTTTTGTCTATAAAAGCAAAGACAATGCAACAAACACTTTGATAAAATTCAGGGATGTTGGCAACAGCGACATGTTCTATTTTGCAAGATCTATCTACATCAAAGCGGAAAAATGGAAACTGAAAACACCGCAAACTAGCCCCGCTCTTCCTATACTTTTTTGTTTAAAGTGAGTCCGCGTCTACTTTCGTGGTAGTCGTGGGATACGTGCTAATTGAAATAAGAATGTAATAGACATTTCCACAATTCTATTGAACAAAACCAGCTAATGAATCATAGTTTGGATAAATGAGAAAGGCGCAATTGCACCACTAGGTGGATTAAAACAGGTTTTTTTTCTATAATTCTGATCTGTCAACACGAAACAGAGGAATAGTTTAGACAAATTTGATCGTTCGGTGAGCCAATAAATGATGGCCATTTTGTGTGGGACCTTAGCGTATTTAATTTGTATTTACTGTATCGATTTTGTTGGCTATTTTCGGCAAATTTGAGACTAAGAAAAACGAAAGCAATGAAATTGAAAGACGGATAGGTATTCTAGAGCGAATCAGTTATAAACTTAGAACGGAAAACTAGAACTAGGCAGGCTCATATGGGCATGATCGAAAGGAAATTCTTTGCCTTCTGCTTAGTAGGAGTTGGGCGTTGCACCCAAGTCTACCGCATGGTCTATGGTAGAACATAACTCATCATCATGTTTTACCGCCGACGCCGGCGGTAAAACATGATGATAGACCAGTTCGCTCTGGCTTAACGCTGACCATTTATAGTTGGGGAACCCGAGGCTATTCGGTGCTTCCTTAGCAAATCGCCTTTTATTTTTTCACTTTTATTTGTTACTTTAATCATGGTTTTGCCATTATAATGATTTTTGTTTTGAAGGTGACAAAAATGAAACACGTTGTATCTCCTTTCTGAAAAAAACTGAAAAATCGAGCGGGTCTGAATCATCCCCACGATGTTAATAGCCCCGGGTTCCCCTATAGTAAAAAATGCTAAGGAAAGTTTTCGTCTTCGCGCATTGTATGCATCGAAATCATGCTCGACCTGGTAATGAGTGTTAATGTTGATGAAAATTTGTTTCGCGGGCAGTATATAAATATGCCATTAATATGGAACTCTCAGCAACAGCCCTGTCTGATTTCTTCGAGTAAAAATAACATGAATTAAGAGGTATTGTTGTTTCTAAAACAAGATGAACATGAAGAGGTTAATTCAATTAGATGATCCAACGCCCAATCACCACCTACTCAACGGCAGAACGTTCGCAGCGCCTTTTCTCTGTAAAACAACCGACCGACCGATCAGTGGAAAACCGTACACCGATAGATCACATTATTGCTCTCACAACATTGCTCCTTGCATGCCACCTCGGTCAATAGGTATTATAGATCCCCATCGACGTTACCCCTTCGGGAAGAGATTCTCTTTCTCACCTTTTTCTCTTTCCGCAAAAGAACACGAAGAGATGCAACACTAGCATCTTCCTTCACTCGGGATGGAGTCGTTGTTTTTAAAAGGAACATATTCAAATGTGCTGCTCTCAGTATAATTTCGACCGCGCTTCGATGCAGATCTTGCTGGGAAACGTCCAGTTAAAGTGTAAGTGGTGAACCTTTTAACAAATATTGTTGATTTTGCTCCTCACTAGAGCAGAAGTGTTTGTGGTTTTCTTATTTTGATAATTATTGTATGTACCATCAATGTTGATTTGTGGAGTGCTTCTGAAGCTGTGGAATGCTGATAGTGAACCGAAAGTACAGAGTGCACTGCGATAGTGCGAACCAAATTTGTCTCCTAAGATCGGGCTAGACTGAGTGGGTGATACGAAGAACGTAACTTTTCGTAGGATCAGCTTGAACACGCAGATCAGCTCGTGAGCCAACAGACTGATACACGAAAGGCGCCTTTCGGTTACTGTTTTGTGCTTATCAGTGACCTCCTGATACTGTGTTTAAGAATATGTATTTGTTTTGGCGCCAGCGGGGCGATTCTGTCAGGATCTGAGCAACCAGGGGATAGCCTCAGTCTATTAAATTAGTCGGACACTGACGAAACGGATTAGGGGTAATCCCCTTTTCCCAATTCAATGAGCAACACAACTTTTAAAGACCCCGAAAAAAGTAGAAATACAAATTAAGGGAAACAAACGAACAGCAGTGAAAAGGAAAACCCACAAAGTGAATCAACTTTAGCAGAACAGAAAGAAACGGAAAGGTCTTATCAGAAAGTTCATTCCAGAAGTGTGAGTGAATTTATTCTATACTTTATAGAAAAGTGATAAATTCGTCAACAGAGCAGAAATGGCAACGCTACTGTATACGATCATTGGCATGACGGCCAGTGCTTCGTTGAACTGTGCCGTCCGACGGGAAATTTCTCCCTGTAGCTGTTCGCCTCATGGCTTCTTCGCCAACACGATCGAGGTCAAGTGCGAACAAATGGAGTCCTTCCATCAGGTGGTGGACGCCTTGCAGGATCGGTTCACTCCCGATTACAACATTTGGCTTACGATATCACACTCGCAGCTGCTGGACCTGGCCACGCAAACGTTCTACGAAATGAACATGAATATCAAGTCGCTGAAGATGAACTATGATAACTTAAGGTAGGTGTAATGACCATTCGGAATTATCAATTACAAGCCCTGCTAGGTCATCGTGGTCTCATTCTTTTTGATAACAGTTATTATTCATCCCGGACGGTAGACGGACTTGTCTTCCACTATCTTTCTCCGACAGAGCGTCCAGTAATTAAAAGCTCATAAGAAGAATGTTATTGCTCGCACCATTCAAGTTAAAATGCAACATTGTCTCGTAATGTCAGGAAATTAAACGTCATGCGTTGAAAGTCAATAAAAGATAATACGAATCGATATAATACAGTATTCTGGGAGTATTTTTGCGTTGCAAATGTTTTCGCAGTGCATTCATACTTCATGTTTTTCTTCTGATTATCTATTTGAATTTTGGCTGCTAGTGATTCTTAGGAGTTATTCCAATCAAAACATAAGCCACAACAACAAGATAGCCGACCGCTTCCTTCTTCATCATTGATGGAGAAAGATAAAAGATATGATATAGAATGGAAGCTTTGGTACATCCACTACAGCCGAGGATTTGGATTTGTTCCAAGCCAACATTCTAGTAGTTAATTTTTTTAAATTAGTATCCAGACCATTTGAACTCTGAGGAACCGGTTGTAATTTATGCGTTTTCTATATAATAATAATTTTAATTCCAAACAGAAGATCTTGAAAGTATTGCTTTCTAAAACTGGAACCATTCACATATCACGTGGGCTACTTAAGAATGGGTAGGGGGTACAAAACAAAGTCCACGTTTGTGCACGGAGAGGGGAGCAGAGCCATGGGAATTGTCCACCTGGAATTTTCATTGTGTTTTTTTCCTTATAAGAAAGTAAAGCAAATTTGCATTATTTGTTTTATTATTTCTTTCATTTTTGCACAGTTTCAGTAAAACGAAAACGTCATGATAAAAAACACCAAGAAAAACTTTGCTCCCATGACACTTTATTGCAACTTTGTCAATTATTATGATTTTTGGGTTTGAAACTATTTTTTTTTATTCATATTTATTTTTCGCCGGTTTCTGTCCACACTGAGTGTTTATCACTGACGCCTGTGAGACGGCTCCGTCAACTAGACCCTAGATATTGGCCCACCTACGTATGGAATGGGACCAACAGCTTTATTTCCCTTCCGAAAAAAACATGTTAAGAGATTTTTCACATCAGAAACCCCCAACGACTTTGGATTGCTTGTTGATGACACAAGATCTCATAGAATAGTTCAGTTTTGTGTTACTAAGATAAATGAATACAATAAAGTAACGTATAAACATACAATGGGGACGGATGATGATGATTTATTTTTGTCGATGGCAAATATTTTTTCGTCTTAGGTGCTAAATAATTTAAAATAACAATTACATTTATAGACGAGATTGTCTTGAGTAGGATAGAAAACGTAGGTGAAATTGTTTTGTTATAATGAGGGCGGACATAGCGTAGTGGGTAAATAGATTGGCTTGTATGCAGCTCACCTGTGTTCGATCCCCAACCCCGCACATAGGATTAGAGGTTTTTCTAAACAGATTTTTCCAACCAGAGAAAAGGCGAATTACCCTAAAGTCAATAAAAATAACAAAAAAAAACATACAAGTTAGATGTTCAGAAATTAGATAGTCTAGGAGAACATTCAAAGTTCTGTGGACTTTTATTTATTTATTTATTTTCGTCAAGCATATGTAGACTACATAGAATGGTATTACAATATTGGCTTATATACTATGCATTATTTCTACGATTAAGTTCAAATTTAATTTATTTACTGGACATGAAAAGGTCGATTATTGATTCACAAGTCGCAAACGTGAAATCAGATTTTTTTTCCTGGAATTTAAATACCTTTCTTATGAAATTACCCGACGAAGAGGTCAGAAAGTCCACATGGACATCTGGGAGAGGGGCAGGGGTACAGAAAACGTGTGCACATGAAGAGGGAGGAGAGGGTCGAATACACAGATTTTTTGTCCACGTGGTGTCTGAACGGCTCCTAATCTGATGATTTTATAATCGCTATTATCCAGACAAAGGGATTTGATTCGTACAGAATTTTAGTTAGTGCTCTAGGGACATTCGGTACCGCTAGAAGTGATGGATCTGACTATATAGAGTTTTTTAGATCATCAAAGAAAACTAGACGGACAATACCGAGCTTTTGGGTCATATTTAAAAAGATTTATTTCAAGACACAAAATTACGTGATCGTACTCATAAAACCGTATCTCCGGTACCGATATCCGAGAAACAGATGTGTTATTTTTACTGGATTTCCGCCACTTCTCCAGAGATTGGCCGATACAATCGAAAATACTTTTTAATGGCCATGCTAATCCAAATGGTTTTATATTTTAATTGTTATTGATATAATGGTGTTATCGGTAAATGGAATTTTTTTTGTGTGACAGAACTCATAAGCTCGCATCTACAGAAATGGAACTCGAATAGAAAACTTTGGACCGGAATCGATGTTTTTTCAATAGGCACAATGAAATACAACCCCAAAGATCGCGGAAAGGTCCGATGCTTATGGAAAAATGCATTAAAAACCAAAAACCAACTTATCTGTATTTCGATATGAATTTTTTAAGATGGTGTAATTTAGGTCGTGGAGGCGAAGTTTAATTCCATCACGGTCCATATATACATCTTGGTGTTAACGTTTTGTCATATGCGACGCCGTGATGCATTTTGTTGATCACAATGAAGCTTTCTGCCTCAGCTAAATTTCTAAAAGCTATCTGTACGCAATTACGGACGTGATACAGTTGTATGTAGGTCACTTCCTTAAAATTAGTCTTCATTTTCACTGGTAGTAACTGTTCCACGCCAGGGCCGGCGGAACACTTTTCTCCCGAGTGGGTAGTAAGATTCGAAGTGATTTCTACCCGTACTAACGAAAGGTCAGACACGGCGTGTGTAAGTGAAAATAAAAATTCCCTTTAAATACCTGGTGGCCATTTGGAAAAAAAACCCTTTTTTAACGGACTGTATAGCTAACGACTCAGCGCAAATGTGTTTGTTGATTACTCATACTACACGGAGCATTTGTACAGCTAAGTGCCAATTACTCATTCTTATGAATTTTATTGCATTAATTTTCGATTTTCCGCGATACAGCCTTCTTTGGTGGGTACTGAAGTCTGCACGATAGTGTTGACCAATGGGAAGGTATCTCCGACGACCAACATCCTTGCAGGCTTAATGGAGGTTGGCGGGTACGTAGATAAAATATTTCTCTCAATGAAGTTAAATGGTTTATCTTTGGTCTAGAAGTAGACTATCCAGGGGCCGGTTGTATTAAATTGATATGGCTTGTATTCACAACAGTTTATGAAAGAAAAAACTTTTCTCTTTCATTTACTACCAACATCTGTGATTGGCGTGTAAAGGTTTGTCCGGAATTTCCATTCAAAGTGGATTTTGACAGTTGGCTTTTAGGCCGTAATCATATGTTTGTCGAGATTTGAATACCGATGGCAAAAATATTTCCGATAAGTCTCCTTTTCAATACAAGCCATATCAATTTAATACAACCGGCCCCTGGATAGTCTACTTCTAGACCAAAGATAAACCATTTAACTTCATTGATAGAAATATTTTATCTACGTACCCGCCTGGGAAGTTGAGATTGGGGGTGTAGTCTCAGAGAGGGGCCTTAATTGCGAAATATGGGGTTGACTCCTTCCAGAACTCTTCGCTTCAGTCAGTGAAAATTCTGGCATGCGTTCAGCAAAAATCGTGGAGTATAAGAAAACAACTAATTTTCATCAGCCCCATTTTGAGTCTTTCGCCGGATCTGTTCTTCCAAACCTTGTTTTTTAACGGGGCTCGTCTATCTGTTCGCCTTTTTGTGCCACGGGCATGGGCTGTCGTCGTTGCAAGCAATGAGGCCATAGCCATACCCATTTCAAAAACAAGGCACGGTGCGGAAAATGCATTCTTTTGAAGAACGCTACAAGAAGAAATGATGAAGAAGGCTACGCCACCGAAACATTTCCGCTCCTGAACTTCCTCGTGAAGACCTGAGAGTGTCCCTTGATAAGTGCTGATACAAAACCGACGAAAGTGTGTCAGTTTTATTATATTCCTAGTTTTTATACAATGCATTCGCAATTTGTAAAGCCTGTTTAACTTCCTAACAATTTTAACAATATTTGCCAGGGCCAAGAAAACACTATGTAGGAGCGTTTTGGGGATCAAAACGTGTTATTATTTCAATCGGATTAGCCTTTGCTATGTACCAGGTATTGAAGTTGTTGCTTGTCAAGTTCGAATCAAAGGCAAAAACTTATTGACATTGTTCCCATATACATCGAACCTCAGCTGGTTCTAGAAAACTTTAACATCCGTGGTATACCATAGGGCTATCTTCACGACGATGACCGATATATCTTACTGCGTGATATTCGTGACAATTTCAATATGACTATCTTGAATACGGTGAAAATGACACGAATGCCTACTCCACAAGCGGCCTAGCGCGTTAGATTTATCATTGTACGCGACCTCGCTACAATTAGTGTCCCCATTGATTGAAAGGGTTACTCGTCCACTATATTCGAAACAATCGAATGAAAAGAAAAAATTTCTGCAGTGAAAGCGTACAACGTTTTGACTGGCTTGATTTTCTACACTGCAATTAGAAGGTTAGACGAAATGAGTACCCAGCGCGAACAACCGTAGACGGTGTCCCATTCCATGATGGGCAGATATTGCTAAAAATTGTACGCGAGCTGGTCCTGTAAGGACTTCTTGAACGTCAGATCGCCCGAATTTTTCCAGAATATACGCGTTCTTGGAAACGTAAATGAAAAACTAGATGAAAGCTGAAAACGCGGCTATTGAAACCGGTTCGTCAACGGGTTAACGACAGAAACAATATTTCGTCTAGTGGTACTCGATTCAACCTTTGATCGCAATACACGGGACCAAGAATCCTTTTTCGGAAATAACAGCTTTCCATGTAGATCCACATTCAAACGATAGACGTTTCGCGATGAAATGATAATACTGAGCTAGAGCTTGTGCGACCACCCCTGGCTGCTACTCCGTTATCGATCTGGATTAGCTGAAGCTGCACAGAGAATCAGTAGATAATTATGCTTGGGAGTAGCGAAACATCTTTCAATGTGCAGCTCCTGGTAATCCTAAAGTTTGATCAATAGCGGCGCCGGCCAGGCGCGAACGTAGGTCGCGGAAGGAAAGGGAAGGAATGGTTAGTCCGATACTTGCTTTTGCTAGAGGCCGTATATACTACTGCGCACTCCACAAATATCACGGGAGGAGGAATTTGTTAGTAGGTATAGGAAGTTGTACCTACTTCTTCTTTACCGACGCCAGAGAGGTGACTCTACTATCTGGATTAGAATATCGATCCATCAACTCAAGGACCGGGGACCTTCGACTTTACTTCCCTTCCGAAGGAAGGCGTGATCACAGATTTTTCACCTCAGAAAAATCTCAACTGTATATAAGCGTAATGGTTGTTCAGTTATCGCAACATTAAACATGTTGTCTGGTCATGAGTCTAGTGTTCTAGCGCCAGATCTCCGTTAGACGAATCCCTTCGGTTTCGTTCCGTCCGAGATGTGCTGACTATCTTTGATCTCCCCTATTTGTATCTCATATACATATTTTAAAACGCGATAGATATCCAAATTTAGTTATCTCTTCTCTTTTGGTTGACATATACCCACCTGAAAATCTGACCGAGTTCCTAGCGGATCCAAGGAGGCCAGTTTGCCAAAAAGCTGCAAGTTTAATTTCTTGTTCCCCTGTCATTGTTGTGCGCCATCTTCTCACTTCTCCTGATACTGATGTCGGAATCCATCCCTCTTGTGTATGTGTGTTATCTTCCTTACAATAAGCCTACTAGTGTTCCTCCCTGTTTCAATTTTTAATCAAATGATTATTCTTGTTAAAAAATTACAAATTGTATATCTAGTCTTTAAAAATATTTCTAACTGCATCCATTAGTCTGAGTAAAATTGCATTATTGTTTTTTGAATATCGATCTGAATTCCTTGTTTTAAGATGTATATGTATCAAAATGTATTCCCCTTAACATAAATATAAAAAATAATTTCAAACAAATTCTACACATTTTCAAGAAATGTAAATTGTAAAGCAAAAACATTTGTATCTTAATAAAAATGAGAAACTGTTGTACATCTAGAATTTTAGACGCATGCATTTTATGCGCGAGACGTATATGTGATTAATCTCAGATTTTGGTTGCAAACTTTCGAGTGGCTAATTCCCCCATCGGTTATTTTCGAGTGGGTACCCATACTACCCACATATTCGACCAGGCCTTCCACTTTGTGCACTGTACGTTTAAGGCAAGTTTTCTTAATGGGGTGGCCAGCATTACAGATTGAAAAATTGAGATTTATTTTAGTACTCACATACATAAACTAGAGCTAACTAAAGCCAATATATTCTGATACCCTGATAGATGAGTATCAGAATATATTGGTTCAACTGACATCAGTGTATTTTGACCATAACTGGGACGCTGTCAACAGAGTGATTTCGAGTATACTCTCCGTGCTACAGAGAAAGTCGCGAAGGCACCAACAAAGTAGAGCCATTGGCTAGAAAGTCGCTGTGAAGCCACAAATCGGGTTTCGAGAGAAATTCCGTCGCCGGGGAACTCTCCGACGGTGTAGACTAGGTCCACCGCCGGGGACCAGTTATGCAGTACGTGACGTAGCACTGGGTTTGGGCGCTACTGAACCGGACGTCAGGCTCCACCGGAATCGCTGGACTGACCGCGACATCCTACCGGTTAGCTCGTAACTAGGCTAGATCCACCGCCGGGGACTAGACTGAGACACCACCAGTCGCGGGTCGTCGGGGTACCAGAGAACCGGACGCCCTACTCCAATGGAATCACCGAACTGACCTCTACTCCAGGTTGGTCGGCTCGGTTTCGGGGAAACTTCTCTCGTCTGGGAATTCTCCGTAGGCTATGTCCATCGTCAGGGACTAGACCGATTAGTTCGCGAACAAGTCGAGAGCTCAACGAGTAAATGGTGCGCGAAGGGAGTTGCGGTGCTGAATGGCACAAGAGAGCCGAGTCGTGGTGCTGAATGGCACAACGGAGCCAAAGGGCTCGATTAATTAAACGCCCAGATTGTCTTCGTAGGGGAAGGGCACTAAGTCTCGAACCACAGCTAGCTCTCCGACGGCCATGGTCTGTGTGCATGGTGGTGAACTGGTGGTGTGTTGATTGGTGGTGCTGTAACCCTACTGAAGAAACTAACTACTTAGTAGTTGAAATAGAGTGGGTGCTATGCACATGAAACCCCTCCCTGAAGTAATGCCGTGAGGTAGTGCCGGGGAAGAATCAGGTTCTGGCCAAGAGCAGTGGTTTTTAGCGGGTCGGGTGACGGCAAGCCCAAACCCGTTCCCTGAGACGTTAGGGTTTTTGAACATTTTTTTCCTGTTTCAGAGCTTTTTTGAAAGTTTTTTATGCTCCATAAAAAAGAAGAAACAAACACACACAGACATTGTCCCAAATCGTCGAGCTGAGTCAATTGGTACATAAGGCTCAGCCCTCCGGGTCTCGGAAAACATCTTGAAAGTTTGAGCGAATTCTACACATTTCTTTTATAAGAAATGTAAAACTCCCTTAATTGAAAAAATATCTCGAAAACTCAACGTAGGGGTTAGGTTTTTTGCATAAAATGTTTATGCAAAGTTTGAAATAAATCGGTTAGTTTTTGACTGGCAGTTAAAACCGCAAATCGTGTTTTTTCTAGAGACCTTCTGCAAAAAGGTCCGTCACCGAGTCGCTTATCGATATTTTTGCACAGAAAAATTACAAATTGCTTCACTCAAATTTCTAAAATAAAATTGCAAAAAGGGTATTTTTACGCTGAAACCCTTACCTCCCTTAAAATTGATGTAATTTCTAAAAATGATCACATTCCAGACATTGAATCAGGAACAATAAGTAGCGGTGTATAGGCTTATTACCCTCAATCACGCAATAAGCACATACCTCAAGATGACTGATCAAGTCTGGGCAAACCCGTAACGAATGATGAAATTTAATTTTATAACCTCTGTACTCCAGAGCATCTTTAGCACCAGTGCAACAATTAGACGAACATAAATCACAGCTGGAAGCAATAAACATTATTGTTATTGCTTGTTAAAATTTCAGTTGAACTTGATAACACCGGGATGAGTTGAATTCAGTTCACCCCGAAGATTGGACTCCATTCGCAGCCCCGTTGTGGTAGCGATAATGGGCCATTTTAAGAATATTATTCAACGTAATTGAAAATTCAAAGTACCTGGGTGTTCTGGCATCCTTTGTTCATTTAACAATGATTGAAAGGATGTTATTATACGACTGTAAATTAAAATATTTCTGCTGGAAATGTTATACCTCGACCAGTAAGAACAAAAGTTTCCACTGTGTAGTGAAACGTGTCGAATCGCCAGGAAGGATCAAATTTAAATACTCCCACGTGGCCATACAAATTATCCCGCGGCTTCACTTTTCCTACGGAAGCTCTTTATTCCACGGAATTCAATTGTCATTAGGTTTGTTCCAGCGTTGACTTTTGGTTTCTTACTTCTCGGAGCAAAGGCAAAAAAGAGAGAAGAACCGAATAGAGGAACAAATTTCTCTCAATTGCTCTGGGTACTAGAACTAATCTATTATTAACTTTCCTGTGCCTTCTTTTACCTCGCAACGGAGATTCTAGAGAAAGTGAATGCGATAAAACATGAAACGGCAGTAATCAATAATCATCATAAAGACGTCCTTCTTTTATTGTAATGTGTGCAGTACAATCATATTTCTGGCGATGGAAGATTCAATAAATTTAAAAATAAATTCGAATGCCGTTTAACCATACACGAAGAAAAAAGATTTGTAGGTTCAATAATCTGCATTAAATTCAATAAATGCATCTGCATTAAATTCAATAAATTAAATTATTGGTCGGGAGACAATAAAATTATTTATTGAATTCAATAAAATTTATTTATTGTTTCAATAAAACAAAATTATCGTTCCGTTTTTCAATAATTATTTTATTGAAATTAAAAGAAAATTATTGATACTAAAAATGTATTTATTGAAAGCAAAAATTTGTTGTTGTTCTAATAAAAAAATATTTTCAAACCAATAAGTTTGTTTGTTAAAGTGATAAACAATAAATGATTGGATTCAATAACACATATTTTTGGTTTAAATATGCTAATTTTTTCTGCGTGTATACTAACACACATAACACTATCAGGAAATTCCTTTAAAAAATAACGATCCACCAAGTTTACCATAACACTAGTTCCACCTTTTATACACGGTCCCAACCACTCATTTGCAGCCCCCTGCCATTTTGTCCTAGCCAACAACTTCCTTTTGTTAAAATCAATACAACCCAATGCTATAGCGCGGGCGACATGTGCCTAGAAGCGGCTAGGCCCATCGTATGTTGACTACTGTCAAAGTCTGTATACCTCTATAGCGGATGATAGGAGTGACACCCTCCTGCTCATTTGCAAAAGCGTTATCCCTCAGGATGGGGAATAATTTTACACTAATGGTCTATCCACCCCTATACTTGCGCATATATCAGTAGCGCAACATTCCCGACTGAAAAAATGTCTTTGAGTGTTATGTCTGTTAGTCTTTGGTTTAACCAAGAAAACTCGATGTATCAATAGACGAATTTCGCGCCGACTCGAACACATGTTGGCAGCACCCTCTCAGATTTTAATGAAACTTTCTGTACATGAGAACTTTGTCACAAAAAGCCACTTTGCATAATTTGTTTTTTTCTAAAAATGATCTAGACTGTCTTTTGAAAAGGGCCAAACTTTTTTACCAATTTTTTTTTCAAATGGCTATAGTCTAAAAATGACAAATCCTACAAAAAAATGTTGTAGGAGTGGTTTTCACAAAATTAGTCAAATTTTTTAATAAAAATTTTGAAAAAATTCTTCATTGACTCCTACACTGAAAAAAATCGATTTTAAAAATTTAAAGTCGATTTACAAAAAAACATTTTTGATTTGGATGAAATTTTGTTGCAAGATAGGTAATTATATTCCCTACCTACTGTCAAAAATTCATGTTGGGCACTTTCAAGGACAAAAAGTTATTTGAAAATAACTTTTCCTTGTCCAAACTGAATTTTTGTTTCAGTGTATTTTTATCGAAAGCTAAACCAATGAAAGTCATAATCATCTCAAAATCCATTCTCCCAGCTGCTAGTTACCTGATACATGCAAAAAGTATCAGTAACGAATTTGGTATATATTCATAACAAACTTGAATGAAGACTGGAAGATTGGAGGATCAGAAGACTTAAAGACTGAAAGACAAGAAGACTGGAAGACTTGAAGACTGTAGTTCATTTGGTCCTCTCAAAACTGATAAATTTTATGAAACAATTGACAAACTTTTCTAAAATTTATTTTATATCTGATGCAGCAGCAGCACAATACAAAAATAAGAAAAACTTTGCAAGCTTGTGTAGATTCCAGTCAAAGTATGAGTTAAGCGCAGAATGGCGTTTTATTGCAGCATCCCATGGAAAACGACCCTGTGATACTATTGGTGGCACTCTCAAGCGAATGGCAAAAAGAGCCAGTCTTGCTCGCGACTATGGAAATACCATAACGAGTCCCCGAGAGTTATACAACTAGACAGTTGAACAAACTGATAAAAATATCACAAAATTAATTTTCTGTTACATATTCACTAAAGTACGAAAAAATTAAATTACGATCAATTGAAAAAAATTAAGAAAATTGTTTAGTTTTTGTGCAATCGTGATCACGGAAAACCCATTTTTAGTAGAACTACATTTCGAGATAATCGAGTTTAAAATTTCAAATTACCACTGCTCTTGGTAGACGAAGCGCGCTTGAAAGCGCTGTAACTTTCGATCTATTTCTGGGATCTTTATAAAAATTTGGGAAAACATTCTCAAGGAAGAGTACTTTTAGATAAAGTACTAAAAAAAATTCGATTTCATGAAAAATGAAAAAGTAGTAAAAATGAAACTCCTTAATAAAAATATGCTTAGTTCTAAATTAGACAATATCTTTTCACAAACTGAGTTTTTTTGGATTCTGAGATGATTATGACTTTCATTGGTTTAGTTTTCGATAAAAATACACTGAAGAAAAAAATTCAGTTTGGACAAGGAAAAGTTTTTTTCAAATAACTTTTTTTCCTTAAAAGTGCCCAACTTGAATTTTTGACGGTACGTAGGGAAAATAATTATCTATCTTGGAACAAAATTTCATCCAAATCAAAAATGGTTTTTTTTTGTAAATCGACTTTAATTTTTTTTAAATCGATTTTTTCAGTGTAGGAGTCAATGAAGATTTTTTTCAATTTTTTTAATTCGAAAATTTGACTAATTTTGTAAAAACCACTCCTACAACATTTTTTATAGGATTTGTCATTTTTAGACTAAAACTATTTGAAAAAAAAATGGTAAAAAAAAGTTTGGCCCTTTTCAAAAGACAGTCTAGATCATTTTTGGAAAAACAAAATATGCAAAGTGGTTTTTTGTGACACAGTCTTCATGTACAGAAAGTTTGATTAGAATCTGAGAGGTTGCTGCCAACTCTGAATACGATTTGGCACGAAATTCGTCAATAGAGTAACCCGAGCAACACCAGTTGTTGACTAGCAGTTTCAGCCACATAATTCGTTACATAAAAGTATATGGCAATCATTATTGCGCTGGTTTAGCAACCCAAAAAGCACACGTGTAAAAGCCTTTGCTTATGCAACTAATCGCTGTCGTTGCTTGTTACAAGTGCTGCTTGGGAAATATCCTTCACACCTCATGCAATATATAATCGCATACAACCATAGGCAAATGTAAATGTCACCGATTTTAAAAAAAAAATCAAGTTTACAGAGGAAAATGTACACTAATCTAATCTTGCAATGATCTATCCAGTCCATTTGTTAAAAACCTGTTTTAATCCATCTAATGGTGTAGTTGTGCCTTTCTTATTAATCCAATAGCAAGTTATATTCAATATATTTGTGAAAATGTCTATTACATTCTTATTAGCTTTTGCACATATCTACAAGGGCACGACTGCCACTAACCTGATGAGCAACATGTTGACGATGACGTTCTTGGAACAAAAAATATAATATTTAAGTGGATAAATCAGCATGAGTTAAATGTTGTGTTCGTGTTAACATATTTTGAAATGCAGTGGGAAAGGACAGGGGTTATACCTGTAAAAGAGGATGTGAGAGAGGCCTAGTTGGTGAAAATGGATTCAGTCATCACCGAATCCCATGTGACTTTAATTCTGAAATATGCCCGGTACCTTATTTCGGTTTAAATTCCTATGTAACTAACTGTAAGTATCTCCGGAATCAAAAGTCAGATCTGAATGAAATTCAATAGCAGTCAATAGGTGTATTGTATTTATCATTTGAAACCAAGTTTGTAAAAATCAGTCAAGAATTTGCTGAGAAATAGGTGTGACATTATCATACGAACTTTGATAGTTCCCCGAGAGTATCAAGAACCGTCATAGGTGGCCAATTTTTGTTTGTTTTGATTATAGAGGTTTTGACTTTAGGGTCATTCGCCTCTTCGTCGGGTTAGAGAAATCTCTGAAATGTGCGGGGTTGGGAATTGAACTGAGGTGAGCTGGGTACAAGGCAATCGATTGACCAACTACGCTATCTCCACCCCCCCCCCCCCCCAAGTGGTGGCCAATATGGCCAAAACTACTTTGATTGGTCTTTAGAGATCTAGGCCCGCTAATCCAAGTAGGGGAAAAAGGGTAACAGTGGAACTATGAAAACAATACGTTTTCATAGTTCCACTGTTACCCTCTTTCCCCTAATGTTAAATCTGTTTCAATATTCCATCATTTGGACATCTTCATGTTGCAAGTTTATAAAGGAATTTGCTATGTGGCTGCAGTCTTCAACCCGTAATTTCGGAACCGGAAGTAGGATCAACAAAAAATACAATAGCAGCTTGTGGGAGCGTTAGAACCGTTCATTTATATTTCCAAGCCAAACTAATTTCCTAGTGGTATTGCAGAGAAGATTTGTTTCGTAATGAAACATTTGATAGGTCGATTGATTTGAGATATCAACTAACGAAAGTAGTACTGTTCGTGAAATCTTTGTTCTGGTTGTAGCTTCGCCAAACGCTTGCCTGCTCATAATTTTTAGTTTAGCTATGTAAAAAATTTTTTTCGTAATATATGTTCAAGAACATGGTAAGCATGTTTGCTTATATTCAAGATGATGCTGTTCGAATAATACTTTAACAATAATAGTATTATTTCAGCAACGATCATTAGCTGACAATTAGCTAAATACTGAACGGATCTGATTTTTTTAGATTTGGACGAATCTGAAGCTGACAAGTTCATACAAGTAACAAATAGTGTTATGACTAGTGTATTAGGAAAAGATTGAAGATTTAAAATAACTCATTTGCTCCTTTTATAAACTGGCTGTCCGGAAATGGACGAAAGCAAACAGAACAAAATCGAATATGATTTTTAATTATTCGAGTTGTTTGAAACACCCAAAGAACATCATTTTGAAAGAACAATGTGAACAATGGACTAGTTCGCTATGGACGTGTCTGACAAAGATCTATTTTGCAGAGAGTACAGTCGCAATGAGACGAGAAGGTATTTATGGAACATTGTTGTCATGTTGTTGTACCATTACATTGTACGATTGATAGATTATAGTGAAGACCCGATTTTATCAGCCCACGATTTTGTCAGCCTCATATGAAAATTGATAGTTGGTAGTTTGATGGGCTCTAGCGAACCAAGTCGAATTCAAGTAATTTTTTTCTTGAGCATATTTTTCTTATTTTTTTTATAAAACGTTTTTTTGACACGGCATTTGCAAACGATTATTTACGCCGGGTTTTTTTTACATAACATGTTACAAAAGTTCTTAAGACTATCACGTTATAATAAAAATTCACTTTCTAATGCTAACACTGAGGATAATCATAATTTTGAATATTTTTATTTATACCCTATTTTCTTGAATTTCATTGTAAACCTATTGATAGTTTTTCTGTAATATTTGTTTATTTTTTTTTTCTTCATTTATAACGTTTTATCTAACTTAACTAACTGCGAAGAAATCTAAATTGTATGTGGGTAGCAAGGGAAAACTAGAAACATTGTGGGGATAATTATATTTGAATATTTATTGTTTTCAGGAAATGATAAATATGGCCCTTGTATGTAAGATCTCGTAAAGCGAGGATATCACGAACAGGTACATAGGGTGTTTTTCTTCTGGCTCGTAAGGAGTCTATTAATTGGGATATTCATTGCAAGACCAAACAACATGTTCAATGTCTTCGTAACCCTCTCCGCAAGCACATTGATTATCTTCTGCGTTCCCAATACGGCGGAGATGCGCATTCAACGTATAATGGTTGGACATGAGTCTAGACATCACACGAATGAAGTTTCGACTTACATCCAACCCTTTGAACCATGCCTTCGTTGATACTTTAGGGATAATTGAGTGCAACCACCGTCCCAGATCTCCATTGTCCCATGATGTTTGCCAACTAGTAAGCGTCCTCTGACGAGAAGCGCTATAAAATTTATTGAAGGCAATAGGTCTTTCATAGATGTCACCGTCCAGCGCCCCTATTTTGGCTAAATTATCCACTCTCTCATTACCCGGTGTGGAGCAATGAGCGGGAATCCACACTAAGGTAATTTGATAAGATTTATTTGTTAATTTAGTTAAGTATTCTCGTATCTTCTTCAAAAACAACGGGGCGTGATTATCAAGCTTTAAGCGTAGTGCCTTAATTGTGCTGAGGCTATCTGTGAGGATGAAATAATGGCTCGGAAGTAAAGTATCAATGATTTCCAGACTATAGTGAACTGCTGCTAGTTCGGCTGTATAAACGGAGGTAGGTTCTGCAAGCTTGAAAGAGATCGAGGTGTTATTGTTGAAAATACCGAAGCCAGTGGCCTCATTGATTTGCGATCCATCAGTGTAGAACATTTTATGGCAGTCAATGTGATGGTATTTACTTATGAATATTTTAGAGATCTCCAGAGAGCGCAGGTGATCCGGGATTCCACGAATTTCTTCTTGCATGGACGTGTCGAAAAATAAAGTGGAATCGGGAATATTTTTCTTATCTTAGAGATCCTTAATATGAAAAAATCCAAATTTAAATTTTATTTTAAATTTTGCGCTGTCTGACCCTATTAAGTTAAATACTGATGAAGTACTATCTCTGATAGTCAACACTAAGCTAACAAGGCATCAATACTTATTAATTTGCGCATGAGTAGTAGAAAGGCATCTTTTAATATTTGGCTAGATTATAACAGAAGCGCTTTTTCTAAAGATACTTCTAGTTTTCCGATCTGCATACTTCACATTGTTGCTCTCACTTGAGTACTATAGCTCTAAATTTTCATAATTTTCCCTACCTAGAAATCTCTAGCTAATTAAATGTCGTTAAAATGTAAAAAACCTGTTTTAATCCACCTAGTGGTGCAATTGTCATTTGTCCAAACTACGATTCCATGGCTGGTTATGTTCAATACAATGATGGAAATGTATATTACATATTCAGTACGATTTGCACATACATACAATAGATCGACAGCCAAGATCTTGAGAAACTGAAACATCGCTTGAAACTAGCGGCGGATCAAGGAGGAAGATTCGGGGGGTCTGAACCCTGCCGAAAATTTTCAACTTGTTAAGAAATTTTAAACTATTTTTAATTTTAAAGTAGCAACCCCTCATTGCATACTCCTATCTAAGCCTTTATAAGTCAAAAAAAATTGGGCGGGATTAGGTTGACTATTTTTAGAGCGATTGCATAACCTTTCTATATGAGAAAGGCAAAAATATGCCAAAGTCCAAAAAAGTCAATTTTCGTTAAAAAAATTGTTTTCGAGATTTCATCAAATCTCAACGTTTTATGCATTTTAAAGTCATTTGATATCAAAAATGCAAATTCGATTTTGAAATTTTCCCACACTTCCCCCTTTGAGAATTTTTCATTTCAGTTTATATGGGAATTTGCTGTGTGGTCGCACTCTTAAATCCGTAACTCCAGAACCGGAAGTCCAATCAACAAAAAATTTAATAGCATCCGATGGGAAGGTTGTACCTTTCATTTGAGACTGCAAATCGTTCCCGCCATCTCTGAGAAACAGAGGTGACTTTTTTCCACATACACACAGACAATTTCTGATCTCGACGAACTGAGTCGAATGGCATACGAAATTCGGCCCTCCGGGCTGGGATTAGGGTGACGATTTTTAGAGCGATTGCATAACCTATAGAATATGAGAAAGGCAAAAATGTGGTTAACGATTGGATGAATAATATTTTCCAAGCGTTGCCTCAGTGGTATGTCGAAAATAAGGGTTTGAATTTAAAGATTGTACAGTGAGATCCAAGGAGCTTTTATTCTCAGGTGATACGATCCTTAAAAACGCCGTTCAGCCATGTTGGTTTTAGATACGACAGCTAACAACATTGTTTACTAGTTCTCTCCATATGTTTGCTAGGATTTCAGTGGGTAAATAAAGTTGTTCGCTGTCATTTTTCTTCCCCGCAGTCTGCTGCACGCTTCCCTCACTTCTCACCTAGTTACTGCCAAAGACGAATCACCTTAGAACTCTAAGCACCTTGGTGAGATCATCTTAGTATGCTTGTAAATTACGAAAAAGATAACTAGCTTCGCATGAGCTACTCGCTATATACAGCTGACGTGTTTCGAAACCAAAACATAATCGATTGAAAAGATGAAGGTCTCTAACGCAACGAAGTATTGTAATCTATTGGTATCTGTGGCACTTCGTGTTTTTGCTGCTGAATCTGGAAATACGGAAGTGATCGCAATGGCGTTTTTCATAGAGGTCTCTCTGGTTCGATTACATAAATAATAGAGGGCAGAAATGCGCTTTATCACGGTCACTTTTTGCAAGTATCAGGCAACTAGCAGTTCAGAAATTGTATTCTGAGAGGATTATGACTTTCATTGGTTTAGTTTTCGATAAAAATACACTGAAAAAATAAATTCAGTTTGGACAAGGACATTTTTTTATTCATATAACTTTTTTTTCCTTAAAAGTGTCCAACTTGAATTTTTGACGGTAGATAGGAAACATAATAACCTATCTTGGAACAAAATTTCATCCAAATCAAAGATGGGTTTTTTTGTAAATCGACTTTAAATTTTTAAAATCGAGTTTTTTCAGTGTAGGAGTCGATAAAGAATTTTTTCAATATTTTTATTCAAAAATTTAACTAATTTTGTGTAAATCACTCCTGCAACACTTTTTTCTAGGATTTGTCATTTTTAGACTATAGCCGTTTGATCTAAATTGGTAAAAAAAAAGTTTGACCCTTTTCAAAAGACAGTCTAGATCATTTTGGAAAAACAAAGTATGCAAAGTGGCTTTTTGTGATGCGCGAAGACTGAAGCCAAAAATTTTAATCGAACCGAAAACAACGATTCCAAACGAGCAATTAGCGACGCTGAATCCCTCTGGATAAAGACTCGCCATCTCTATCTTATTCTTATTATTTATCTGTAAGTGTCATTCCAATCGAGCACAAGACTTGTCAAAAGCACTCAATCCGAAGAAAATCGCTTCGAATCCTTCTGGAACGAGGACCATTGGCAGGTCTCGTGCTCAATTGGAATGACACTGACAGATAAATGCTAAACAAACGATAGACGTATCGAGTCTTTATCCAGAGGGATTCAGCGTCTTTAGAGCAATGTAAACAAATATGGCGGATTTAGGAAGTAACGCGGGGGAGTCTTGAGATTGATGTAACAAGAAATGCATATAATTACGTTTACGTGTCTAGTTTCTTATTTCATATAACCGATAGTTGCAAAGTCTGAACATTATAAACGTATCGACTAGTTCTCTCTTAATATCGTCATATTGCTATTCTCATCAACTTCAATAAAACTACAAGTTACTCGATGTTTACAAGCCACCTAAAACCTACCTAAAATTGAGTACTTTTGACTCAATCTCGTGATATCGTGCAGGAAGGTAAAATTAGGTAAACCGTGTTGAAGGTAGTTTCCATTTAACTACGGCAAAAATCATAACACAACCTTGAGTTTAATTTACTTAAATTTAAGTTGAATTTACCTACTTTTGAGTATACCCCAAACAACGATCGAAAAGTATCTTACTGCACGGAAGACCTCGACTGAGTCGAATCTCTCGTTTTGTTTTTGTCAACACTAATAAGTGCGAAAGCGACGCACAACTCAAGAGTACCTAAATTTAAGTTAAAAGAACTTATTCTGTAGGTTGTTTTATTGTGGCGTGTACACAAAACTCCTGGTTGCCAAAACTAGCAGACAAAATAACTTGGTAAACCGCATAGCCAATTTACTGTTTTTCTTTCCGCATGTCTTTATATTTAAAACATCGTCTTTAGTATATGTTGTTATTCGCAAAAGCGTTGTTTATGTTTAAAGGTACGCCCACAGTGAAGCCAAATCTACCTATCGAACATGTCAGATGGCTACATATCGTGCAAATTAAACATTCTTTTATCGGAGAACGTGCAAGAAAAGTACAGTAGGATTCCGTTTTTGGCAACAATATATATTTTTTTCAGTTGCCAAAACAGGAACCGTGCCAAAAATGGAACCTTACTGCAAAAGCTTTTATTTTCAATTTGTTACATCATAAATGTTATAACAACAGTAATTATATAAGAATAAGTGATATGAAATGAAATGATAGAAGAAAATCAGCAAATATAATTTTATTTGCTATGCCTGCCCCCATAAAATGTAGTAAATATGTCCCCATGTCTGTAAAAAAAGTCAAAAGTGATATCAATTATTAAAACTAAATGTGTATGAGAATTTTGTAAAAGATTTACTATGTACAACAACAATGTTGCCAAAAACGGAACATTTTTGTTGCCAAGAATGGAGCATACCAAAAACGGAACGTGCTAAAAACGGAATCTTACTGTATTAGTTTTGATACACATGACATTATGGCAAAATATTTCAATCGACTAAGCAAGACATTTTATTATACTCTTTTCTAACAATGTATAATAAAATACATGGAATGGTATTATAAATATGATGCTGTAAGCCATGAAACAGTAAGTTTTCAAATCATTCCGTATGAATTTATTGTGTAACTCTGTTGAAGTCACTCAAGGTTACGGCAAAAACTGTGGGTGCCAGGAACATATTAGTAGGCATCATTTTATGCAGTGTTGCGCATTCCACTGTACAGTATTCTATAATACACAGACTAGTTATTCATTACTACAACCTCAGCTCTACATCGCTTCTCAAATTGCTGAACACTCACACTCAAATTCTTATTTTTCCCACATGAAGATTAAGAATAGATTTGGTATTTTTATAAAGGTTCATCCATTATCAACAGTACAAAATAAACATTCCTTTAACGGTTTGTTTACCTACTGTTACGAAAACGTACGTCCACATAGGGCAAACACGTACACCCAAGAGCTCTATCGCAAGTACTAAAAGTATACGTACATTTTGAACTTTATTTTCCCCTAGGCGCCATGCGCTTATTTGACGGTGTGCAGTTGATGCTTGGCTGGCTGTTGGGCTGATAAGCGTCGGATCGGCAATTAATTAAGTTTTGACGTTATTTATAAATGTTGCTTTGGAAAGCAAGCGCCAACGAGTGACGCCGGAGAAGTTCCCGACTGTGATGCTACGTCGTACCTAAGTGTTCACTCGTCGCCAGGCGTATCATAATTTAGTACCTAAACACGTGCTCTGAGTAAATGCTATACAGCGCCGCCACCGGTGGTAGGTACTTAATAAAAAAAAAACAATTTAAGCTGCTTCAATTCAAACTAAATGCTGCTGATATTCCAGGAATCAATCTGCTATAAATTGAGCAGATACACTTCCTGTTGTCGAAAAGTTTACGAAAAATCTATGAATATTGTGCCGGCTAGAGATGGAATAGCGCAGTTCTATTTGCGTTTCCGCAGTTTCAGTCGTATTTATTATGTGCGCAATGCGCAATACAAAGGTGTATGTTACTCGATATTGACCCTTCATTCTCCTTGAATGTCCACAGCATTCATATTTTCCTGAATTGCACACAGCCAGCGAATGCGGGGTCTGTCTCGAAGTCGACGACCTGTTTCAGGTTCTCTGCTGTGCACGACATATGAGGATTCCATGAGAAACCGGCGGTCCGCAAAATATGACCATCGTCGATTCGAACGAAACTTTGCGGTTGTGTTCGGTTTATGAATCTCGACGATTTTCTCTGCCTATTGCAATATTTTGATACAAGAGCAATTTTTCAAGAGTGCGTAGACTTTTCTACGTGCATTAATTTCAGATATTTTTTTTGCTAGATTACTGTATTTTAAACAGCAAAACTATCTGAGAACGAGTTACAGGAAATGAATACGTCTGTGCGAAAAAATATACACGAAAAAAATGTCTAATTTTTCACAAAAACGAAAATATAAATAACAAAAAAATTCTAATTTCTTTATATTTTGTGAACAAAAACCTGAAGAGAAAAGGAACATTTTGAATGTGTTTGTATGATGGAGAACGTATCAGTACAAATGTTATATATGTTTTTAAATTTCATTCTAATTGACATACAAAACTGTAATATTATTACAGAATATTATTCGAAGTATCATTTCAAATCAGAATACATTTAACAAAAATCTTCCATAATGCGATAGTTGTCGATTTATTTGGAATTTTGCTCTAATAAAAACAGGCAATTCGTGTGATTATGCCCTTTTTAAAAGTTATTCGTGTTTCCCCTTCATGAAATGTCAACAATCCACAACGTTTATCGTTTTAAATACGCAAAAGAAACTGTTTCAGTGTATTTAGATCATTTAGAAACATTCAATAAAACAGTTTTCCTAACAACTTTTGACATATTTTTATATTACATGCTATTTTCAGACAAAAATATAATTTTCTTTTTGGATATCATTCTAAACGTCATTTCAAATCAAAATGCTTAAAACAAAATTTTTCTGAAATGTAGCAGTTTTCGAAATATTTTAATTTTGTTTTAACCCTTGTGAAGGCAAGCTAAAATTCTAACGCAAAAAGGCAAGCCGGGCCTCTAAGGCCCGTTAAAATTTTATACCCTCTCACAGTAATAGCATGAAAGATCCAAAGCATATCGACCAATTTTATTCAAAAATACAAACTCTTCGAGTGCTTTTTTTATTCAGATCGTTTATTTGATAAGGCACGTTGCGTTAGCTTAAAGGTGCCAATTTTGTTTTGTTTTACATTTTAAATTGCTTAAAACTAGGGGATTACATATTGATTTTTTTTTAAATGAAACTAATGCGATTTTATAGCTATCTTATATATCTACACAAGGGGATAATATTATTTTCGTAAGATTAGGGGGGTCATTTAGTTTTTGTGGCAATATGGTTTGACATTTTTATCAGTGAGATTATTGGAGCAAATAATGTTTAACTAAGGGGGACAATTTTTTACGAGTATCTTAAAAGTAGGAATAACTAGAGGGCATGATTGAATTTTGTAAAGATTCGTAATTATAGTTATTTTTGTGGGTAGTAGAGTTGGGCGTTTTCAACGAGATTATATAAAATAATAGTTAAAACTAGAAGAGACAAGAAGAGCTAAATGCTTCGTGATGATATTGGGGGGGGGGGGGGGGGGTAGGGGTGTTACTTCTGGGTATAAGAGTCAGGGGAGGGAGGGTAGACAAAGATGGCTGGGAGAGAAAATTATTTCAGTTTCAGGCATCGTGAGATCAACGGATGGATTACAAACTCGGGTGGCCTTCATCAGGGGAATCATGTACTGGGACGCCGGGTGGTCCTCCTTAAGATGGCAGGGGTTTTTCCAGACGATTTCGTAGTACGGCTCAGATGTGTATCGGCTACATTTCGAGTAAAGCGTGTTATGTTCGTGCCGTAGGTCCCGTGTTTGTTGGCTCTTTCGATACAGATGCTTTGATACAGGTGGAAGAGGGTTCTGAGAATGATAAGGAAAATAAGAGGGGGCAGTTAGACTTGTATATTGATGGTTTTCACAAAGGTGTATATAAGGGACATATAGAGGACATCGCGGCTTGCCAGCACATCTCGAACCGGGACGTTGGTTGGTCTTCCTCGGGCCCGCAGGGTATCCATTAGCCGAGACCTGGCGGAACTGTACTCGGTGCACGCCCAGACAATGTGCTCGATGTCGTGATAGCCGTCGCCACAAGCGCAGATACCACTATCTACGAGCCCAATACGCCGGAGATGTGCATCCAGCGTGTAATGGTTTGCCATGAGTCGGGACATCACACGAATGAAGTCACGACCCACATCCATCCCCTTGAATCAAGGTTTCGTCGATACCTTAGGGATTATCGAATGTAGCCACCTTCCCCGCTCCCCACTGCTCCACGAAGTTTGCCAACTTTCGAGGGTTCTCTGATGAGTAATACTGAAAAATTCGCTGAAGCAAATTGGTCTTTCGTAAACGTCTCCTTCTAAGGCACCCACCTTAGCTAAGGAGTCTGCCTTCTCATTGCCCGGAATGGAGCAATGAGAAGGAACCCATACCAAGGTAATCTGGAAAGAGTTGTCAGATAAAGCACTCAGTAGCTCCCGTATTTTCCCCAAAAAATACGAGGAGTGCTTTCCATGTTTCATCGAGCGAATAGCGTCAATGGAACTGAGGCTATCCGAAACGATGAAGTAATGGCCTGCGGGTAATGTTTCAATGACTCCAAGGGTATACTGAATGGCAGCTAGTTCTGCGGCGTAAACTGAAGCAGGGTCACTGAGTTTGTAGGAGGCGGTGAACTTTTGATTGAAAATACCGAAGCCAGTGGACCCTTCGAGGTTTGATCCGTCAGTATAAAACATCTTAGAACAGTCGACTTCTCGGAATTTATTATAAAAAATGTTTGGAACCACTTGTGGGCGTATGTGGTCCGGAATTCCACTAATCTCGTCTTTCATGGATGTGTCGAAGAAAACAGTAGATTCAGAAGTATTTATGAAATGCACACGGTTGGGATTGTAAGAAGAAGGGTTAATATTCTGCGCCATGTAGTCAAAGTACAGGGACATGAAACGGGTCTGAGAATTGAGCTCAACAAGCCTTTCGAAATTTTCAATCACGACCGGGTTCAAGATATCGCATCGAATGAGCAATCGATATGAGAGTTCCCAAAATCGATTTTTCAACGGGAGAACGCCCGACAGCACTTCGAGACTCATCGTATGGGTCGACTGCATGCACCCTAAGGCGATACGCAAACAACGATACTGAATTCTTTCGAGTTTGATGAAATGTATGTTCGCGGCGGATCGAAAGCTGAAGCATCCGTATTCAAGTACCGACAGTATCGTTGTTTGATACAACCTAATTAGGTCTCCTGGGTGGGCACCCCACCATGTTCCGGTTATTGTACGAAGAAAGTTGATCCTTTGCTGGCATTTCTGTTTCAGATACCGAATATGGCATCCCCAAGTACCTTTCGAGTCGAACCAGACCCCTAGATATTTTACTGTGAAGACCTGAGCGATAGTTTGACCCATTAATAGAAGCTGTAGTTGTGCTGGTTCACGCTTCCTTGAAAATACAACTAGCTCAGTTTTCTCCGTGGAGAATTCGATACCCAGCTTAATAGCCCAAGCAGACAAATTGTCCAGGGTATTCTGTAATGGTCCTTGTAGATCGACAGCTTTGGGTCCCGTAACAGACACCACGCCATCGTCTACAAGTTGCCTTAACGTGCAGGAATTGTCAAGACATTCATCAATGTCGTTGACGTAGAAATTGTATAACAGGGGGCTTAGACATGAGCCCTGGGGAAGGCCCATGTAGCTTAATCGTGATGTCGATAAGTCACCATGCGAAAAATGCATGTGCTTTTCCGACAACAAGTTTAGTAAAAAGTTGTTTAAAGTCGCTGAAAGACCATGCTGGTGCAGCTTCTCTGAAAGAATGTTGATCTAAACTGAATCAAAAGCCCCCTTAATATCTAGGAACACTGATGCCATCTGCTCTTTGCTAGTATAGGCCATTTGAATTTCAGTTGAGAGCAACGCAAGACAATCGTTCGTCCCTTTGCCTTTGCGAAAGCCAAATTGTGTATCTGACAGTAAGCCATTTGCTTCGACCCAATTGTCGAGGCGGGATAGGATCATTTTCTCGAACAACTTCCGGATACAGGATAGCATTGCGATCGGACGGTACGAATTGTGGTCGGAGGCGGGTTTTCCTGGTTTTTGGATGGCGATGACCTTCACTTGTCTCCAATCGAGTGGGACAATGTTAGCCTCGAGAAACTTATTAAATAAGTTCAACAAGCGTCTCTTGGCAGAGTCAGGCAGATTCTTCAACAAGTTGAATTTGATTCTGTCTGGCCCCGGAGCTTTATTGTTACACGACAAGAGAGCAAGTGAGAACTCCACCATCGAAAAAGGTGTTTCGTTCGCGCACGCTGAGGAGACGCGGCGCGGTAAATCTTCTGTGCCGGGGCGGAATCCGGACAAACCTTCTTGGCGAAATCGAATATCCAACGGTTTGAATATTCCGCACTCTCGTTAGTACTGTTTCGGTTTCGCAAACGCCGGGCCGTGCCCCAAAGAGTGCTCATCGATGTTTCTCTCGTTAGTCCGTCAACGAACCGGCGCCAGTAACTACGTTTCTTGGCTTTCAATAAACTCTTCATTCGCGTTTCTAACGTCGCATATTGTCGATAGCTAGCGGGTAACCCGTCGTCCCGGAAGGTCTTATACGCGGCGGCCTTCTCCGCGTACACGTCTGAGCACTCTTTGTCCCACCACGGATTAGGAGAGCGTTTTTGTATGTTCGCGCCGGGTACTGGCTTAGTCTGAGCTTGATTCGCGCTGTCGAGAATCAAGCCAGCCAAAAAGCTGTACTCTTCCTCCGGAGGAAGTTCTTGAGTAGATTCGATGTTGTCGGATATCGCGGCAGCATAGCTCTTCCAATCGATATTTCGTGTGAGGTCATACGAAATATTGATTGATTTCAATGGCCTTGAACCGTTATTGATTGAGACTACAATCGGCAGATGGTCGCTGCCGTGGGGATCAGGAATTACCTTCCACGTGCAATTTAACCGCAGCGATGTTGAGCAAAGGGACAAGTCTAAGGCGCTCGGACGCGCTGGAGGAGCAGGAATCCGCGTCATTTCACCCGTGTTTAAAATTGTCAAATTGAAGTTATCGCAAAGATCCTGAATTAAGGAAGACCGGTTATCATCATAGAGGCAACCCCATGCTGTACCGTGAGAGTTAAAGTCTCCTAAAACTAGTCGCGGTGCTGGCAGGGATTCTAAGATGTCTTGTAGCCGTCGGTGCCCAACCGCGGTGTTGGGGGAATATATATGGAAGCTATGCAAAGGCTTTTGCCTTTGGTTGTTACTTGACAAGCGACAACTTCAATACCTGTTATCGAGGGAAGGTTAATTCTGTAGAAGGAATAGCACTTTTTGATCCCCAAAAGCACTCCTCCATAGGGGGTGTCTCGATCCAGGCGAATAATATTAAAGTCGTGGAAGTTGAGATCTATGTCGGAAGTTAACCAAGTTTCACATAATGCAAATGCATCGCAACTCAAATTATTTATTAAAATTTTGAAGGAATCGATTTTCGGGATGATACTTCTGCAATTCCACTGTAGAACAGTGATCAAATCCGTGACCTCGTTCGATGAGTTAGCCATCGAAGGATACAATCGCTGAGAGGAGGGGCCATTTAGCAGTCAACTGCTTCAAAAATGTTCTCACTGTAGGGAGAAAAGCTAACATAAGACTTTTAATAGGATCAGTAATATTGAAAGTTTTTATTATCCAGTCCACTATGTCCGAGAGTTTTATAATTCCAGTGCTGTGATTACTCTCGAACTGAAACAAAGGAACACTTGGGATTTTTGATGTTCCTGGAAGTGCTGGGAACTCCTTCTCTGAGCTTAATCCTCCGAGACCAGGAGCTATTTGCTTCGGTTTGGTTGCAACACTTCCAATAGATGTCACTTTCGGAGCCCCGTCAAGGGACACCTTCTGGCCTTTACAAGGAACTTTACGAGAGGAAATGTTCCTCCTCTTCCTATAAATTCTAGGCACCCTAGTAGATGTTCCCTCTTGTGGGTTACCAGCCTCGCCCTCGTCAGGAGGCAAGTGAGTATAGATGTTTGCTGAGGATGGTGGCGTAGCATTCTTTAACATTTCTGCGAAAGAATGTTTGGATCGTCCCGCAAGGGAACGTTTCAGTTTATCCCCGCGTAGTTTGTACGCGGGACATGCCGAGATATCATGCAGACTCTCCGCACAGTAAGGACACTTTTCGGCTTGCCTACTGCACGAATCATCTAGATGATTCTCCCCGCATTTTCCACAGCGGGCCTTATTGCTACAATGGGTGGCTGTGTGACCCAGTTGTTTACACTTTGTGCAATTCATGACCCGCGGCACAAACAGACGCACAGGCAGACGAACCCTGTGCAAGAGGACGAAATTTGACAAAGCGGTACCATTGGTACCATAGTTTGATTGGGGGTACGTTTTTGAACCATCCCCCGCAACTACTACTGAGTGCAAACGTTTGCACTCAAGTATTTTCACTGGCTGAAGTAAGCGGTCTCTGAAACGGCCAACCCCGTACTTCAGCAGATCCTCGCACGTCAAACTCTCATCGGTTACGACGCCTTCGGATTGTACTCTTACAGCTGGAATATACACGTTATAATCCCGCGTAAAGTGCTCACAGCAAGCAATATCGTTTGCCTGCTTTGAGTTGGCTAGCAACACCCTTATCTTGTCCGAGCGGACCTTTGAAATTTCGGTCACAGCCGAGAACCGTTCCGTCAGGTCTCTAGAAATCTGAAGAAGATTCAGTGATTTAGTCTTGGGCCGAAAGAAGACCACAAATGGACCAGTTGAGAGTTCTGGATAGCATTTGGGCCGGGGGGGAGCCTTAGAAGTTGAACCCGATTCAACTTCCATTTGACCATCCGGAGAGGGAACCATAGAAAACGTCAACGCACGGGGTCAGCGCCCGCGCAGACGGAAGAAAGCAATAAATGTGTTACAAATGACAAAAACCACTTAGCTTTAAACTGGTGTCCAACGACGAACCGATCCAGCTTATACAGCTGGCTATTGTTTAATCCTCACACGCGAACAAAAGACTGAGGACCGAACCGAACTGGCAAAATAACCTTGAATGCGGATTAACACTATCGCCTTTATCGCCTCACACAGCACTACGGACTAGAAAAAACAACCTCTGTCTCGATGGAGAGCTCGAAAACGAATGACCAGAGATGCCAGGTACTTTTTTCAAATGTCTGCAATAACAATTTTAAAAGTCTGGGAAGAACAAAAATGTCAGGAAAGCTAGTGTAATCAAAAGCCTTTTCATTCAAAAATCTGTAAATATCTGCAACCAAACTAAAAAATCTGCAAATATCTGCAATCAAACTAAAAAATCTGCAAATATCTGCGACATCGAAGAAATCTGCAGCTTAAATTAAAAGTCTGCGAATTTGCAGACTTGTCTGCAAATCTGGCATCTCTGCGAATGACTCTTCGAGTGCTTGAATGATTTCGCTATTTGAATTTATTGGACACCGGCACCCTTAGGATTAACTACAGTAAGCATTGGATGAAGCCAAAAGCTAAAATATGTAAATAAATAATTAACACTTTTCGAATGTGTCCACAATAGGCCAAAAATGGAGAACTTTGTCCTTGGAAAACGTTTGTTCACTCCATTTTCTGGCAAGAAAAAATTGAATATTATGAAAATATACAATTTTGACAGTTTTCGTTCAGGAGTAAAAGATTTGCCGAGCCAAACATTGCTCTTAAAAACGCATGTCTCAAACTTCTGTACTGCCCTCGATCGTATATTTTTCCTGTTTTCTATAAGACTTCCTATCTTTACACGACTGATTTGCGATCATAGTCGGTGTAACTTTGTCAAATCAGAATACGCTGAGATGACAGCTTCGTGTGCTAGTATATTGACATTATAATACCAAAACTATGAATCCACAGCTTGCTTCGACGCTATGTAATAAAATGGTATGATAAAAACTGTTATTTTGCCATACAGACCACATAAATGGCAACTCTGTTCTTGAATAAGATTTTTCACAAAAAAATTCAAAATTCTTCAGATATATATTTAATTGAAGAAAAATTGTGAGGTTCTATTTGAACCAAACATTTGTTACAGTGATCTAACTTCATGAGTATGCGTCAGATAGGCACAAAAATTAACTTTTTTTCGGAACACCACTCAATCGAATGGTAATTGGCTCCAGATGTCCAAATACTAACTTGTGGGGATGCTTCTGGTTTACTCACAAGAATGTTTAATTTGTATGCAAAAATATATGAAATATCGTCATTGGAAACAATAAATTCAGTAAAAAATGTCGATATCATCTTATGTAGCCCAAAATCCTCAGCTGTATAGCTGAAGATGAAATAATTAACATTGCAGAAGACTGCAAATTGATCTAACTTTGTGTTAAAAGATATTGTAATATAATGTTAAATGCTGCATCTCTTTCTCGCGCGAAGTTCGTCGCTGTTGTGCTATCTTATGACAAACGCCATTTTGGGGTAAACTGAGTTAGATATGCTACATTACTTGTTTGAAAAATCTCTACAAAGTGGCGTTTTCAGAATTTTGAAATTCTACTTGGTTACATAGATATAGCTAGAAACATGATAAGAAATTGTGAGTTTTTTGCTTCAAATCACTATATCTAGGGATTGGCTCAAGTTATATTGAAGTTTTAGACGGTTTTATGTGTGAAAATGTCTGAGGAACACAATGGTATAAACATTTTCGAAAGAAAATTATACGAGTTGTGAGAAAAACACAGTTTTAGTTTTGAACTGGAAATAAAATATATTTGGCAACACTGTAATCAAGAATAACCATTTTTTCTAGATTCCCTGACTCATTTCCTTTAAAATGCATTTCACCGAATGTTTATAGACCATATGAACCCAAAGATATGAATAAAAGTTAAAAAGTGATGATTTTTTTCTATGGAAAATTTTCCATGCACGATTATGACACGTCATACAAATTTTGTCATCAATACACGCCTATGACACGTGTGAGTGCGACTTTTGTTTACATTCATAGTAAAAACTCGCAACATAGTCAACCGATCTTCGTAATATTTGAGAGATTAATGCAGAACAGATAGAAGCATCAATTGTCTTCTTTGGATTGTTTATACCATTTATAAGTTTCAAGATATTCAATCTCAAACTTTAAACATCGTTTTTCTCGAAATGTGCTAAATGGCGCTTGTCATAAGATAGCACAACAGCGACGAGTTAGAATAGGACATTTTCAAAAAATCTTCTAGTCTTGGAACTTAAATAACTTTGTCCGGTAACCTCCAATCATTATGCAACTTTCAACAAAGTTGTTCGTTATTAAAAAAAAGCTACACCATCTAAAGTTTTGAGGTATTCAGAGTAATTTTTATTGAATTTTGATTTGTTGTGTCCGATTTTCCATATATTTCACCATAGAAATTACAAAACTCCTGTGAGTGAGCTAGAGCTATAGCAAAAAGCTCATAAGTGGAATACGGTGTGTAGAGCTAGTTAACACTTGATTTAGCAGTGTTCTGAAAAAAGTTAAAAAAATTGCCGGTCTAGTGCGTGCACAGTTATGGGTGCATTGAAAAGCGTTTACGTGAGAAAAATTACATGACACAAATAAATGGTAAATGTGTCTTAAGTTAATCGAAGATAAGTTCGTCAAAGCTTAGGAAATATTTGTAAAACCTGAAAAGAATTCATCAAAATTGATTTTTGGATGCAAACATACGTGCCAGGAATATTATTCGCATCACCAGTATGCACAGTTGATGTCGGAATACCTAGCGGGCCTGTTAGGCCCCCTTGCCTTATTGTGCATGTAAAAAGTTTATACGAATCTGTGAAGCACACCATATGTAATATTTCCGTAATATCTTACTTTTTCAATGAATTTCTGCGTCAGTTAATGGAATTTCCATGATCAAGCTCTTACTGCATGCATAACGCTTTGTAACTAAGAAATCGATAGCTGCCGGGCCTGGAAGACCCGCGTGCCTTTTTGAGGGTTAACAACACAATTATTTTGTTTCCATAAGCTATTCGCTTTTCTCCACCAACGACAATAGGTCCTTTGAAAAAAAAACCCAATAAAATTCCTGTAACTTTTCCTTTCACATCAAAGCGATATTGTAAACCGTTTGAAAGCAACATGAAAACATCGAAATTATGATTTAACTATATAGTAATCATCAGACCCTATGGTTGAATAACATTTTGAATTTTATAGCCCCTTCGATAAACCTATTGCTGTTGATGGAGAAACGCGAATTACTCACGAAAAGGTCGTAAACAAAATAATTGAATTGTTAAAAAAAAATTTAAAATATTTCGAGAACAGAAATTTTTTATTATAAACATTTTGATGTGAAAGGACGTTCAGAATTATGTCCAAAAGAAAATAGTATTTTTACTGCAATGGTCGTCAAACGGTGAGATCACATAGCTCTCACAAGTCTCCTATATCATGCCTCCACGAGAGTCTAAGTCTATTGTTGACATTTGGTCCTTAAACCAGCAACGACTGGGTGCTATCAGCCTACTGCCGAAAATACATTTTTTTGCATTTTTTACATAAATTTTTGTTTTTGTGAAAAATGACCTAACATTTTTTCAGTGTATATGTTTTTCACACAGAAGTTGACTATGGATAATGTTTAGTCTTTCCATGCCGGTGAAACGTGTAATGTTTCATCGGAATCTAAGATTTTCGGACGGATCTTCGTGGAATTCCTCTAATGTCAGTGAAATTCCCAATTGTTTGATAGTAAAAAGTTAAATCCATCCACAAAGACAACAGAGATGTGTGATAGTGTCCAAAATACATCGTGACATCGTTTGGTTGCAGATTTTAGAATGACACCCCTTTGGGGGGTGGGCGTAGCGTAGTTGGTAAATCGATTGCCTTGTACGCAGCGCACTTGGGTTCGAGTGCCGACCCCGCACATAGGGTTAGAAATTTTTCATGCGAGATTTTTCTAACCCGAAGAGGCGAATGACCTTAAGGTTAAAACCGAAATAAAAAAGAATGACACCCAATATTGCGCCATGGGCTGTTTGTATTCATCGTCTAATTGGCCCTAAATTTGTGTCAGTTATTGACGAGTAGAATACAAAGCACAAAAAATCAATTTTTTATCCGGTTCTTGTTTAGTACTTCAGGATTGTATGAAGTTTTTAGGTTTTAATAAACATTTCTTAAACTGCTTTTGATATAATACATAGACATTGTCTCTAATTCTTCCATTCAAAGTTTGATTGTTTTGTATATAAAAGATCGCTGCAAATGTGCTTTCGAAAAATCACTCCGAATCGTACCGGAACGATTTGCTTTACTTTTCTCCTGATAATTATAACTATATCCTATTCTTCACGCTCTCGTTCTGAATTCACTAGGAGCGAGTTCCCGAAAGCCGTTCTTATGTTCAACTGTTTTCAAGTACAAAGCAAAATTCAATCAGACAAGTGTCATATCACTTACTAAATCTGCCTCTTATGATTATACCCTATGAATCACATCACACGTTATCAGTGAACGCATCGAACAAGCTGTTGTACCATGCGTTTAGAAAATACCTTCTCACATTCCATGACAAAACTGGAAAAAGCTCGGACTCCAGCGAGTCGGAGTATGCAAAGAATTTAAATTGAATTAAATACTTCTTGGAAATTGAGTGGAAAAATCTCGGTGCCAAATTGAGCAATTCTTCTGCATGCAGATTGGCGCCACTGTCCGGATACAATATTGCAGTCGGGAGGGCAGAATGTAGCTACGAGCATAAAAACATCTTTCTACGTGTTCATGTGCTCTGATGGTAAAAGAACGAATCCATTGAGCAAAGATGCAGCGAAAAACGGTTTCAAAATGAGATGCAGAATAATTAATTTGTAAAACTATGTACAATTAAATTTAACCAACTGGGCTGGGAGAGAGCGCGAAATGAAATCAAATCGTTAAAAAAAAATCCCAGTTCTCGGCAGCGGATGAGGTGGAAAGAATGTTGAAAGGAATTTATTATTATTTTATTGGTAAGAAGATAAATGCGATTGCCATCTTGATGGACTGAGAAATAAGTCATATTCCGAACGCATCAGATTTACGCTGAACTACTGGGTTTGAATTCGCTCGAAGCGATCGCTCAGCATGCGGTCGGATGCTGGGACTGGTGATCCTGATGATGATGATGATGATGATGAAGATGAACGATGCGGTCCGGTCGTAAATGGGAGCACAAAAAGATGAGAACGAGACACGCTCGCATGTTTATGGTGATGGGAATTGGTTTTAAGCGCCACCGTTTAGTGGGCGCGTGGCACACATGCTGTCAATCTCCGACTGTTTAGATTTTTACAGATTTGTGTATGCTGAGTATTGTATAGCTTGGTACGAGAAATGGAGTATGTATAAAGAGTTGCTCTTTAAAATCAATAACGGAAAAATAACTGAAATATATTCTGCTTTACTATACTACATATTTTACTAAGACCGCTTGCTCATATATAAAAAAAAGCTACGTTTCGTTAATATTGCAAATCGTTTGAGGAAAATCGAACAACAAAACCATCCTTCCGATTAAAATATAACACTCGTTTACGTTACAATGTGCACGAAAAAAGCTGAAAATATTCAAAGAACATCCAAAAGACGTATTTTGTCCACGAGGTCTTAAACTTTTCTAGGATAGTGCTAATTAAAAGACAAATTTGAGGTCAAACTCGTTGTAAGGTTTCTACAACTGCACCCATTAATCACGTGGAGCGATAGCGTTGCACATTTTTTCTGAATCACACCAGTTCGGTCCGGGAGGTTCTTCCAACAATTGTCGTCACAGCATTTGAAAGATTGTAAACACCGCCAGGACGATTATCGTTATCACTCATTCATGTTTTCTTGGGCCGCGCGGTGTCAATTTGCAGGCTACTTGTTGTGTACCTAGTCACCATATCAACGCTCAGTGCAAGGCACGGCTCAACTGACTACAGAAACTGTTCATCAATAGCTATTAGTCTTTTCTTTCTCAGATAGAAGTCGCGAAATAGCTTTAAGAATGAATATAAGCAAGCGCTGAGTAAGCACCCAGGTCGTTGCAAATACTGATGCTTTCGCCGTACATGGTGCAACATTGACGTGATACGAACATTTGACCCGTGTGCTATATACATGGTCCCATTTTGTGTATAACAGTAGTACACGGGTGTGGTATGAAAAAGAAATGGTCTTTCTCTAAATTTTGAATGAATGTAACAACGACTAGACCGATGTAGTACCATATCAAATACGAAAATGGCACTACTTGTTTAGTATTCTCTTGGTGTTGATTTTTTTGGTTTAGATTAAGGAGGTCCTCTACCCTCGAGGCCCGAAGTTGTGAGTTGTTTTTTGGCAAAATTTACGTTCTATTTTTATAGTCTCTAATATGTCAAAAATGTCAAATTTAAAACAAATTGACTAATCATAAATTTTAGAAATTGCAAAGTGAAAAAAATCACGGGAAAACAAAGCGGTATGTTTGCTAAATAATTTTAAAAAATGTAATCGGACAATGCTGCTATGAAATGTCTTATACGGCAGCAGTTTCAACATCATTGTAATCAATAGCGTTTCAAAGTCTTCAATGTTTTTACTGGTCTTCAAAATTAAAATTTAAAAGTCAAAACATAAACTTCAAAATAAAAAATAAAAATCTATTCAGTAATTTATTCCCCAAAAAAGCTCAATTTCTGGTCTCGAGAGTAGAGATCCCCCTTAAAGGGTGTACGGAATCAAATTGCACCACTTTCAAATAGCTATAAAACTATTAAATTAGATCAATCCGTATTATTTACATTATACAAGTTTCACTAGCAATTGTGCAACCATTGCGAAAAGGGAGACGGAAGAATATCATAGGAGTGAACAAACATAGCACATGTACCTATAAAAACCGGATCCTATCACCGTGCAATTCACAACAAACTGGGCATGGTCTAATCTACGGTAAGTCGTGTTTTGAAATGATAAAACGAACGTTTCAATTTCGATGGGAAGGAAAAACCACCTTAATCCACCTAGCAGTGAGATGAGACATTATTCAGTTGGATCATTAATTAATTTGCAGAACTCATTCGAAATAGGCACCCAAATAGAGGTGGGAGTTTCGGGTCCTGAACAAATAAACGAATAAACTGAACTGAATAAATTATTGGTCATGAATTCGATTGTTATATAGAGTGTACGATGCAAATGCGGGGCGTGTAAACTTCATGATCGCGTGGCAACGAGTGTTTGTATGTTCGCGTTTGAGACAGAGTTTATAAATTTATAAGTTTATATGTTACTATGTTTTAATTGCCGCAAGGTTCTACTGTATCGATTTTGTTGGCTATTTTCGGCAAATTTGAGACTAAGAGAAACGAAAGCAATGAAATTGAAAGACGGATAGGTATTCTAGAGCGAATCAGTTATAAACTTAGAACGGAAAACTAGAACTAGGCAGGCTCATATGGGCATGATCGAAAGGAAATGTAAAGAATTCTTTGCCTTCTGCAGAGTAGGAGTTGGGCGTTGCACCCAAGTCTACCGCATGGTCTATGGTAGAACATAACTCATCATCATGTTTTACCGCCGACGCCGGCGGAACACATTTTTTTTGAAATTAACGCACGTAGAAACGTCTACGCCCTTTTAAAAAATTGCACTTGAGTCAACATAATCTTATGGACTGTGGAAAATGTTTAGTCTTCCATGCCGGTTAAATCTGTAAAGTTTCATCGGAATCTAAGATGGTCGGTTACGATTGTAGAGATTTTCGGACGGATCTTCGTGGAATTCCTCATATGACCCTATTCCATGATTTCCTAAACTTTCTTTTTTCACACCCTTGCTCTTCCTTGAATACTATCGCTCTTAATATTAAAAATAATCCACCCCTTCCTGTCCCTTGCTAATTGAGTGTCATTACAACATAAAAAAATTAATCACTCTTAGTCACTCTTAGTAGTAGTTAAAAAAAGAAAAAATAAATTCGTTTATATAACGGTATAATCACTTTCGTATTCGCGTGAGCTTTTGAATTATCGCGCGAATCGTGGTTTTGTGTGCATGATTCGTATCTGGAAGCGAGTGAGTGACCCCATATCTCTAAAGTCTCCGGCGGTATCATCCCCGAGACTTCTAATGTATCTGAGATTGTTTCTTTTGCCAAAGATTGAATATATCATCGCCAAAGGCACAAGTGTTTCTATGTTAACGTAGATTATCGCAAGGTCGTTTTTGTCGCGTATGCTAGCGTTAGTATAAATTCGCGTATTTGAATTCATTTATATAAACGAGTAGTGTTCGTATGGGACGCCATTCTGATTGATTTAGAATATATGGTTCAGATGAAGGATGCCCATCCCATCACTGGAGTCTTCAACTATGGCGCGGTGATTCTTGTTGTCTAGTGTATATAAATTCCGTATTTCAGAGTGGAAGATCCTAAAGCGTAAATTGTTATTACTGTTATTACTTTGTAATCGACTCTCGATTCAATTTCTCAATAAGTGTTAATAAGATATGTAGATGTAAAAAAAATGTAAAAAAAATTTAAAAAAAAGTTATGTAGAGCTGTCACGTAGATTTGCCCTTTTCATATGCAACATGGTATTTGCTTATCGGAGCTTTCGATAAGTGATCCGTTCGAATATAGCGATCTAGTATTTTTCCATCAATTTCAGAAGTATTGATATCAAACTGATAGGCCTTGAGTAGTGTCTACTCTTTTTTACATCTTTTTGGAATAAATTTTAATCGAACTTTTCTCCAGCCCAAGATCAAGACTGGATCTCAGGATGTTTAGTAAATCCAGAAGAATTATGCCTAGGGGAATTGTGGGAAAAACCGACACTGTGGGTAAAACCGACACCCCACAACTTTTCCTAGAAATCATATTTTTATTCATTTCATAATGATACATTATTATTAGTACGTTTATGTAGAGCATATGAAGAAAAATTAGATTTACGTTAGTGCGCCGAATGTCATAAAAATAAACAAAACATACGACAGCAGCGTTCATACTCGTCTGGATGTAAAATTTCGTTGGTAGATTTTAAGGTTTTAACCGAACAAAAGCTTTTCAAATCACCCCATTTTTCAGTACCTATTATTATCGGCCTTTCCTATGATCAACTAGGTGCATTGAAGACGAGTTTGAGAAATTCAATATTTTTAATTGCTTTTATAAAAAAAATGTGCGCTGTTGGGGTAAAACCGACACCCTTTGGTTTGGGTAAAACCGACACACTGATTAGATGGTTGTGTTTACTTGCGATTCATTACAAAAGGCTGGGGATCTTTGTGACACTTCAATTACACTATTAGCACACTATAATAATAGCTGAAAGACACAGAAATACTTTTATTGTGTTTATTTCTTATAAGTCTCTTTAAAAATCAAAAATTGGAATTTTTGCTTATCTGATTTTATCGAAGCTTTTGCTATTTCTGCAAAAAGCTCATCAAACCGAATTTCTAGTGTTCTCTTGGTTTGTCATAGACGAACTTTATCACAATGAGACAATGATATTATGTATACCCCAATAGATCGTTGATGATCAGAGTCCGAAAAATCAAATCTGAAAAAGATAGTTTTACTAAGAAGTGTATGTGTGTCACTTATAAGTGAATGAATCCAATTAGCAGAACGTAGAACGCTTGCAAATCTTTTCTTACGAAATAAAATGACACTGGAGGTTGCAATGATGTGCGCAAGGATTATGTGGAAATACTCATATCAATAAATAATCCTATAGCATAAAATACTCTTATTTATAGTACTACGCTTTCGAACTTTCTTCCCCTCACTACATGATGAAGCAATAAAAAGCACATATTTGCATCATACATACTCACACTTTATTAATCACGAATATATCTAATTTTTAATAAAGATAAAGATTTTAATAAAGTGGAAAGAAAATAAATTAAAGGGGGTGTCGATCTTACCCCTATAGGGTGTCGGTTTTAACCGCAGTGCCAACAAAAAGTCACTTTGTTTTCCAAGTTTTACAATCAATAATTTTTAATGAAATTAATTTTTCGAAGCGCTGAAAAAAGTAAGTCTTGTTAAGAATTTGCTGAAGAAGAATTGTGCATTAAAATTATAATTTTATTGGTTTTGTGGCAACTTAGAAAAAGTGTTAAGCTTAAGGTGTCGGTTTTAACCATAATTCCCCTACCAATTTTTGAAGAAGAATATTATCAAGGCCGGAGGATTTGTAGGATTTGGGTTTTCAACCCATTTTATTAGAGATGTTGTGAAATGAAGTCCATCGCATTCCTGATCTGTAGAATTCTTTGGTAAACCGATTCTGAAAAGTGGGTGATTTTTTGAACATCCATTGTTTTACCATTGCCAATTGTGAGAAAATCATCGCCATCGCTAAATCCTGCACAGTTTACGATGCAATTACAAAATTCGCGCATTGATAGTTTTCGGCCTTTCTCAACTCAGCGTTGTATTCGGTAAGGGCGATCCTGTGGTTTGACCAGTTAACAGTAATCTGCGCTTTATTAAACAGGCGCCTAGCTTCCTTCCTAAGAGTTACCAGATTTTCCTTACATTAAGGAACATCGAGACATACAGACCTCGTTAGAAAAGGGAAACTGTCATGATTGGCGGTTACGATCCACTTTTGTAGGTCATTTACCGCATGGTCCAGATCTGCTTGAGATTGGAACATACTCCCCGGCTGCTCTAGGTGTGAGAGGAATACGCACCAATTTGTTTTTCTTATTCCCTGTGTTTCTGCATTATGACTTTATTGACTTCTATGGCGAACGTTTTTGACGAAACTACTTTATCGGATCACAAACACATAGTTTGTGATCCGACAGAGTAGGTTCGTCAAAAACGTGCCAACCCTTTATATTTTCTGTTATTTGAACGCTGCATAGCGTGAGGTCCATTACTTCGCGCCTAACTTCATTAATAAATGAATGGCTGGCGTCCAAAAGGGGCTAACCCGCATTGTACATTTTGTACAGGAAATAGAAAAAACTTCGGCATTTCCAAATTAACATTGTTATTATTGTAAAAATACACGATTTTATTAGTAGTTCAATGACTCATGTTGTCTAGAAAAAATAAGATCATTACAGTTACTACCTTTCAATTCACGAGCATTTTCGTAGTTCGAGGGGGTAACCCCGGGGGTACCTATCGTCCAAAAGGGGCTAACCAACAATTCACACGTCCTTTCCTTATCTTTCGTTTTAGACTTTAGACGTTTTAGATAGTGTCATTGACAAAGTTGTTGTATGACATCTAGCGCTTTATTTGATCATTTCATATTAGTTCGAAACTCAATCGCTAGGGCGACGCTGTTATCAACTTTTTAATGGAACGAGATAGAAAGATGGTGTCGACGGCAAAGTTGTATGTCAGGTAATATTTTCTGAAGATACCAACTTTATAGGTCCTACATGTTTTGAATTATGGCACATTTTTGAAAACATAATCTGTAAGTAAATGTTTTAACTAAACCCTTCTCTATCTCGAAACATGCAGGACCTACAAATTTTGCATCTTCAGAAGATATGTTTAAAATAATAGGGCCTATAACATTCTCTTAGACAATATCTATCTAGATTTATTTAAAAGTTGAACAGAGCCGCCCTAGCGACTGAATTCCGAACTAGAATGATTCAACCAAATAAAGCGCTAAGTGCCATACAGCAACTCTTCCGAAGATACCATAACTCTATAACGAAAGATTTCATTTCAAATTGATTCCAAGCTTTTTAACTTTCCAACCACAATGTACCGTGATCGGTCAACTTTTAATGTAAAGACATGACACTTTCACTGGAATTTTCGAAAAAATGTTATCAATAATATGCATTTTTGCAAGAAATACATGTTAGATAGAAAATAGTCCTACTTAGCAAATGTGTGAGCGGCCCGCACCTTCAGGAACGACTGTTTGGGCCGAAACGTCAACGTACAATGCAATCCAACTAAAAACAGTATTATATCGAGTTTACCGATATGTGAGCTACAACATAAAATGTACTGATTGCGAATCTATAGACTACTTTTTCTTAAAACCTCGGAAAATGAACGAGGAAACTTGAATTTCCATAAGACTCAATGTGGGGTTAGTCCCTTTTGGACACCAGCTAGTAGTGGGGTTACCTCCATGGTCAAGTTTGACTGCTAATAGCAAAAAATGTAAAAAATATTTTCAAAAACCTTAAATGGCAAGTCGCGTGGATTACTTAGAACTATCAAAAAATGCAAAAATGTCGATTTCGAAAAAATGTGGGTTAGCCCCTTTTGGACGCCAGCCATTCAAATGTAGGTTCAACTCCCTTTTATTACATACATTGACATCATTTGACAAAAGGCATTCTAGTAGGTACTCACCTGTGGCCTCTATATCCGTGCTACTTCATATTGTACGATGCGCATTGGCATCACATTCAATGATGAAAGGCTTGTTTATGCATCTGCAATACGTTATGAGGGTATCGATTACAGAAGGTGGTGATATATCCGCATCGCCAGCGAAGTAGGCACATGCAATCTCAATCTCCTACCCCTAGCCGTCGGTACCTCCACTATTATTGTAACATGTCGTTGAATGAAACCTGTAATTGGAGAACATTTTATTGCTCAGTTTATCAAAACAGCAACTCCTGGAGTTGGCTGGTCTTTAGAATATACTAACTTTTCAGCCGAGAGATTCAAAGCAAAGATTTTGTTTTTACTTTCCCACGACTTCTGCATAGGATCAATGTCCAGGCGCTCTTTGGTGAACCTCGAGGCAAGGACGCTTGTGGCACCTTTAGCGTGATGAAGGTTCACTTAGATGTAGACCCATTGCAATTGTTTTGGCGCTTTTCGGCCGTCGATTTTGGGGTCCTATACTCCATCCGCATTATTTTGCCGACGGATAGTCGCAGGCTGTTTGCTGCTCGACGTTCCAGTATCCTTCTTCGGTCTAGTATTTCCTTCGGCTCTTTCCGTCTGCGCACCTTCGCCTACAGGGGATGTCCGATTCTCTTCTTGCGAATCAGTTCGTGAGTCGCATACTGTAGGGTGCTTTTGTGTTTAACTCGTGAGACGGGCTGCCACTGATGCACTCGTTAACGTTGCTGCAGGCTTACTATGATCAGAAGTCCATTGCGAAGTGCTCCGCGTTGGGCTACGCACAGGAGCTTTCCAGTTCATGCAAGACTAGAACTTCCACGTTCGACGAAGGCCGGGACACCCTTCAACTAGAATGCGAGGGATTTCATGAGAAACCAGCCGACCGCAAAATATGACCATCGTCGATACGAACGAAACTTTGCGGCTGTGTTCGGTTTATCAATCTCCATGATTTTCTCTGGCAATTGCAATATTTTGATACAAAAGCAATTTTTCAAAAGGGTGTAGACGTTTCTACGTGCATGAATTTCCAAAATTTTAATGGTTGATTACTCTATTTTATACAACAAAACTATCTGAAAACGAGTTACAGAGAATGAATACTTCTATATGAAAAAATATTCACTGAAAAAATGTTGTCATTTTTCACAAAAACAAAAATTTATGAACATTAAACTCTTGACATTTTATGATGGATATGATGTATAAAGTTATTGTTGGAAAAACTTTTTTACCGTTAAGTTCTCCATCAAGCCATCACATTCAAAATATTTCTTTTCTCATTAAGTTTTTGCAAAATATAAAAAATAAAAAATGGGTTGCTTTGCAATTTAAATTTTTAACATTTTTTTTTGATTTTGTAAAAAATGACAAAAATGTTTTCAGTGTATATTTTTTCATGAAGAAATATTCATTTCGTGTAACTCATTCTCAGATAGTTTTGCTGTATAAAATAGAGTAATCGAATAAAAATTGAAATTATGCACTTAGAAACGTCTACGCCCTTTTGAAAAATTGCTCTTGAGTCAAAATAATCTTATTGACTGTGGAAAATGTTCAGTCTAGCATACCGATGAAACCTGTAAAGTTTCATAGGAATCTAAGCTGGTCGGTCACGATTTTAAATATTTTCTAATGGATGTTCGTGGAATTCCTCATACGCATTTCAGCTGGTTGTGTTGGGAGGTTATCAGTTTCACTGAAGCCTCATCAACAGGAGCTCTACGGTTTTAAGAACCGTTCCTATCTTTACGACCCTTTAGCGTTTTGTGCAAAAATTCTCGCTTGTTTTTGTATCTGCGACACTTCAACGGATTGGACTCCAATGAAGCGGCTTCCCAGGGTTTGATCGCAGCCGTGGCATCCTGCAGCCACTTAGCCGTATCCTTGTCTGCACAGGCGATTTCGAGATACCCTTGTTAGGATGTGCACTTCCTAAAGTTGTGGCTCGTATTGCTATCGATCAGTGCACATCGAGCATTCAGTTGTTCATTGCGGAGGATATTCGCAGGGTACCCAACCGGAATGATGGCCATCGAATTCTACTTGGCCATTTCGTTGAAGGTTGGGCGCTGCTCCGTTTTCTGTCGCAATCATCCTATCTTTTGATCTTTTAAGGTTGAGGCTCCTTCCTGCACTTACTTTTTCAAAGAGTAATTTGTATTGAGTTTGAAAAGAAAGTTCAATATTTTTAATGTTTTTGAATATTTTGCAAAGCGTTATGATTGCGATTGTAGCAAAAAATGTTGGCTAAACTATATCAATAAATCAATTATCCCAATTAATGTTCTGTAGCTAAGTTATAATATTTTCATTGGGGTGCGTATTACCCTATCTTCCCCTAATTAACTGTAGCTCCCGCCTGGCCTCACCCAATATCTAACAGGATCGTTTGTTTTGGAACTATAAATACTTTTTTCTAAAGTTATTGCTCTTAAAACAATTACAAACTATTCACAAAAGTTTATTTTTATTTTATAAGTTCCGCTTTTAAATGCTGGCGGCAGGCAAATCAACTCGAATACTGGAAAACAAAAATGTATCAGTTATTTCAGGTATAAGTAATCATCGTTCAGTCTTTTGAGATTTATGCTGTTTTTAAAAACTCGCGAAAAAATATAACTAAGGCCACTCTAATAATTGTAAAAGGCCAAACCTATCTTATACGGCTGTACCTACTAAAACTTTTCCATAGTCGACTATGGACATAGTATTACTTCTTATACGAAGATTGATCAATTTCGCTTCCATTAAATCTACCAGCCTCATTGAGATGTACTGTGCAGTGATACTTCATTTCAAATAATATCACGAGATATGTGTTACCAATCGACATTCTAACAGATCCGCAACATAATGTTGCACTGATCCATAATGTTTGATTTAAAAAAAAATCACGTGCACTGCATGGACGGCTTCCATACGGAGCACATGCATGTTAGATTACAATCATAGCGACACTGATTTTCTCCGAACTCATCACTGCGGCTGTTCCCATCATTTTATAGATGCTTTGGGCATCCGCTGCCTGTTGTTTGTCATTCGGAATAAATGTATTCCAATTGACCCCGTCACCTTTGATTCTGCCGGTCTGATCTCGATTGATCGTTCGTCGCCTCTGCCTCTAACCAACCAACCACACCAAGTAATTCAATTATCTGCTAAACTGTTTTTGTTCTCTCGTTTCAGTCACTTACCGGCATCGACGTTTCAGAACCTGCCAAGGTTAGAGTTCTTTAGCGCAGCAGAAAATCGTCTGGAGGAAATTCCGGCCGATATGTTCCAGCATTTGCCCAATGTTGGAACGTTGGACTTCGCCAAAGGAACTCTACGGTTTATCAATGGAAACACGTTTAAACAGTTGCAGAACTTAAGGCACTTGATATTGGCCTCCAATTTGCTGCAACGGGTAGATACTGATGCTTTGCCTCGGACACTTCTCTCGCTTCACTATGGTCATAATAACCTTACCTCGTTGAATGGAACTTTGCGGCACTTGGATGAACTGAAAATACTATTTTTTAATGACAACCATTTGGTGTCACTGGACGATGAACTTCCGCTAGCTTCTCCCAACCTAATGACAATTTTCGCTCAAAACAACAAAATCGACCATTTACCAATCGAAATCAAATACTTGAAGAATTTGGATTCTTTGTTCATCCACAGTAATGAGTTGAGGTCATTCGACGGTCTGCTGTCACGATCTGGTCATCTGACCAAGCTAATTGCATTCAATAACAAAATTAGTCATCTAAGAAAAGATGAGTTCACTGAAGCTGAACGACTGGAAGAACTGCAACTGGCTGATAATAAATTGACTAATCTGAATGGTTCCCTGCTCAACATGAAGGGATTGATTATGGCCAATTTTAGCTTCAATCAGTTGAATGAATTTTCGCTACAAGAAGTTGCCGGACTGCGGAAGCTGCGAATTCTTGATCTATCCTACAACCGGATAGAAAAACTCACCGGTCGAATGGAGAACCTCGTCGATTCTGGTTCAATTGTTTACGAACTGCGGTTACAACATAACCTAATTAAATCCCTCGACGGAACCCTTATGGGGTTGAACAACCTGAAGATTCTGAATGTAGCACACAACAGGCTAGAAGTTATTACACCCGATGATCTGATTGGCATGGAGAACTTGGAACATTTGGATTTGTCATTCAACAAATTGAAAACATTGGAAGAGCTGTCCAAGGTAAATTACAATCTGTAGCAGCAAAGTAAATCGTAGATACTGACATTTTTTAAATTTAAATTTTCAGACATTCCTTCCATCGCTTCAATCAATGAATGCGTCGTACAATTTGCTTACAACGATGGATAAAGATTTCCACGGGCTTCCGGTACTGTGTACTGCTGACTTGTCTAACAACATGATCCGTGTGCTGTCCGTCGATCTTGTGTCGCAGACGCGCTGCAGCAATCATGGAGTACCGAACAAACTGGAGATATTCCTTCAAGGTAAACAGGAAATATGTTTGCAATTAACCAATCAACTTTCTTTCTGATTGCACAGCTGTTGAATCTTATTTTTTCTCGAAGCAAGTAAATTACCATGCGTCTCCTTCAAATGGGAGCTACTGTGTGTTCTTAGGAAGTTGCATGGTATATGATTGGTCTAAAGCCCGTAAACTTACTTGATCGTAACAATTGAAGATTTGATTTTCTAAGAATTTATAACTCGTATCAAAACGACCTGGTCTTTGAAAGCTATTTATTAGAAATGATCTTTAAATTGAATATCCGTTGAATTCGCACCACTGTACTAGGGTAGAAGTATCATTCTTCGCCCCCTCCCTAATTTTCGCCCCCCTTGCAGAACAATTATAAATAATTCTATCTGCTTTACGATCTGGAACTCCGCTTTCGACTATTACTGAAAAACAAACTAAGTCGAATAAAATGTGAAAACTGCCCTATTTTCAACAAAAATATTTCATAACGTATTTTTAGTCGTAAATAAAGTAGTACCTGTAGAGCACTTATTTTCCTGAAAACTAAAAATGGTGACAATTTTTTATCGCGGGGAAAGTTATATAAATTTTGTGAGTAAGCGTTAGAATATTCAATAGTAATGTTTTTAAGCATTGCAGGAATACATGTCAACGCACATCCGCGATTATTACCTTTCTTTAATTAAGTTTGAACAATTTTAAAAAGTGGCGAAAATTAACGCAAGATGAAACTCAATTCTAATCTTCGCCCCTGGCGAAATCCCATATAGCGTTCTTTTCTTCGTATGGGTTTCTATCTTCGCCCCGTTCCACAGTGGTCACAAAGTAGACTATTGATTTTAGTACTGTGAAGTCTTTGAGGAAATTTCTTGAAATAAAACGCTCTTTCTTTCAATCACATCGGATCGTTGACTAATCCTCTTAATAGTTAGTTACGAAATTTATTTTCTTCAATAATTCAGATAGAAAAATACTCACTTCAATAAAGTTGTAGAGAAACTTACCAGGAAGATTTCTTTCGGAAACTCTTGGTTTTCGAGATACAGGGTGTTGTTTGTGAAAGGTCCCTCAAAAACAGTTTTTTCACCATAACTTCTATTATGAAGCTTCAAGCGATTTCTGATGTTCTCGAAAGTAATATAGACGGCTGAAATAGACAGTTTGCTAAAATACCATAACCTGTTTTCGCTTCGCTTTTCGCTATTTACAGAGCTATTCACTCTTTTTAAGGTCAATATCTCTAAACCGAGTAAAAACGGATAAACTACTTGGTAACTAAACGAAAGTACCTTTTTTATATACTGGAAAAATAAGAGCGCCACAAGACTGCTCTCTGCTTATTCAGTTGCAGTGAAGATAATCAGATTCTGCAATCTATCTTTGAATCCAGCGCAGTTGTTTTCGATTTCTAAAATATGTTATTAACAAATCAATTAAACTATATCAATTATAATTAGAAAACCTTTTACAAACGTAATGTTTGATGTCTTACGAATGTATATTCATGATACGCGGATTCTATACAGCACCGAGCAGGTTTCTAGGCTTTCTCTGTAAGGAAGACAAAACCTATCAAAATACAACCTCTCCCTCCATTCATTTTTTAATAGTTTATAGAGAAACAAGCCAAAAATTAATTCGTTTTGAAAGCCTTAATGAAAACAAATACAACGGAGTTTTTGTCTGTGATTAAGCGGTTTTATATATTGAGGTGCAGGGCAAAAGGGAAAAATTTGAAATTCTATGAAGGTATGTAGCATTTTTTATATCAAATACTTATCATACGTCTAGCGTAGTACAATGTCTATTTTGCAAAACCCACTTGTGAATATGAATAAATATTAATAGGGTGGGTGCTCCTATAGTTGAGGTGCACCAATCAATAGTTGCAGTAGTGGGTTATACGCCTAACTAAGGTACCAATCATCAACAAATATTTTTTTTATCGATTCATCGCACTAAAATTATGCGACAATAAAACTGGTATCCTTGAAATGTGCTAAAAAAACTTTTAAAAAGTTGATGTTCTTTGAATAGGTGCTTCCTTGCACCTATAGTTGACATAGTGTACCTATAGTTGCAAGTCCCATAAGAAATCAATGGGATTTGCAACAATAGGACCAGAAATCAGCGATTGCACCACTATTGGTACATGTGTTCCTATAGTGGTACAAGCGGTTTTGAATACATAAATTGGTTATTAAACAATCTTTAAATTTTTCCTATGAAGTAGGGATTGAAAGCTTTCGTTTAATGTTTTAACATTGCCCATAGGTCTATTCATCGATTTTTAGCAAAAGTTTTCCTTGAGTATGCGAACTATTGGTACATCCACCCTAATTCTCGAAGTTATAACCATTTCCACAAAAGTGCGTTTTCTCTAAGAGACATCGGTTAAAAACATTTTCGGCAATCGTAGTCACAGCAAAGACGTTTTGGGAAAAACATGATTTCGAGATAATCACGTGCAAAGTTTCTAGTATATACCCGGGACCTCATTAGGGAATAATGAGATACGCTATAATGTTGGTTCTACTATTTGGATATTTATAATAATTTGGAAAAACATTCTTAAGAACTTATACTGCCACTCTACGTATAATTGTTTCATGTGTATTGGGTGTTCCATTGCACATGGAGTAGTTTTGCGTATAACGATAAGAAAGACTAAAGAATAGTTATTGTTTCGTATCTACACATATATCCTTTTAATTTAAGTAAGCATCTGTAGTCATTTTGTGCATATTCGAAATATTTGAAAGAAATTGAAATTGTTGGTCCAAGTCAACTACCAAAAAATATATCTGTTTCATTCATGATTTACACAAAGAATATCAGTTGATAATTCCAAAATGATTTTTAAAACATATGCTTGACATATTAATTTATGTATCCATTGCATCTGCTGCAAAACCGGAGGCAAATAAATTTTTAATCCTGTGCAGTTACAAAAATGTAGTGAGAAGCCTTGGGTGTCTTGGTTTTTCTAGCATTTAGAGTATTTAGTTAACGAATGCTTTGTTCGTTTTTGCTATTCTCGTTCGTTGGCGAGTACATCGCCTTCCTTGTTCGCGCGAAATATCGAGAACACTCTTATGGCGTTTTCGTATTTTCTTGGTGCTACACCGGTGTAGTGCAAAGAAAGAGATAGACTGATTACACCCAAGTTTGAATGAGTGTAACACCGACTACACCGGTGTAGTGCACTGTCCAAAACGAATATGCCATTAGTAGGCCATGCTCTTCGTGCATCCACACTCGCGTGTGCTCTTCATTTTCGCTTGCGAGATAACAAAGCACACGAGACTTTGCGAGAAAAGCTTCCTGGATATGCCCTACATACTAGATGAAAGCTTGGGTTTCTTGCGAGGATTCCCGCTCGAGATTTTGCTTCACCCGGTCGCGAACGATGAAGAGCGCTAGGCATGCTCTGCACATGACTTGATTCTGGTGTTAAATTCAACCTCGTGTTGCATGTTGTTCTTTGCAATTAAGTTTTCTGCACAAACTTTTGCCTAAACTTTCTTTCTAAACGTAATTAAAACAGTTTCTGACGTGGTGTAACTGAATGTACGTAACTTCCGCGAGATTAAGCTCCATTTCAACTTTAACTAGCTGTTTCAACTCCTGCATTGAGGGTCTAACACGAGGTTTACAAAAGTCGTTCGAAATGTACTATCCCAAGATCTTAATATGTTGAAGTGAGGGGTCCTTCAAGCAACCAACCCCGTGCTTCGACAGGTCTTCGCACTTCAGACCCGGTTCGGATATCACCCTATCTAGTTCTACGGCCATGGCTGATAAATAGACGTTAAAATCCCGCGAAAAGCGCCTACAAGAAGCAATCTTGTTCGCCACAAGGTAAAAAGAAAGAAACAGGAAAAAGAAAGAAAACACGAAGGAAACAAGGAACAAGACAAAACTTATTTGCACTAACGATGATTGTTCTGCTCCGGATGTTTCTAAAAAGACTGATTATATATTTTTATACTAAATTTCACTCAAAAATAACTTCCAGATAAAAGATTAGAAAATAAGAGTATAATTTATAAGGTATAATTTTTTTTTCAATTTTTTGCTTACAGAAAATCCCGTACTATGTGACGAAACTCTGCCGGAGCTTGTCTCGCAGATGGAATCCTACCATGCACGGTTGATCGGCATAGCGCACTGCATTGTTCCCCAACAAATACCGATTGATTCCCCAATCTTCATGCAGCCACCGATTCCGTTACTCAAACCGCTGCTTCAACCACAGCTTTCAATGGTACCATCGCCGGTCATGATCCAACAGCCGTCAATTGTCCAAATACTCGTCCCCGCTCCACTCGTTGTCAAGGCACCATCATTCGCCGATGCCGCAGCAGGAGTGCTTCAATCCGTACCTTCTGTTCAAGGTATTCAAGACATTCAGCAGCCACCCGTTGCGTTGCCACCGCAGATCACCCACATCCCCCAGCAGCAGCCATACGACGAGCTCAAGTATGATGCCCAGCCAGAGACTGTTGCTGAATCTGAAACGCTGGCACCACCGCCGGAGGAAAATGACATCGCGAAAATTCATTCACCCACGAGCACGACAATGAAAACGATTCTTGAGTTCAAAAACATCATCCACAATACCTATTCGGCGATACCGCCGGAAGTAATGCCTCTTCCTCTGGATAAAGCACAAGGACTTGCTACGGAACCGGAGGAACCTCCGGAAACGCAGCAAGATCAAAGCGTAGATGAAGCTGAACACTGAACATTAGCATAGTAATTACCCCCTTCCCCCCACTAGGTGATAGGACGTAGGTACTTGTTTCGAGTTGGATTGCAGAGTTAAAACATGACATATAAGAACAAATCTCCACGTCATCGGCCATTCTGTGTATAACACAAACAGCATATTGTTCACAGCGCCTTTTATAGAAAAAAAAAATTAAAACCTGACTTTTAAACAAAAATGTTGTGGCAATTTGGAATTATTTGCGATATACTTGTACCCTGGGTGACTTATTGGTCAAGTGAACAACAACATAGCAATTCCCCAGAAACAATGCAAAAGATAGGATGAAAATTTGCTAATTAATGTAACAACAGCTAAGATGTGCTAATAGCAGGGTACGGAAGTAGTGATATATTCTTCGACAACGTATTTTAAGAATCAGAGTTTTTTATTTTGTTCTTCATGTAACAAACCACCCTGTCATGAGCTGTTAAGACTCGAGCAAAAGTTGTTTAAAAACCATTGAAATTAATTTTATTTGTTATTTCTAAAGATATATTGTATTGAGATAAAAATCGTGATTTTAAAATTCACACACAAAATAGTCAAAGACTTGGACAAAAAACACGTGATTACTGATTAGAAAGAACATGCACACAAAAGATATTTTATAAAAACAAACATTAGAAAAAATTTGTTAACTGAAAGATCTAGTATAGGGTACCGTCATCATATAAATGTGCCATTTTATCTGTAATATTCACCTGTATCTGTGTCTCTCTTTTTCTGTCGTTTTCATCTAACTCCTTATAGTTTACATTTCTACATGTTTTTGATATTGTATTTATTCAGAGTTATCACAAGTTAGACATGTACTGTCATAGCTAAATACCGACAGGAGCTCTCTTGCTTATTGTTTAGTCTGTGAGAAAGACTTTTCCCATAACACAAAATCACACATAGTAACTTAAGGTATTTTAAAAGCACTTGGAAAACTGAATGTCGATTCGAGTTGTTTTTTTATGCTGCACATCCTTGGGGTGCGATTATGAGGCACATAAAGTGTCACCAATTTTGCAGCAAAACGATGTAAAAATAATTCATGCTGTTTGACTATTAGATACAAAATATACAGTGTAACTAGTTTACATGAAATAAAATAATACGAGTTCTGTACGATGTAATGAAAATACTATTCGCAAATAAACAGATACCAAAAAAAAATGTAATCTAATTTCTTGGGGTTGAAATGCAATTTGGTAAACTATTATGTTTAAATTTTCCATATTCTTTCTTATACTATGTTCACACTACAGAGTTAAAACATGTTATAATAATTAGCAACAAGAAAAATGTCATCAAGATAGCGTTAAAACACGTTTTAACTCGTAGTGTGAACGTAGTATTACATCAGAAATGTAAAGCCACACAATCAATTTCCTTTTGAGATTTCCACTAGTTTTGGAAAGTATGCCGAAATGTAATGATGGATTATGCAAGAATATTTTTTTCGTCTAGTCGCCTGTCAACAATAACCTTGTTTGATATATATTCTCTATAAATTGTTGATGAAACCAACTTTTATTCATTGTTTTTCCCGAACAAAGGAGGAAAATTGTGAAAATTTTGTGTTCCAATACCATCATTTTGTAACCTGATAATGCTACCACCGCATGGAAAAGTTTAACATTGAGCATAGTGATCTGTAACGCATAGTTTTACGAATCAGTTCTGTACACATTTCTGTCAAGTTATACATTTTTTATCATCAATACTCACTTATTACACGTATGTGAGCGACTTTAAACAAAAGCTGTCAATATAGTCAACCAATCTTCGCATAAATCGAGAGATTACTACAGAAGAGGTAGAAGCAACGATCGCCTTCTCCGAAAAGCTTCTAACATTCACAAATTTCAAGATATCCTATCTCAAACTATAAAAATCGTTTTTCTCGAAAAGTACTAAATGGCGCATGTCATAAGATAGCACAACAGTGACGATTTAATTGCGATATTCGCGTTACGACAAAGCTACGTGTATATGTTCCAGTCCGAGACGTAGAGTGTTGAAGTGCTTCACCACCGGTTCATTTTCTCAAAATTCACAACTCTTATGCCTACCTGAAAACAAACGTACCTGATTCTGATGGACCAAAAAAGGAAAATCTCATTTTTTGCGGAAGCATCCCGGAAAAGTAGAACAATTTCCTACCTTAGACTGTCTCGTAAGGGCACCATCATGGTTATTGCGCTATGTAGTGACCCCTCGTATGTTTCCAGCAGTAACATTATACACACATCATCATAACCACACAGGTAGTCATTCAAGTAGGATCAGCCAGCCGAATACGACGCTATCGCTTAAAGTTAAAGACAAATGTAAAAGTATAAAATATTCGAATCAGTGTTTTATATCATAACAAAACATGGTGTCAGAAGTCGGTGCGAGCTTCGAATAATCTTGTTTCGGCGTCATTTTGTAGATCGCGAAAATAAGTGGAAGACTCGCTAAAGGAAATCGTGTGAAGCGCGACGGTGGCCATTTTGTTTTTCTTTCGGCGAAGAAAATCGGTAGATCCTCATCGACATGGATTCTAACCAGTTCAAAATGTTTCTGGAGCACCAGACCCACATATTTCAACAGCTTATGCAGAAAGTGAATGCATCGGCAACAGCAACAGCAACTTCATGCTTACAGCAGCATCAACAACAAACAGAACAGCGACGGCCAAGTGCGGCAAATGTTCCGGTCCCGCATCCATCGCCGTTAGCCTTAGACGGCGACATGGAGGTGAACTTCGATTTCTTCGTCAAGAGCTGGAACGACTACGCTAAGGCAATTGGAATGGACCAATAGCCACCCGGAGACAATTCCAAAAAAGTTAGCTTCCTGTTAACAGTAATAGGTGAGCCGACAAGAAAGAAATATTTCAATTTTGAGCTCACAGCAGAAGAATCGGCGAATACGGAATCTGCTCTTCTTGCTATCAAATCGAAAGTAGTCGTAAAACGTAACATTATTGTGGACAGGCTAGGCTTTTTTTCGGCTGTACAAGGTTTCAGAGAATCAATTGACGAATTTTCCTCTCGTCTCAAGGGATTGGCCAAAGTTTCCAAACTTGGGGCTTTAGAATCGGAGCTTATTACGTATAAAATTGTAACAGCAAACAAATGGTAACACCTAAGAACCAAAATGTTGACTATACCCGACATAACATTGGATAAAGCAAGGGATCTATGCCGAGCAGAAGAAATCACGGAAAAAAGGTCCCAAGAATTGACATATACAACTGCAGAATCCGAAGTCAACAAGGTCAGCAAGGGCAAATCTCGTTCCAAACAGTGGAAATCTCCTCGATGCAAGTTTTGCGGAGACGCGCACGAGTTTTCGAAGGGGACATGCCCCGCTCTTGGTAAAAGATGTCACCGATGTAATGGAAAAAACCACTTCGAGAAGGTATGTAGAGCTACGGAAAAATCAAAGAACCGGAGATCTCGATCTGTGAGGGAGGTGAAGAAAGATAACTCTAATGATGAGTATTCCGGAGATGAAGAATCGTCGGACGAAAGTGAACAGGAGTACGAAATATCTAAGATTTTTGATAACTCGGATAACGGAGGTCGTGTAGCTGCCGAGCTGGATTTGAAATTCAACAAATCTTGGAAATTAATACTGTGCGACCTGGATACTGGAGCTAATACTAGCCTAATTGGTTTCACTTGTCTAGCGGAGCTCACAGGTAAACCGTCTTTGCAGCCATCGACGGTTCGACTGCAAAGCTTCGGTGGTAGCCCAATAAAGGTACTGGGACAAGTAAAAGTGAAGTGTCGTCGTTTAGATCGCAAATATCGTTTGATATTGCAAGTCGTGGATGTGGATCATCGTCCGCTACTGTCAGCCAGGGCTTCTCGAGAGCTTGGTTTCGTTAAGTTTTGTGAAGCAGTCGAATTTAGTACGCCGGAACCAAGCACCTCGTCAGAAAAATTACTTCATGCTTATCGAGTGGAAGCGCAGCAGATAGTTGACGAACATAAAGAGCTTTTCGAAGGATACGGAAAATTTACGGGAACAGTGATGCTCGAACTTGACGGCAACGTGACACCATCAATCCAACCGCCACGTCATATACCAATTACATTGCGCAATGAGCTCAAGAAAGAGCTGGAGTCATTGGAGGAAAGTGGAATTATCGAAGGAAGCCAACCACACCGAATGGGTCAGCAATCTGGTCTTAGTACAACGAGGCGGACCGGGTGCAGGCGTACGAATTTGCTTAGATCCGGTGTTATTGAACAAGGCACTGCGTAGACCGAATTTACAATTCACTACACTGGACGAAATTCTACCAGAACTTGGAAAAGCTCGTGTATTCTCAACAATGGACACGAAGAAAGGATTCTGGCACGTGGTTCTAGACGTGGACAGCAGTAAATTAACAACATTCTGGACTCCATTTGGCAGATATCGTTGGACCCGTCTACCGTTTGGAATAGCATCCGCACCAGAACTATTTCAATTAAAACTGCAAGAAGTTATCCAGGATTCAAAAGGTGTTGAGTGCATTGCAGACGATTTGCTTGTTTTTGGCGTAGGAGACACGCTAGAAGAAGCATTATCAAATCACAATCACTGTCTAAAGGAACTTCTTCATCGACTCAAAGCAAATAATGTCAAACTGAACCGTTCAAAATTGAATCTTTGCCAGACATCGGTTAGGTACTACGGTCACGTTTTAACCACCCAGGGTCTACGACCGGATGAAACGAAAATAACAGCCATAAAAAACTACCCAACTCCATGTAACAAGAAGGAAGTCCACAGATTTGTGGGTATGGTCAGCTACCTGAGCAAGTTCATTTGCAATTTGAGCGTTAATCTCACATGTCTCCGCAAGCTAATCTTGGAAACCGAACCTTGGCAGTGGTCGTCAGCTGAACAGAATGAATTTGAGCAGGTGAAATCGTTGGTATCCGATATAGGCACTTTGAAGTACTACGACGTGACATAACCATTAACCATCGAGTGCGATGCCAGCTGCTTTGGATTAGGAGTGGCAGTTTTCCAAGAAAACGGTGTCATAGCTTACGCATCAAGAACACTGACATCCACCGAACGAAACTATGCCCAAATAGAGAAGGAACTCCTGGCAATTGTCTTCGCTTGCACCAGATAATCGGAGGGAATCCTCGAACAATTATCAAAACGGATCACAAGCCGTTGATAAACGTGTTCAACAAGCCTCTTCTTTCATCGCCAAAACGTTTGCAACATATGTTATTGAAATTGCAGCGGTATAACTTGACCCTGGAATTTGTAACCGGGAAAGATAACGTGGTGGCAGATGCGCTTTCTCGTGCTGTGAATCAGGAGATTTCGGACACGTACGAGAAACTAAATGTATACACAATACTCGATGAAGTTGCCCAAATGAAAATCAGTAGCTTTCTTAGTGTCTCGGATGCAAGACTCACAGAGATCGCAGAACATACGGCGCAGGATCAGACGATGCAGATCATAACCAAGTTCATCCAACAAGGTTGGCCTAAATCGGTCGACCAAGTACCCGATGGTGTAAAAATTTTCTTCAATCATCGACATGAATTCTCATCACAGGACGGCTTAGTGTTTCGTAATGATCGCATTGTCGTTCCATACACATTAAGAAGACAGCTTATAGATAATTGTCATGCAAGCCATAACGAAATGGAAGCCACTTTGAGGCTGGCACCAGCTAACTTGTTCTGGCCTGGTAAGAGCTCACAGGTTAAGGACGTCGTAAGGCAATGCGCAGTATGCGCAAAATTCGCCGCATCGCAGGCAAATCCACCTATGAAAACCCATCTGATTCCAGTGTATCCTTTCCAGATGGTTTCGTTCGACGTGTTCTTCGCCGACTACAAAGGAATAAAGCATAAATTTCTCGTAACAGTGGATCACGATTCGGATTTTTTTGAGGTCAACGTACTGAAGGACCTAACGCTAGATTCCGTGGTCGCTATCTGCAAAGAAAATTTTGCCCGTCACGGCATTCCTCAACTTGTACTGTCTGACAACGGAACCAATTTCGTTAACCGCAAAATGATTCAATTTGCTTCCGACTGGTGCTTCAAGCAAGTCACGTCAGCGCCT